>NC_140031.1:26272097-26839597 GCF_963513975.1 Fringilla coelebs
AAGTCCTACAGATTACCTTAAAATCAACTTGTGAAACTGGAATGCTGTAATGGATGGCTATAACCACTTCAGGAGGGATAGGCAAGGAAGGAGAGGCTTTTGGGTAGCCCTGCAAGTTAGGAAGTGTTTTGATTATCTTGAGCTTAATGATGGTCACAATAGGGTTCCATAGTGTTTATGGAAAGCCAACGCAGCAGATATCCTGGTGAGAGTCTGTTATAGACCCCCAGCAGGATTATGAAGCAGATGAAATATTCTATTAGCAGCTGGGACAATCACTGAGCCTTGTTCTTATGTGGAACATCAAATTAATGGATTTCTACTGGAAATGCAACACAACAGAGAAGAAACAGCCTAGGAGGTTCCTGGAGGTGTGGAAGATCATGTCCTGCAGCAGCTGGTGAGGGAGCTAAGCAAGGGATGTGCCCCAAGGAAATGTGCTTGTCTAACTTGATCTCCTGTGACAAAGTGTCCCACCTAGTGGATGAGGGAAAAGCCATGGATGTTGTCTACCTGGACTTCAGCAAATCTTCTGACACCATTTCCAACAGATTTCTTCTGGAGAAACTGTCTGCTTGTGGCTTGGACAGGTGCACAGTTTGCTGGATAAAGAACCAGTTGTAAGGCAAGAGTGGTGGTGCATGGAGTTACATCCAGCTGGTGGCTGTCCCAGGGCTCAGTACTGGGACCAGTCCTGTCTAGTATCTTTATAACTGATCTGGATGAGGGGATTGAGTATGCCCTCAGTCAGTTGGTGGATGCCACCAGGCTGGATGGAAGTTTTGCTCCACTGGAGGCTGTGAAAGCTCTACAAAGACATTTGGACAGTCTGGATTGATGCGCTGAGGCCAGCGGTGTGAAGTTCAACAAGACAAATTTCCAGGTTATCCTTTTCAGTCACAACTCCAGGAAGCACTACAGGGTGGGGCAGAATGACAGGGAAAGGAGCTGGGGGTGCTGGTGACAGCAGCTGAACATGAGCCAGCAGTGCCCAGGTGGGCAAGAAGGGCAATGGCATCCTGGTCTGTGCCAGCAACAGTGTGGGCAGCAGGAGCAGGGCAGGGACTGTCCCCCTGTACTCAGAGCTGGTGAGGTGACACCCCAAATCCTGAGTTCAGTTCTGGCCCCTTCACAGCAAGGACACTGAGTTGCTGGAGCAGCTCCAAAGAAGGGCAACAGAGCTGGCAAAGTGTTTGTAGCTCAAGTCTGATGAGAAGTAGCTGAGTTTCTTACATTGTTATCTCATGTTCACTCAGTATCATATTTCTGCATGATTCTTCTAAAAAAATCCTGGCAACCTTGTGTAACAATAAATAGTTTAAGGAAGGCTTGCATGTGGGCCCATCATGAGCTGCCATCTCTGCTTTCTGTGTGGAGCAGGAACAAGTATAAGACAACATCTGGATCCATGGCAACACACATGAAGTGGTCTAGCAAAGGAAATCAACAGAATGGATATAAACTAAATATAATTTCCTAACAAAAAAACTTGTTTTCTTTTACTTCCTCCTGAGATCTGGCTATATTTCTAATCAGGATCCACTGGACATTCTAAGGTCATTTGTAGTGTACCTGTCAAAGCTAGGTCATAACCATATCATGGGAATGGTCCAAGAGTTCAGACACAAGTAATTTTCAGGGTTTTTATTTGTAAGCTTGTTCTGAGTGTTTTACCATTTGACTACAGTAATTTGCTTCCCTTAGGAAAACTGTATGGGAAGTTAAACGTCTCATTTTGAAATGCAAAATTAAAAGTTCACAAAAACACTGGTTTTCAGCAACGCTTCTAGTACTCAAATTGTTTTTGTTTCTTCTATAAATACAATAAAAAATGAAGTCTCATTTAAAATGAAGTCTCTCTCAGTTTAAAATTTTCCTGTGAATCATCTAGTTCTGGCCTTTACAGTAACCCAATGGTCTTCATGACAATTATGTATTTCCTACGCTGATGGGTCAGGGTCTAACTAGATGGGAAACCCACAAAAGATGTGGAGTAACATAAAAAACATAGGAGCAAGTCCAAGCAAGTGTGCCAAAGGGAACAGATCAAACCAGGGGCTCTTTGACTCCCTGACCCATGCATCCAGAAGAAGGGCACACCTGGATGCTCCATGGGAGAAGCTCTTGTCTATGCCTTCATCTCTGTTAGTGTGCACTGCACTGTGCTTCACCATATGCGCCACATAATGTGGCAGTGTTGCAGCAGCAGAATTATGTTTAGATAGGATGGCTTGCAGCAGCAGTGGCTAGTCATATTTGATAATACAATCTATGTACAATCTGACTGTACAAGTTCCTCTGATATTAATGAAAATTTTTTCAGGTTTCTTCCAACAGAAACTCAGAATGGAAATCTCTTAATATAAGGCACAAAGGCATGGCTTCCCATCTCCTATGTTTCATTAAAGAGGAAGAAAATTTAATACTAAAATAATTTTTCACATGGGTCTTGTGTCAACTTTGGCCCCTATATAATTTATGCAAATTATACATACACATATAACCTGCTCAGTGTTCATGCAGACTAAGCATTCCTGTGCACATATGGTCTCCCACTTGGGGACTGATTCCATATTTGTGCATTTTATTACTTTGTTAACAAATGCAGATATCTTCGTAATTAAACAGACTATTTAATGTTCTGAAGTATGTGACTATGTCAAGATTTGCTGCAATTTATTCCCACTTATCAGGTACATACTGTAGAAGGGAGCTGTTAACAAAGGAATGAGATAACAAAAAAAACCCAAATCCAACTATAAAGAAACACAATAATGATGAATCTCTCTTTATCCTCTTTTTCTTTTTTTTATTCTGATGACTGATCTGAACAGGTTGTCTGAGTTGTAAAAAGCCACTCACCTGGTAAAATCAAAGGTTTAAGCTTTGCAAGAATTTTCCTTTAGTACTGATTAACCTCAAATTAATGTTCGAAGATGACATGTAACATGAAGTATATAATGAACTTTTTTGTTTTCATGGGAACACAAAAGCTGTTTCCAAGTCTGAATTTCAGCATAGACTATTAATAAGAATTGTCTCCAGGGGAAAAATATATTACTTTGAAGATAGCAAGATTTCTTTTTGGCTGATATAAGAAAATAAAGGGCTTTTGAAAAGTCTAGATTGAATTTTTTTACTGGCTTTAAAAAAGGAAAAAAAGTAAAATTAAGGCAACACTAGTTACACTGCACTTTGATATAATCAGTAAAACATTTTTGATAGTAATGAATAAAGCCCATTCAGCAAGCCTTTGAGTAACACCAAGGGAAAGAAAGTTTCCTCTAGTCACCCACATCACCCGCTTCTCCTCCTCTCAGTCAGCATTAGAGCCATTCTCTTCTAGGGCTGGCTGCAGGCTGCATGGATGCACCAAATCCAGCACTTTGGGATGCTCTTGTTTCCAAAGCCATCTCAAAACAAAGTTGCACGAGAAACAAATCCAACCCTTTTTTGCAACCTCCAGAGTGATTCTGGAGCTGTTTTCTTGCAGCCTTACCTTGATGATTTTCAATCAGAAAATGGAGAAAAGTAGTTGGCAAACTTGGTTCTCAGTTTAATGCCCATGTCTACTTTGGATTCTGTGTTCTATACTTACAACTGAGAGAGCAGGAAAGCAGCTGGTAGCTGTGAACACCAAGAGGGTGTCTGGCCATCCCCATCTTAGGGGGTTGGCCATCCTCATTCAGTGCTTGAGCCTGTCAGAAGGTATGAGCAAGTACCACAAGAGGTCTGAGCAGACCACAGCTCCAGCCCCATGGATTAGTGCCTGAGTGCATTTTGATGGAAAGAGCACACTAACGGGCAGAACATGAAGGAAAAAATGAAAATAAATGTCTCCCTCCCTCTCCAAGGCTTCTTCCAGCAGCAGCCACAAAAACTGGACCTAATTAAACCTTAAGGAACTGAAGGACATTCTTTCAAGCCCATGCAGAAGGGAATGATATGACAGTAAATTTCATCCATTTCATTCTTTTTTAGCCAGGGGGGACATCCAGAGATGCCATAGAAGGTGAGTAAAGGCCATCTAGTCTGTCTGTTTACCACGGATCTCCCCCTTGATATATTCCTGTCTCTATCATTCCTCCCCTGAGAACTTCTGTCACTAACACTCACTCCTACTCTGCCTGAGAGGATGGTGTCTGCAGCCTGAGAGGCTGTGCTAGAGCTGACCTATTCATTATCTGGCAGACAATGCTCCCACAGACAATTCCATTAGCAATATCCATCTCAATGACAAAGTACATCTTTTCTGTGTCTGGTTTCCAACCACATAGATCTAAGTGTTATTCTGGGTCCCTTTTTTTGACATTGGAAATCACTGACATAGTGCAAGTTGCCCTCTTTCTTTCAAGCTGCTGGATTGACAGAAGTTTTCCTTTAAAAAATGTTCTATATGCTTTGGTGGTAAGGTCACTGGACTGGACTAAGAAAACTAATAACAATGAGCTTTCCACATAAGGCCCCCCCAAAAAATTATCTTTGAAATGTGAAGCTGCATTTCAAAAATATTAATATTTCAAAATTAGGTTAAGAATATTGGGAAAGGACCCTTGTAAGTTACTTGAACTCTGCACTTAACTTCACATTATTATTGTTGTTTAAATAAAAAAAGTAATTCAGTGAAAATTAAATGAGCAATTTTCATGTGAATGCCTCTGGGCATTATTAAGATTCACAGTACAAAGTGTCATGCTTCTTCATAATAAATTGATCTGAGTAAGGTACTAAATATCTACTGCCTTTATAACTGAGAAAACATTTTCCATTACTAGTTTCTGGAACAGACTGACAACCAATTTTTTCCTTAAATAAACTGCCACAGGTTTCATGCTCCAACATCTTCCAGTGGCAGCATCCATCTTCCTATACTTTGGCAGGCAAAATAACCCTGATTAAATTAATTAGTTCTTCAACTACTGTTGAGCTCATTAGCAACCCTCTAACATTGTATGTTCTGAAAATATATGCTTAAGTGCAGTAATTGTAGGTATTGGTTCATTAGCAAGTATGATCAACATGGGTTATTAAAAACATTTTTCATGCATAACAAATAGAGCAAATTGCTAAAACAATAAAAGAAATATCTAAGATCTACAGCAGGTTCATCTATATGATGTAATAATTTGTTAACATAATTAGAAGCTGATTTAAAATAACTTAATTTTCCACCTTCTTTAGTCTAAAGGAGACCAAGAATATTGTCCTGCTTTCTGCAGAAAGTTTGTGCCCTGGCTGACAATATGTCAGGTGAAATTAAGACTGTACAATGAAGAAAGTGTTCTTTTAGGTGTGATAGACTCCCTTTAGAAATCTTGCACACAGGCTGTGTAATTATGGGCACTTGTGAACTGTACTTCATTACAATGACAAAGTGCTGGCACTGGTGAGACATGTAACCCTCCCAGTATTAAATGAACACAATTCAAGTACTCTTTTAGAATCACCATAATCATTTGAAAAAAAATAACACAGGGCCATGCTTAAGGAACATGGCAACAACATGGCTGCACTCTTCCCCCCAAAGATTAAAACAAGGCAGTATTTATTTCCTCCTTCTTGGGCAATAGAAATCTCATGACTTTTACTATATTCTCTTGACTAAAGAAATGTAAATTTCCACTGGAAGCCCTGGAAGTTTCTGTTCTTGTGTATTATAGGCAGAGGTGCAGCATTTTCATCTTTTCCATATGAACCGTGATACAGCTTAAGTTTGGCACTCTTAATTTTCAAAGGGAATTACACTAAAAGGAGAATTATTACTAGATGTCAATGAATGGACCTATGACTGATGATAGTTCTAAGTTGTAGAGATGCACAAGTATTCTTTCTCAGCTTAAGACAAAAACACACCTATGCAGAAGAGAAATAAACAATGGAAGGGCTGACACTGCCTTCATTGGGAATCAAGGGCAAATTTCTGACTGGTTTCCAAAAGGAAAAATTTCACACACAAGACTTAATACAAATTCAGTTTATAATTGAAGGCTCCAGCAAAGAAGAGACAGATTCATATATGCTGTACTAGTCAAATCTGGTGTATCTGCCAGTCTGAGCATACTTTTTAAATTTCTGATTATGATCTTTACTGTATTTTTTGGAAATGGCAACACTTACACAAAGGTACATTACCATGTAGTTCATAACTCATTAACTAGAGAAATGCAAATTTAAAAATAGAAACATTTCTACTATACAGTACTACAAACATACATTCAATAAAGCCATACATAAGGAAAATGCACAAAATTTTAAGTCTTTCTCTTTGACATTTCCTGCTAAAAAGTTCAGATTTATAGCTTCTGTTTCAAGACTTTTGTGAATGTTCATAAATAAGCAGAATTTGCATATTGTTCTAACAGGTTCCTAAAAGGGAAAATTGCTTCCCCTGTAGAAAACACTAAAATTAATTTGAGAAGAAAAATCATAAAAAGAGAACAATGACCTGGTCCTGCAAGCTCTCCTCATTTGGTGTTTATTGTATGGCCTCTGTAAACCCAGCCACTCACATAAGTGTTTAGAATACTAGACTATGCCACACTCACCTTTCACAAAAAAATTTGGATAATCAGAATTAATTTAATGGAATTATGTAGAAACTTATTCCCAGCACAGTGCTTGCAAATTACAGCTACATATATTTACATCTGGGCTTGATAATTTTTAGCCAATGCCTTGACCCATTTGACATCCTCCCACTGTGCTCTGCAGTGCTGCAAGGAAAGGGCAGCAGTCCCCAAACCCAACTCCCTCTATCAAACCTACGTATCAGATAAGAATAGCAAAGCAGAGAAATGCGGATGAAACTAGAGAGAATACATGGTCAGTCAGTGTTAATCCTTTTTAATATTCCACTTCCCACCAGAGAGCCTTTAATTGTTTCTTAAGTGGCTCTAGGGCCTCTGAATGAGCAAACCTGTCCAACAGAGCAGACATTTCTTTGAAAAAAAATCTCTGTAATAAATATTGATCTATCACAATCACAGATAATTCTGGAGTCACGGCAATCTCTTCTTGCCTAATTAAACTGTGCTAATATGAAAATGCGGGCCAGGCCCATAAGGCACAACAGATCTGAGGGAGTGTGGAAATGCCTGGAAGTTGCAAGCTCTGGGCAGAGAGGAACTGTGCCTGCATGCTAATGAACTCCACCAGATCTTAATCCATACAGATGCAATTTAAATTCCCTTCCACATCCTCAGCCTTAAATTCTCCTAATTAACCCGCAGCCATGAGATAAGCAGCCATGCAGAGCGGGGGGAATGGCTCAACAGAGGTGACAAAAGGCAAAAGACTACTCCTTGCCACTTCTCTTTCCGCGGGATTTGAAGGTTGTGTCAATTATTAAGCTGAACTCAGAGGGGTAATCAAAATGTCATTTACTTAATTTCGCCATGACATTTAAACTTTTACCTTATAAGCATTCCTGCATTTAGACCTGGCAAAAATGTTTTAGCAATCACAAAACACACACCTCCACAACCACGTGGCAGCACTTAAAAGCATTTCACTCCCACTTGACAAGAAGCTTTGTTAAAGATGGCAGGCAGTATTTCACCAGCTTGGCTTACAGGTTTTGTAGAGACACTCAGCTTCCTACAGAGGTTTAAGCCTAATAGAAGTCAATTTATTTCCAGCTCCAGCACCGTGCAGACTGGCAAGGATACCATAGAAGAGAAGTGCTATACTTTATTTGGAGTGGTGTCACAGAAACCCAGCAGTGTTGCATATTACTACACGTAGAAACCTGATACAAACCATAGTTCCACAGCCATTTCCCTCAAACTCTCTATAGATGAGATCTACAAACTGCAGTTCTTCACAAGCATTCCTAGGATCCACAGACTGCAATTCTTTAACAGCAGTCCAATACTGCCTTGACACCTACCAGGGTAGATCCAGACAGACCTGTCTGTTTTCAATAAAATTCCTCATAATTTACACTCATTCAAAAGCAGAATTTGTCAAAGTGTATTTTAGTAAACACAAAAAGACGAACTGCTGTCAGAGGTTTTGGGCATTTTCTGGTTTTTTTTGTTGTTGGCTTTTTTTTTTTTTTTTAATTATTTGGCTTTTTTGTCTGTTTGTTTGGGTTGTGGTGTTTTTAAAAATGAGTGGGAACAAAGAGCTGCTTTCAGTAAGCATTGAGAGCCCTGCTACTCCACCGCAATTAAATGAGATGAAAAGTATTTGATTGTCCATTCACCAGTATTTGCATATATGAAAAGATTTTGCCCATGCAAATGTATCCAGGTGTTGTTTAATAAAAAGGTTCTCATGCGTTCTTTTTTTAATACAACTCAGAAATCTGGAGGAGTTACACAATTTCACAAATGGCTAATCTCAGCTTTCCATCTCTATTACTGTTATTTTCAAATCAATTTGAGTGATCCCTTTAGTGTTTACATTTAACATCTGGCTAGTATCTTACCAGCTTACTTGAAGAGAGTTGGTGTCCTCATTTTGAATTTTAATGAAGACCACACTGCATAAATCACTGACATTAGAGTCCCTACTGGTACACTTGGCTTTGATGGAAAGCTGAAGCGAGACAAAAAGAATTAAATGCCATTACATTACTGCAATTGAATAATCCAAACCATGGGTCATCCACAGCATCTGAGTATGACTGCCACAGTCAGTCTTCACATAGTTCAGTGGCAAAATTAAGAAGTAAACTTCAGGTCTCTTGATTTATGGTATGGCTTGATTTATGATTTGAGATATGCGTTCTACAGTCACTTAGAAAGCTGTGATTTTCTTTCCATCTCTGAGGAAGGAAAAATGCCACACTGGGACTTAACTTGTATGAACACTTACAAGTATTTTTAGATGGACAATACTGATTTGCTTTGTCAAACTACCCACTACTGTACTCCTATATTCCTAACAGAAAGTCATAGCACAGACTGAGACAGGAAAAAACTGAGATATACTAAACTTGACAAGTGAGTCAGACTCTCCTCACGTAGGTCTCAGGTCTTTTATTCCATGCTGTGCTCTGAGAGAGAAAGGCACTATTCCAGGTCTTACTGTGGTTTATACTGCAGCTTCTACACAGGAGACAGGCTCCTTTGAGATACCCAGAAAATGCAGAGAATACCTGATCTGTCAGGCCAATTTCCTTATCTGTATCTAGAGACGTGTTAATTTGTGCACAAATCTAGCTGTATGTAATGATCTTGCTTTTTTCCCTACTAGCTCTGCAGTTAATATTAAGCCTTTTCATAAAATGATCACTATCTGTGGTCTTCAACCTGAGAAAGTTCTTGACCTGAATGAGCTTTTCCTTCATGGACACTGAGAGATCTGAAGTTTGCTGAGCTCATTTCACATTGAGGGATTCGTATTTCACAGTCAACAGAGCTGAAACCTCTGAAATTTAAACTCCCAGCAAGATCTCAGAGAAAAATAGAAACATATGTCTCACATTAAGAACTAAGACATAAAAACATTACAGAAGTATTTGTACTGACTTTAGAATGTGATCATTTACTGCACAGCAGTGGGCATGGGCATTGAGAATGCCATCTGCTGGTAAAAGCAGCATGAGGGAGCACAATTCCTTGTAAGGCAACTTCCAAAAATGGGAAAGGTTAAGAAACATGATGTAGATGGTCAGTTGTTTGGTTTGGGTTTTTTTGGTTGTTTTTTTCTTTTTTTTTTTAACTGCTAATTTGAAGGTTTTTTCTTTCCAATAAACTAGCTTTACCTGCATGATATGATGAATTTTGCATAGAAACTTAGGTGGGAATGGATTTTGAGCCAGGGGAGTATTACACCTTTATTTTGCACTGGAAAGGACTGACTTTTGAAAATTGTAACAATTTAAAAGACATCATACATAACAAGCAAATATGAATAGAGATGAAAGACTGAGATTGCTTGTACTTTCTTGTTCTTCTGGAGGGGAAGCCACATGAGGAGCAGCTGAGGACACTTCAGCCTGCAGAAGGCAAGACTGAGGGGAGATCTCACTGTGGTCTTCAACATCCTTGTGATAGGGAAGCAGAGGGATGGGCACTGATCTCTTCACTCTCATGACCAGTGACAGGACTCAAGGAAGTGGCATGAAGCTGAGTCAGGGGAGGTTTAGGTTGGATACAAGGAAAATATTTTCCACCCAGAGGGTGGCTGGGCACTGGAACTGGCTCCCCAGGGAAGTGGTCACAGCATCAGCCTCATAAAGTTCAAGAAGTGTTTGGACAATGCTCTTGGGCACATGGCTCCTTGGTATGTGGCTCCTTGGGTGTCCTGTGCAGGGCCAGGAGTTGGACTCAGTGATCCTTGTAGCTCCCTTCCAACTTATCAAATTCTATGATTCTCTGATTCTCCTATTTCACTGGATCTCAAAAGTAATTCTCAAGAATTTACTAACTATTTGATGAGAACATGGAAAGTCTAAATCTCTACAGTAGAAATTGAAAAAAATAAAATCAAACTCAGCAGTAAATCTATTTGTCAAAGTGCCATCCCCTAGAGCAAGTGATTCCAAGCTTTCTGTGGCCAGTTTGTGATTTGACTACAAACAGTGGACAATACCTGTCTGGTAACTCCACTTACAATCCAGTGATTGCTGTCATAGGATACAGCAAGGCAGATCTACAGAAGCCATATCTCTGCTGGTCTCTGCTGAGTTGAAAACATCTTTTCATTCTCTTTTTTTTCCCCTCAATGATAACTGATGAAGTGTTTTATGGTGTCCTGTTCCACAGCCAACAACCAGTTACCTAAACTATCTAACAAAAACCAACCAGTCCAATATTTGCCTAGTGTTTTCTGAGAGTGTCCCATCTTTGCAAGCCAGTCAGAAACATGGGACAGTACATGGGAGTAAGATTTGGTGGGGTTCAGCAAGCTTTGGTGGGGTCTAAATTAGATTTGATTATTGCTTAGACTAAGTCAACAATCATTGACAAAAAGATGTCCATCTGCTCAAAAGTAAGACCAACAAAAAAGTTGGAAGGGACAGATGTCAACTCCAACATATTTAATAGCCAAGGGAAGCCAGAAACAAGAGAAAAAACTACAAAACATAATTTGTGAGCAGAGTCATCCCTGACCACAGCTTCTCCTAAACTCATCTCTTCGAAAGTACACATTTATTTACTGTCAGCTGTGGTGCGGCTCCAAGAAAGGCAGTACACCTGGAAGATCAAAAACTGACAAGATGCCATTCACATTAACTACTAATTACCATTACTTACTCTGACATACAGGAAGGTTCCAAGAAGAAGAGCATGGATAAAGGAAGGTAAGTGTCATCTTGGATGATCACAAGCTTCTCTCAAGTCCTGAAAACATCTGCTAATTTGAGAACAGCATTTCACCCATTTCAGGAAAGAAAGAAACAGGATACAAGGTGTAAAATAAGCTTAAGAAGTGAAAAAAAAAAACCAAGGAAAATAATATTTTTAAATGTTAGTGTCACGGAATAAAGCCTTTGATCTCTGCTGTGTCTATGCAAAAATTGCCTTTGCAGGGATACCGAAGGTGCCCCTGAAACAAGGAAGTAGAGCCCTGTTATCTCAGAGCTGTGGTGAAGGTAAATGCTGGTGTGGTGAGACTTTCCTGATGGATCTTCTGAGAGGCCCATCACTGGTGAGATCATTCTTCTTCAAGGGACTGAAGTCTGGGGCTGCACTCTCCTGGGTGGAGGTACCAGCTCATCTGTGGCTGTCAGGCTAGCTCTACACAGGACTGCCCTGTACACCACTCTTTCACTTCCAATTGTGAAAGAAAGATCCTAGGGCGCTCCCTTCTTTTAACATTGCCCCTGACTAGAAGTCTAGACACAAGGGCAAAAAGTGTTAAATCTGCCAGGGTTGGAATACTGCCCTGAATACAGCACACAACTGCTACCCTGGAGAGCAGCAGGCACTGTGTTAAAAACTCACTTGATTCTCAGAGCACTCTAGGAATGCATGAGGACACATGTAATTACATAGATTACAGGCTCCTCCCGAGACTGCATGAAAACATACTCCAGCTAGGAATGAAAGTCAGAGGAGCATCAACTCTTCAGCATGTATGTAAGTAACATGCTTTGTGAAACTCAAAAAAGTAGAGATACACAAAATAAAGTGAATCTCTAAGTGTTTTCCAATTCTTTGCAAGAAGCTGATCCCTTGGCCCAGAATATACTTTCAATTTAAAGCAATTTAATTACAAAGAGAGCACACGGCCGATGAAAAGGTCCAGAAATGAAAACAATATCTTTTTAGGAATGTAGGGGTCTAATGAATGGTTGCATTATTCTGTTCAAGAGACTGAACAGTAAGTTCATAATGCTTAAGGAAATCTGGTGGCTTGGTGCTCTTGCTCTCCTTCCTCTGATTTCTGTCCACAAATGGCTGTGGAGAACCCACAACCCGCACCAATTAGCACAACCCAGTAAATGAGCTTCCCACTCTCAACAGCTCCTAACAGATTAATACTTAAGATCCTTCTATTCATCACAAAATGAGTATGTTGGCAAAGTCTCATTCCACATGATAATCCACTGCTTGACATACAATGACACTATCCCACCAAAGCTGAAGACAAAATGTGATTCTTGTTATAATTACAGGCTTTAATAGGTACAGACGGTTGTTAGGTGCAGAGCAAGTACTCTCACTAGGGAGTCTTCAAAAATACAATTGGTGCACCCAAACTATTTGGGCCATTGAGATGGTCCTATGATCAAAGACACCCATCCCTACTTTTTACATAGTAGGTTTTAGATAGATAGATAGATAAGATAGCAGACTGAAACATAAAAAGAAAGGAATTACTGAAAAAGTGGACAGGAAGATTAAAATATGTAAAGTTGCTGGGAAATGGTAAATGTACAAAAGCCTAATTAGTATTGAAAAATATTTAAATCTTCCATGTCTAATGAACTTTTAGAATTTGAGCTTTGCAGCTACTAATGTTAGGTTTGAAAAAATCAATAGCTCTATATAAAATATTATGAGCAATGCCATTAAATTATTACTTTGAGACAAGCATTAAATCCTTTCCCAAGACACTCTTGAAGGCTCACTTTCCATATTTGCCTAAAGTACAGCCACATACAAAATATATAGCTTTTTTAAAGTTTTTCCAAGTGCTGTGCAAGTTCTAGAGGACCAGGAAAAGTACAGGACACAGTCTGAGGTTAAGAAAGCATGCTGGAAGGCCATAATACCCATGACAGGATGTGTACTACTTCCAAGCCTCAACATCAGAAGCAAGACTCCTGCAGTTGGCCTCTCTTAGGGCTCGGTCAAATTTCATCCCCTTTACTTCAAGAAGTTAAACAATGGTGTCAGCAAAAAAAAGAAAAATCCGACTGGAACACAAATACCTGCACGCAGCGTCACGCTCAGCAACTAAAGCTAGAGTAGAGGTGGAAGGTGGGGTCTTTAGTTACTAAGATGGGGGCTGTTCAGAGACTGGCTGGGCATTATTTTGCCTGTATGAGGTGCTGAGCAATTTTCTTCACGGTTCTAATTGGTTTGGTTTTGGTTGTTTCTTGGTTTTGTCTTCACCTATTGACTCGCCTTTATCTGGACCAATGAGTCTTCTTACTTTTGCTCTTTCCAGTCTCTCAGGTGTGGGGGCGATACTGAATCCACCATAAAGAGCTTACAAGACCTAGGAAAGTTTTTTCATTATTCAGGTCATGGGAGCCAAAGCTCAGATCAGTCTGAGCTTTTCTTCAGAAGAGGCTGAAGAAAAGAACTGCCATGACACTGGATCATCTTCCAAAGGCAACCTTTGATAGTGGGGAGTTGACTTCCAGGTGGAAGACTGCATAGTTCCTTGGAATCACTCAGAGATTATACAATCTAAGAATATGGCTAACCTTTTGCAAGAGGTTTCTTTTTTTGTTTTGCTTTGGAGGGTTCTTTTGTGAGGTTGATTTCTTGTTTCAAATAACACCCCAAGCTTTCCAGAGTAGCAGACAGGCATAATGTCCCACACGTAGCAATGCAGGAGACAAGGGCAGAGGGACACAGGACAATGACTTATCTCACTATTACAGATAAGCTTTGAAGTACTAAAGTACATAAAATTGCAACCCCAAAACAATACTGAAATTCACACAAGTTTGTTTATGAATTGGTTATTATTTTAATACAATTTTTTACATGCAATCTTTCATTTTATCAGCAACTGGTTTTGAATCACAAACAGATTAAAATCTGCAAATCCAGGTCACAAGAGTCACTGCTTTTCTTCTCAGCTCTAGGAACAGATTACCACCAGCAACTAAAACCCCAAACTAACCATTTTGTCTTTTTGGTGGGACCATCTGGGGATGGATGCAAAAACATGCACCTTCTTCAGAACTGTCCAGCTTTCTATTTGGGACTGACTGCAGTGCTTAACTCGTCTCCTCACAGGGGCTGTGAGGTACTGTGGAATGCTGCTGGCTGTCACAATCACAGGGATTTGCAGCCAGTGGTACCTCTTGTACCTGCCTCTAGAAGGCAGATGACAGCTGGAGCACTAGTAGGGTTGATATCAGTAGCCACAGGGTCAACTCTCATTCTACAGATGGCAGTGGGAATAAACATCAGCTCCCCATTGCACCCAGTCTGGAGAAAGGGAGTGTCTCAACTCTTCTTACTCGGGTTCTGTTCCTGAATACAGTGGTAGGCCATTCACTTCAAATGAAGTAATATTTTTATCTTCCAAGAAAGAAGATAAAAGGTTCACTTTTTTGCTAATTATGGAGTATTTTTGTCATTGTTCTAACTTCAAAATACTAGATAGTAATTTCTCTAGTCCAAAATCCAATCCAATTATTTCAGATGCCTTTGGATCAAGTCTCTTCTCACTATAAAGTCCAATTAAAACCTTTAATATTTCTCTCAAGTAACCGATAAATTAGATAAGAAAGTAACAAGTTCCACAAAAGTAAAGCACATAAGTCTTTAAAAATTAAGAAAAACAGACATCTGACAAAAACATTGCGCATGAAAAAAAGAAATTAGATTTTAAAAGTGGCAATGATATTCTGGTTACATATTTACATATCATAAATCCATGATGGAAGAGATGAGAGGTAGGTCATCTGTAAATGATACTGGGCAGACGTCAGAAATAAAATACTGTTGAAATTTGCAGTTTCAGAAATCCCCCACGGACAAAATATTAAGAAAAAAATTGAGGAATCTCATAAGCAACATATTAAGAATCATAATTCTAGCAGAAAATCCTTAACAAAGTAACCTTTGTGAATATACCTGTGAATATTATAAGCGTATTAGGTATGCATAATTTTAATTCTAATAAAGAGGAATGGGGATTCAAATTTCATAATGCAGTTAAAATGCTATCATTATTCATAACTAACTTAATCCCATGCCTTTGGTACCTGCCTCACACAAGCCAAAACCTGTTCCCATGAAACAGGGGCTATTCTACGACAATTGAATTTACTGTATTTAATTTTGATACAAGGCACTTAAAAATAACCTCTCACTAATTTTGCTGATTCACACTAACAGCTTAGCATCAGCAGGTACCAGTGTTTTGGCAGCAATGCAAATGCATGCTAATTTTCTTTGAGATCTTTCCTAAAAAAAGCAGAAATGGAAGTCAATGCCAGAATGATTGTCACATAAGTGCAACACCTTACTCACTGTAAAAAAAGATGATAAAGAGACTTATTAAACCACCTCTAGAATTTTAAATAGTACTAAGAAAAGAAGGCTTTGACAATTCTTGCCTCCAAACACACAGGCTATTACACTGTAATCCTCTCCTGAACCACCAAAATCCTAGCATCTCCCCACAAAAAGCTCAGGAGCAGTCCAGGGCATATGCTCCCATCAACATCCTCCAACAGGAACCAGGGCCTGCTGGCTTTGTGCTGCTTCAGCCCTGGACCACTGGCAGCTGCAGGTCACCCTGCAGGGACACCATTTGCAGCCACTGCAGCATGAGTCAGCTCAATTACCTTTGAGAGCCTGCCTCCATTTTCTTTCTTTCAATGCGCAAATACTTTGAGACACAAAGCAAGTCTAGCAGCCAACTAAAATTAATTTCCCCAAATGTATATTGAGCTAAAATGATCCCTCTCAATAGCTACTCCAGCTATGATCACAGCCTCTAAATACCTGAAGAATCGTATTTGTATCATGTCCCTAAATGTGCATACCAGGCCACCCGAGATCTTAAGCAAAATTCATTCCTAAGCCGTTATGGCATTCTGAAAAATGTGGTCTTGACTTCCTGTCTCTTTTCCCTTTCTTTCATTTCAAACAATAGGTTTAGCTCAAGTACCTATGTCCTGACTTGAAGAATTTTGATGAACTGCAGTTTTCAAGTAAATCATCACAAAACCCATGCTGTTCAGGATTTTATTAGTGATTCACAAGTTCACATGGCAAGCTACTAGGTGTGAGGTTAACTGGTTTTAGATCTGCTTTGACAAAGGAAATGAGAGTAGACACTACTTTGTCAAAGTACAGACCTGCGCACATTGCTGACCGAAATTCCCAGATCCAACAATTTTCCACAGGTTATGAGCAGCCCAAAACAGTAACTTTTGAAGTGGTAACTGTCAGAAGGGAAGTTGCTAAGGTTTTATGGAAAAATGACAGTATCATAAAGCAAAATTTCTTAGGAAGCCTGAAGGAGGCAAGCCCACTGCTGCTGCTGATGCAGATAGCTGCCAAGAGGAAATAAAACATGTCTTGCACTTTGCCAAGATCCCCTTTGGCTGCAGGCAGGCTGGCAATAAAATAGTCCTAGACACAGGTAAGGGAAGGACTCACTTAAGTCAGCAGTTGGGTAATGGGCAACAGGAGGCCTCCTGGTACTATTCAGATAGGAAATGCATAGACATTCTTGATATCCACAGGACAAAGTAGCCACAGTGCATAGCTTGAGCAGTGTTTATTAGAAGGTTGGGGGTGAACAGCTATTTAAATAAAATTGATTTTATCTAGACAAAGGCTTGAATATGCACCAATGCAACAGTTAAGTGCCTCCAGATGGAAACTGACAGATAAAATATGAATGTACAAGTCTTACAGAAGGGCCCTCAACAGCTTCAACCTACCCCACCCAAAAACATGGTCTTTTGTGAGGCTGCTTTATGCAGCTGAAACTTTCTTGTTAATTAAGAAAAGATTGGTAGGTACAGCTGCAATTTCAAATGAGCTCTTTCCAAGACTCTCCACTTGTTCTGCCTCGCTACCAGATGCACATTTCCTCTTCCAGCTTGTACATTGTTTGCATTTTCTTTGTCCTTTTCATATTACTATAAGATGGAAGTTATCAGTACATGACAAAGAAAACAGAGGCACCACTGGAATACCCCTTTAAAGTCATGTTGCCTGTTGTCATGGCAACCATTTAATTAGCTGTGTTACTCATTTTTCACCGGCACCTGGCAACATCACCTCTCCAAGATCTGTTGTTATTAAGCAGTCTGCTAACTCAGCTGCTTTAAAGGCTGCAGAAAAGATATGCAGGAATTTCCATTCTGAATCTCATTTTTAAGGAATCACAAATCACTCATAAATTGCCCAACAGCTGAACACAATGTGCACAAATATTACCATGACAATCCATCCCCTAGAAAAGAACACAAAAATAGTCTTGGGATCTAATCATGCTCCCTGCAGTACCAGTATCTACATTGCTATTCACTACACAGGAAGGGGCATCAGACCTTAAATTCTTTAGGTGAAAACACACAAAAATTCTTTGGCAGACAATCTCTTGCACGTCTTTTTTTTGACATCATAGGCGTAAGGCATGGGGACAGGCCCCACTTCCTCCAAGCCTCCTTTTGCAGAAAGATTGCTACCCTTCACATTATTGCTGTCCATATCCTCAAGCTGCTCTGAGAAGCACACAAGCGTGTACTGAGCCACCACCGCAATTACCATAATTAAACATAATAATCAAACAGGTTCCAGTCAGCCAGCAGTCGGACCTGAGAAAACCATGAGCCTTCCCCAAGAGTAAACTGCCTCTATATGCGAGCTGCGCAGAGACTTCAGACTCGAAGGGCTGGGAAAAAAAAGGTTGTTTAATTACATCCATAGGCAATCCCATCACCTTGGAGGAATACTTCCCCTGGACAAAAGGTCACCTAGTTACCTAATTGAATTCTGAATTTGGGACCATAAAGGAATACATACTTACAATCATCTCTTTGAAAGTCCACAGTCTCAATGCTTGAACACCCACAATTTAATATTTGGGTGCTGTAACAAAGTAAACATTCTGACATCTTATTAGAATGTGGCAACAAAAAAGCCTTCCCTCTGCCAAACAGCAGAGAGCATACAAAGGAGCCTCATACAGAATTCAACATCAGAGAACAGCAGAAAGAAACTAAAATAACTCTCTGATCTGTACAGTGGGATTCTGGAGGTACAAACACGCTTGTCCACAAAATTTTAGATGAGAAGCTGGTCAAAACAGATAGTTTTATCCCTTGCTACTGCCTTTATTTAAGTTTCAGGCTCCCTTGATGCTTTGTAAACACAGATTCTGGCAGTTTATTGTTTAAAGATTGAGCAGTAGTGAAAAACACATTCATTTCTGCTTGTCAGAGATGTTGATGAATTCCAGTCACATGCAATTAAGCTAGAATTCAACACAATGACAGATTAAACAGCGAAGTCTAGACAAACAAGGGGAGAAAAAAAAAATCAATCAAAAATACAATTCCCAGAGAAAAAATCCTAAACAATTCTACATTCTTTCTGCTGAAAAAGGGGTGCACAATCTTATCTTATTTATTATATGAAAGTAGAGTATTTGTTTTGTTTTAATTCACACAGTGGTATTAGAATGTATCATCTAAAAGAGTAAAAATACTAGTCATGCTGTAATATTTTTGCTACAGGAGCAACATAGGGTCTTTTAAGCTTTTTAAGTAAAACAAAGATATGCCAAAAATGGGATACACTGCATTTTGCATTTCTTAAATTCCCTCTCTGTAAAGCAAAGCAACAAATGTCACAGAGAAGTTGAACTGGCTTCATGACATTTAAAACGAAATGAAAGACAAGTATTCTAGGCCCCAGTCTACATCCACATAAGTAAGGGGCTACATGTCTTTTCTCAAAAATCTTCACGCTGTGCATTGTTTTATTAGTTATGCTGGTTTTCAAACCAGAGGATGAATCATAGAAATACAGGTTTTTTTCTTAACCCTGGCAGTGCTTCACTCTCTCTAGATAGGGGGAGATACAGCAAAAACTGCTTTAACATATGCTGCAAGAAGAAAACATTAGTTACACAAGATATTTTTGTACATTATTTAAAACCACCAGGTCAATGCTGTCATGCTAGCAAGGCATCATGGTCTCTTTGTAAAAAATATATAGCAACTGACCTTGGGAAGGTGATTTAGTAGTATGATACAAAATTTCATAGCCTTTTTCACCACACATAAGAGGTGTTCCAGAAGCTGGAATTTTTAACACTTGTCAGCGGTAGGTTGCACTGTATGACAGCACTCAACGTGCATTTGGCCACAATGATTTCACCAATGACAAAAACCTCTACTACTTTGAAAAGTTCATATATGTTCACATGAGAAACCCGATTAAATGCATCCATACTCATTCAGCAATGGTATGAAGAGTAATGAGATCTTAGAAAACTTACCAAACACTTGATTCTCACGAAACCAGAGCAAACCCAAACTTTACACTCCACAAAACCGGTAAACAAAAGTTTCAATTTATTGAATGAATCCTCTTAAGGAAGAATGAGCTTGGAAAAAAGGCAGCAAAAGAGATTTAGTCTTACTAGCCCTATACATTTCCGATTTCCTCAGACAAGCCAAAGAAAGCTCCTGGGAATGAAGGCAGACTCACCATAACGCAGCTTCTCATACCAAGAAAGACAGATAAGTTCAAGTCCTTTGGGAAGGAACACAGGGCTTGAGCTGCAGTAGTGCAACAGCTGTGGCATCAGTTCTGGCTCTGTCCAACCATAGAACTAACCTTTCCAGTTATTGCCTTGTATGTACACCACCTACCACAAGGAGCTTCCGTCGCTGGACTACTAGACTGGCAGCACATGAAGGAACTGTTCAATCAAAAGGTGAGTTCTCTTAACTTTAAAAGGGTCCTAACACTAATGGGCCAGGCAATTTCAAAGTGTAATTTAGCAGTTCTGTTCTTAAACTCACCTCGAACTTCAGGAGAGAATCGAGCTGAATGGCGAGACACAAAAAGTTTCAGTTCTTGATCCAAGTTGCATTCGACCAAGTTTGTGTCCCATGATCGGATTCCTAAAATTCAAAATACAAAACACATGTAGCTTGACTCTTGAGCACTAGAAGTTTTAACTGAGTACTTTTCTATTTGCATTCAAACTATATGCATATTTGTAAATTCCAAGCCCAGCCTCACTTTCTTACAAGGCACAAAGCTATTTTTTAAAATGCATTTGGAAGGATTCTGACCAGAATCTGAAAAAGACCATCTGCCTTTCCAAAGGATGACAAATCTTTAAGGCCTCAGCTTTAGAACTGCAGTAGTAGCCACTTCACAGTAAGTTACCAATGTCCCTGACATGACTTTAAAATCCTAACATACAGATTTACAAAAACAGAAGAGTGAATCACCCAGAGGACACTTCAGTCATGTTGCCTTTTTGAGAAGAAAAAGACAGCATTACCTAGCATGTTGCTAATTAATATTTAAATACAAAGTATTAAATTGCTGACTTCTTCATTCAGTATCTTTGAAGTATACCATATTTTAAATTAAAATTCAAGTGATCTTTTATTTATGAAGTGTCAGAACTCCAGTTTTGAAATTTGAAAATGCTGTGCTTGATCTTTTTTTTTTTTAAAACCAAATTACACATCTCTGTTCCCTACTGTTTTTCCCCCAGTTACTTAAAAAATAAGACACTTGACACTTATATGACCAAAAAAAAAAAAAAAAAAGTTATTCCAAAGTAGATTTTTAAGGACTGAAATTTGACCAGGGAAAAAAGTCATTACAGCCAAAAGACAGGTTTCTAGTTTTCTTCCATAAGATTTCAATGAATAATTTGGGGAAAAAAATAGAATACACTTCAGATTTTTATATAATTTTGTTTTGAGATTGTTCTGAAAATCTTCTACTTTTGAAATAATGAGCAGGCAGTGACAATATTAGTATGTCCAGGCACTGCTGCAATTTTGAAAACCAAAATTGCACTCATTTTTTTGTCCTAAAAAACCATAATTACATCTACAGAAAGGAACTGGCAAACATAAAATGGATTGCTGCTGAGGAAGTGTCTGGTGGCCACTCCCCACATGACTGTGCTTTTGCATGGAATTATTAGATTAGACCACTTTGGGATTTGACAACAAGATGCCTGAAGATGTGTGTGTCCAACCCCTCAGAATGAGTCTAGAACTAACACTTCTCTCAGGGTTTCAGGCAATGGATGTTACTGTCAATGCCACTTCCCATGCTATATGTATTTTCTGTTTCAAGGCAGCAGAAACGTCAGAACTTAGGCAGAAGCCATGTTGCAGGGGTGAAGCATGAGGAGAAAAGGGGGAATAGCAGAGAAACCAGATCTGCAGTGCTAGTGTCCCATTGCAACTCTGTGTGGGCTCTCCATGCAAATATGAACATCTGCATTTCAAGAGCCTGAAGTCTCTGCAAGAAGAATGCATCCAGGACTCTTCTGTGTCAGCATCCAAGTAAAGGTAGTAGCAAGCTTACTGTAAAATGCTGCCAACAATTAAGTAGCTGCCATTTGAATCTCAAGAAAAATTTGAAAACACAGTATTGCCTGTGTGTTCCATTACCACTTGAGAAAAATAACTGAACTATAACCAGCCACCTCCACTTCCTGACTGATGCATCATTGTTCAGAGGCATTAGCAGCAAGACTCTTCTGCAAGTCTCCTTACTTTGTTTTCTCAGAAAGCACTTGGCCATATGGTACATTTTTGGGACAAGTTTTGGCAGGCAAATATATCTAAACAGGTTTTAATATCTTCCAGGTGTTGGAATATCTGAGAGCAAGAACACCAAGATGATATAATACCATACAAATAGAGCACATATGAGAACAATAACCATTAAACTGACATTGGTCACAAAGCTGAAGTACACTGAATGAATGAGTGCTGATCTTCAAGAAGCTTGAAGAGAAATAGCTCCCTGGCCTATGGCACCAAGCTTGAGCACAGAAACTCCAATGCTTTCTGGAGGTCTGTTAAACAACATGGACTATGATTCATCAATGCTGCTAATGAAAGGACTGGTCCACCACCCCCAGCTGCTTTAGATGTGATCCTAATTTGCTATAGGGATAAGATTCTGATTAGATGTAGTCAAGATTGCTCAATCATTGCCTGATTGAGCCAGACAATATTCAAAATATGGGGCTCAACACAAAATAAACAGGAAAAAAGAGCCAAGGGCATAAAAGCCTTTATGCCCTTTGCATGCAAGCTGAAGCTGGAATTTGGGTAGATTGTCCAAAATATGCAACTGCATGATTCAGCAATCTGGATGCAAAAATTATGTGTGTGTATTATAGCGGAACAAAATGTATTAAATGAATGATATCACTAGATCAGGTTTTGGACAGAACAAAGGTAAATGTAGATAAAAAATCCAAGGTCAGTCCAATGATGGCTTAGCAGTGTGGACATAACTGCTGTAAATATGGCGGAACTGGAGCTATTTCTTTCTTTATGCAGTCTTAAGAGTGCGATGCCACTAGACACAGGAATAATCAGACAGGGAGGGCACACCCAGTAGCATCTGCTAAATCAGTGGAAAAATCTTGAAGCTTTCTCTTCACTCCCCTCTTCTCTTTTGGTGGATGGTGTGTTGGAGAATTGCCCCTTTAGCAAAGTCACATCCAAAATGTAATTAATGAAAATGTGTCTCGCCACACCATTCCCTCCCCACGATATATTAAGAAATGACTCTGCATTCCACCAGGTTGCGTAGCATCACGCCACTGATGTGTTATCAGCAGATGTTTTCTTTGACACGTTGCTCTGCAGTTTGGCGCATGAATCCACAGTTTTCAGTGATGGTACTCAGGAGATGTACCAGAGAAGACAGTAAGGCAGAGTTATCAAGAACCAAAATGCATTTAAAGCTCTATTGAGAATAAAGGCAGCAAGATGTGGTTTTTTTCCAGACTACAGCAGAGTTTCCAAACAGAAAAATATTAGCTGAGCCTGCAATTGCCTCACATAGACAAAGTCTCAGACTCCCACTGTATTCTTCCAGAAAAATGTACCTCAAAATTTCACTAAGGAGTTTTCTTTGCAGGCAAAAATCTCAATCATATGGTCTGATACTAGAAGCAGCAAGGTGACTTCCAATCCAAAACTATGAATTAAAAGGTCAAACATTTCCTCTAAACACCTAAACCTGTAAATGGGTATTATGCTTAGTGGCAGGAGAGGCAGGAGATAGCAGCAACTGAGATATGCAGCAGCAACCGTACAATAGGAGATTCAAGAAGAGACTGGAGAGCATTTCTTCAAAGGAAGGGTATTATGTCTTGAGGGAAGAAATTTTACCAATTTGCTTTATAATCTTTGACAATTAAATTAAAATGCAGCCAGTTCTCTTCTAACACAACTGAAAATTTGATAGAGTTAAGGAAGTGCGATGCTGAGGAAGCTCTGAATGACAAAGCACCTGCCTCAGTACCTCTCCCCAAGAGACAATGGTAGAAATAAAGATGAACAGGTTATGATGAAACTGGTTAGCTGAGATGAGGATGCCTTTTACCTCAAACAGTAATGAAAAAGAATTCAGGGAAATAACCAACTAAAGCAACAATGGTTGAGAAAGCAACAATAGAGACAGAGATGAAGTCCTAGCTGGACCGCTGAACCACACCTACATGACAAGGCTGCTACCAATTCCCCGTTCCGGGATCTCTTCTCCACTCTTAACAATGGCAGCTCCCGAAATCTTTGTTTTCACCAGCCCAGAACAAAAAATACAAATTATAAAATCAGCTATCAACTGAGTTTAAGTAGCTGTAAGGTCCAGCAATAATTGTCTTCGTGCTTTATTCCACTAATACCGCAACAGCTTGTTTTTTTTGTTTGGTTTTTTTTTCCTTCTTCTCTCCGCATATACACTGCAATCTATTGTATCAGAAACCGCAACGAAAACTTATAAAACCGTCATTTTACTTGCAATACCACCCTACATCGCCGCCTTAATAAAAGGACAAATAAATGCCGAGTCAGAGGAGCCCGCAGTCGGACAATAACGAGGCTGAGCCCTCGGGTAACAGCCTTGTTACTCATATGGGTTTCCTTTATTGGAATATATATGCATATATAGAACTTGGGTCCTGAAAAATTGTGCAGGCGACAGAAAAGTCCCAGCGCCCAAAGTTAGACACAAAGGCGCGGCTGCGCTCCCGCCCGCGCAGCCTCTGCCGCCGAGAGGGAAAACGCCCCGAACCCCGCCGGCTTAGCGTGGCGGTGGGGGACGGGGGACTGCGGGCGGCAGCCGCCCCGCAGCCCCAGCCCAGCCCGCCCAGCCCATCCACCCCATCCCCGGCCGCCCTTTGTCCGCCCCGAGCAGCCACCGGGACCGCAGTGCGGTCCGTGCCACGCCCACCCGCCGGTGTCTCCGGGCAGACGGGCTCGGCGGCGGGCGCTGCGCTCCCGACCCGGCCCCTCCGCCCCGCGATGGCGGGGAGGGGGCTCGCTGCGGCTTTCCGCAGCCCCGCTCCGCAGCGCCCGCACCCCGCGGGGGAAGGTGGGTGGGTGGGCGATTGCGGCGCGAACCCCCGGGGAATAAAGAGCCGGAGCCCGCGGCTCGGCGGGATGCGTGTCGGGGGGCTACCCCGGCTCCCGGCCGCGCCCAGGGAGGGGCAGGGGCCGGCGGGGGGTGTCGCGGCGCTGCCTGCGGCGCCCCGGCTCCCGCCGCCTCACCTCGCTCGATATTGGTGATGGCCCGCCGCAGGTGCTCCTCGGTCACCAGCTCGCCGATGACCACCAGCAGGTAAAACTTGCTGTCGAGGAAGCGGTGGGAGAGACTGGGCGAGGTGGAGGTCGGGTTGGGGATGCTGCAGGAGGGCTCCGAGTCCACTTCCACCACTACGGTGGCCATCGCCTCCGCCCCGCGGCTCCGGGGCGCTGAGCGCAGAGGGGCCGCTCGGCGGCAGCTCCGCAGGCGACAAGGAGGGAGTGAGGGCGGGTGGGGAGGCGGCGGCGCTTTTATACGGAGACGGTGCAGGGCAGGGACCTGGTGAGGAGGAGGAGGAGGAAGGGGGGGAGCCGGCGCATCCTCCGCGCCGCCGCCGCCTTTCCAGCATCCACAGCTGATGTCATCTGCGGCAAATCCTCCCCGCGGCGGCCCCCGGAAGCAGGAAGGACGCGGGGGGCGAACAACGCCCTGAGGGGACGCCGAGGGCTGCGCCCCGCGCCTGACTCCCGGCCCGGCCGTGCGACCCCGGGACCCTCCTCGCGTTCCTTGGTACCCGTGCCCGCTCTGGGCGTCACCTTGCCGGCCGGTTACCCCTCGGCCCGTCCCTTAAAACAGGGCGATGAGGAGCTGCAGGTGATGGCCTGGCAGACCTGGGGAGCTCATGCGGGAAAGCCGGCATCGGGACTCCAGCAGCGCTCCAGAAGAGGATGAAAAAGCAGTGCCACTGTCCAAAGCCAATTGTCTTCTCCTACATCTTGCTGTACCACTGCAGCAAAATTTGAGTCATACTTAAACACACACCCTCACCCAGCAATCTAAATAGTCTTTCTAACTTTTTAAATTTGAAAGCAGCTAATTTGATGAGATACTTCACACACAGCCCTTCTGCACATATTCAATGCCCATGGATATATGACACCAGAAAAACCCTGGTTTTGGACAACATTCTGAAACCCGTAGTCTTAGCTCATTCAAAGCTGCAGAAATTCAAAGGGCTTTGATAAGTAATGTTGACTAGGCTTAAGCATCTCCAGGGAGCAATGATAGCAGAAAACTTATGCAATGACAGAACCAAAGGTTTCATTTCTCTTCTCATAGATATTAGTATCTACACCCCAATACTCAGTGATAACCACCTCTGAAAAGTGTCTTACTCCCTCCTAACAAGAGATGGAGAAGTCAAATCTGTCTGAGATGTTCCTCTCACTTTACTGACATAAGCAAGCCACTCATTTACACTAAGCCTGTTGTTTATATCGCTCAGGTTATGTCGGATAAATTTCACTGTGCAATAGGAAATGATATTAACTTTT
Organism: Fringilla coelebs; assembly: GCF_963513975.1. NCBI lineage: Eukaryota > Metazoa > Chordata > Aves > Passeriformes > Fringillidae > Fringilla > Fringilla coelebs. Next base: position 26,298,295 of record NC_140031.1, read on the forward strand.
ATAGCTTGTTTTTTAAGATAACCTCTTGTCCCTGACTGAGAAGACACGTCCTCTGTCTGCAGCTTCTTACAGTGCTGGGTGTGCAAATTCTCTGCCTACTGCTCAGGAATAGAGTGCTTGCCTGGATGAACCAGTATATCAGCCTTGTCTTCTTCGTATTTTGTACCAGGGCACTAATTCACATGCATTTCAGTTTGTCACTCTTAAGTTTTTTCTGTCTTACTAGCCTAGAGGCTTACTAGCCTGGAGGTTTCAACCCACAAAGGTTAGAACAGGATCATTATAAGTGCTGGTCCATGGTGTTGTATCTGTCTATAGCACCTAGTGGTTTTGATATGAATAGTTCCTCTGCATAAATACAGCACTCAGAGTCTTGGCTTACACAGTGTGGTGTGCTTGGATGTTGCATCCAAAGCAGACTTTTCCTGAACTGCCATTATTCTGAAGGTTGTGGAGTGCGGACAAGCGTTTTCACAGCCATGTCAGGTGGCTGAGATGACACAGTGGTAAAGAGCAGCAGTGCTCATTCTTCACTGGAGCTGACACTGCTGATAGAACAAATGCAATGGCATAGATGCAGCAGAACTAGCAGCAGTTTTAAGGTTTGCAAGGTATTCAAAGGTGCAGTGTGTTCTTCTTGGAATACCCCTGTTAATCTGGGCCCCACTGTGACTTTGCTGTTTCCTCTCAGTTTCCATGGGAAGGTGTAGAGGCCTACTTAGAAATAATATTCATCCCCCGTAGCCTTTTCCTATATGACCCCCTTCCTAATAATTTGTTATAATTATAGATACCTTCAAGACTTGCCACATAGTACCCACTGGAGAAAGCCAGCTTCAGGCTTCTGTCACTGCAATCTGTAGTTTTGGGATATGTCTTTATGTCAATCACCAGCAAGAGCAGCTTGTCTCTCAAGCATGGAAGGGGCTTGCCAAGGGGTCTTGCCAGCTGGTTGAAGAATAGACAAATGCTGATTCCTGGACACAAAGGTAAAACAATTACTTGCCTCACAAGCACAGCTGGTTTAATGTGATAGTCAGAGAAATGTACACCAGTACTGAAAAGGCACTATACGTGCTTTTAAGCACTTTCTTATTTTAAGGAAAAGTGGAAACATCCATAGCTGGAAAGATGCCTGTGAATTTGAAAAGTAAGAGCTGAAAAGAATGCATTTTATCAGAGAATAAAATGCTTACATACAGGTAGGTGACACAGTTACATTTGAAATAGCCTGCTCAGGTAGTCCTCTATTTTATACTGCAGCGTAAAATAACACAGTTAGAACATGGTATGATAAAAGATGAATTGTTACAGTCAAACTGGCTTGTGATGGGTGATGCAGCACCCCTTAAAACCCTAAGGACAAGAGGTTGTCTTTGGGAAAAACATGGTCCTGTGCTAAAGTCTTTAAAGGATGCAGACCTCTAGCTTTGACTATTCACAAGCAAATGCTGCTCATCTGGGAAAGAAGGTAGATGAGAAAGGTGCTTTATCCTCCAGAACATATCTCTGAGGAAGCTGCAGAGTCCCAGCTCCATAGCTGCTGTTCACACTGTCTTGCCCTGTCAGTATCTTGGTCAGGTAGATTTGTTTGTCACCATCTTTCCCTACCTGGAAACTAATTTATATTCTGCAATATGGAGCATCAGGTCCACTGCTGAGGGAAATGTGGAAATATGCTGCACAAGGCTGACTTAGTGTCCTGTGACCCCCACTGTTTGAGAGTGACACCACCTGCCTATCTGCAGCTAAATCACATTGATATGCCCCTTCAGTAGAAGAAACATCAACATTCATGGACTATGGAATGTATCTTACTGTTTCAAGGAGAGTGATTGAGATCTGCACCTGTCTGCTTTTGATTGTCTTGGTTTGATTTTGTTGTTTTACTATGTTCAATACCAAATTGGAGTCCCACAGCTGAATGTGGTCAAATAGTATATGCAAAGCTGTATTTTTTAGAAGTTGTATTTTTTAAAGAGGCAGTTTAAATAAAGTGCTTGAAGTTTAAAACGTGCTTCTTAGTAGTATGTGCCATTTGTTACCCCCTAATATTCAAGTTTCATTCAAGTCAAAACTTCAAATTTTAAATAAAGTTTCAGTGATGTACAAGCCTTTAGACTGGCCCTTTGTCTCAGGTCAAGTGTCATCCCTACCATAAAAGAAATACATATCCAAATGGATTGCTTCAGACCAATTGACATACAGACTGGGGAGCAAGATGTTGGAGAGCAGCACTGTGGAGATGGACCTGGGGTTGCAGACTCTTGGGCAATACTTTACATTTTAGGATGGCAGGCTTTATCTTTAACTGGAAAATAAAAATTACTTGACCAACATTCATTTCAGGTATTTTAAAAATATTACTTCAATTTTAGTGATTACTTTTGAAATTTCAAAGTAGAAAAAGCTTCTATTTTGTTATTGTGAAATATCCATTTCAATTGGTATTTCATTTGTTTCCCACTCCTTCCACTTTCTCCACAGAAAAGGAGAAGTTACATATTAAAAAAAAGTGAAGAAAGCAACACTACTGCTTTTAAAAATAACATTTTTTTCTCACTTTTAGCTTTCTGTCTTGAAGTGAGAGAAAAATAACACCAAGTAACATTTTGCGTTAGTTCCCAGTGGAAAAATATATTATTTTTTATCAGAGTAATTTTCCTCTTTTTCTTTAGTAGAAAAAAAATTAGAAGTGAAAAAAAGACTTTATTTAACTGCATTGAGAACTAAATGAAAAGAAAAATATTTTCTACTGGACAATTAAAAAGAGACAAATTAAAAAATAATTATTTTGCATAATTTTATCCTGACATTTGCTATAAAAAGAACATGTAGCTTTTGATGAAAATAAAATTATTGCTTCTCCACTGTTGGAGGGAAAATACAGCCGTTTTAAGTAATTTTTACTAATTAGGATGGTGCTTAAAATTCAGCAATAAACGATAATAAAAGTATTGAAGGCAATGGTACCCATTGTACCACAAAGCTGGAGGGATAATTAAAGCATCATCAGCTGCAAAAACAATGGTAAGACAAAGTGATTGGCATCAGGCAGTAGTTTTGAGCATCCTTTGAGCTCAGGGCTCAGTTGTCAACTTTTCTGAACAAGAGAGAGAATGGTCTCTTGTGTGATATAATTAGGGCTTGAGGAGCTGAGTTTGTCAGGGTTTTAATTCTTATTGAAGGACTGCAAGTTATAGAATTTAGTTTGGGTGCCAGGGGTAAAATACAAGTTCTCTCTTATCACACCAACCTGAAGAACCCTGTGGTCCAGAGTTCCCACATGTGCTTCCTTTCAAGCCCGCTTTAGAGCTCAGTCTTGACTTGAGAGAGGAGGCAGATCAAGCCATGTGTTTGGGATGGTACATGTACACTATCATCTGCCTCGTTGGAGGGCAGCTGGAAGCTGAGAGTTCCTGCACTGGGCTGTTGGCTGCCATGACCCCCATGTGTTGCCTGGCCACAGGCTGCCCAAAACCTGTCTGCCTTGGCAGCCCACCCTGTCCGTGCTGCAGGACCATCAGCCAAGCTGTTAGTCCCTTAAAACACTACAGGCACAAAGGAGACAAATATCAATGAATATGAAAAATACCAAAAAATAAAAATATCGGCTGTTGGCCACATGCTGCTCCATCCTAGATATTCAGGTGGCAAAAGCACATGGAGGTGCTCCGAAGAAAAGGGTGGGTTTTTTGTTTGTTTGGGAGTTTTTTGGTGGTTTGTTTTTGTTTATTTGTTTTTGTTGTTGTTTTCTCTCCTAGCTGAATTGTCTAAAGCTGCCTCTGGGAATTAACAACAAGTAGGTATTTTACATAGTATTTTCATGTCATTTTAAGACATGCCTTACAATACTTTTCAGAGGTTACCTGCCAGCTCTGCTAGTTCTGCAGGATTTAGAATTGCTTAGAAATTATTATTTTACTAGGGTCCCGTTCTCTCAAGCACACTACAATAGAAATGACAAATCGCTACTGCACAGAGAATAGAAAGCAAGAAATCTAGACAAGCATAATTTCATACAGTGCACTGACAGGCTTCCAAACACAGAATCTGGGGAACTGCTCCATCTTCCTACTGGAAAGGTCCAACAGACCCTGGTCCTATGCTGGAGGCATCACAACTCTCCAAGGCTGCAGCAATTTCATGTATTGCATAGCTGCAACCAGAGTAGTGCATAATTTTGCACCCTTGCCTAGGACATTTTTTTGCATGCAAGGACCTTGTTGCAGCCTTTCATACTAGTGGTCCTATTTTGTCAAAAGTTACAATGAGTCTTATTCCTAAAAGAATAGTTTGTGACTCTGATACTGCCTCAACAGCGTTTAGCCATTCTACTGATGTAGCCTGTAGTCCTACTGTTACAGTCATCCTGTCCTTTAAGTGTTTCAACTACCCCAAGCCTCATACTTTTTCAATAGGACTTGGTATTCGAAGAGCATAAATGGTAGAAATGGTTAACTTAATTTTATATGTATCTCAAAACAAATTCCGGAGTTGGAATTTGTAGGAGACCACCTACATGATGGACCATCTGGTTCCTTTCCCCTTTTGTGCCCTGCATTATTTTGGCTTAATAGTGATGTTACTATTTGTATGATTTTTGCAGCATAATTTTGGCTTTTGTTTGTTTGTTTGTTTGTTTGTTTCCCTTTGTTTTCTGGGGTTTTTTGTATTCATCTCCCCCAGGCACTCCAATAGGTTGACACAAAGTACAGATGATTTAAGGGTGCTCTTTAAGTTAATAAGTCATTCCTAGTTATTGGTATTTTGAGGTAGGTTGGGATGTGGTGACTAAGAGTTGCACTGCAGAATTTACTGAAAGGCCTGATTGAGGGTGTACAGCAGGGGTGCCAAGAGAGCTCAGTAAGCTGAGCATTTTGCTAGGGGGCTCCTGTTTCAAGGGCAGACAGGGACCACCACCCCTGGGCATTCTAATATAAGGGTTCACCATCAGTGTTAGCTTTGTGCCCGGGGTGTGCCTTTTAGTCCTGTCATGGCAGTGCCCAGTGAAATAGTCCTTGTGGAGCTGGAACCATGCTATGGGATAGGCAGGGTCTGCCATGACTGCCTCCTAAAAATTGTCCTGATTTTTTGTCAGGTTATAATGCAACTTTCTTTCCAGAAGTTGCCTGATAACCTCTTTGGGTAATTCTAGCGTGGTGCTATATTTTTGAAATACAAGGAAATTTTGTTCTTTCTCATTATTTGCAAAGGAAGTAGAGAAATGCTGAAAAGAATGACTTGTAATGGAGGAATATAGATCTATGACCAAGTACATTGCAAAATGCAGAAAGAAGGAATTTTTTAAAATGTTTTTTTCTAAATATTCATAGTCTGGTTTTTGAGGTTGTCCTGTGCCGGGTCAGGAATCGGATTCAATGATTCTTGTGGGTCATTTCCAAGTTAGGTTATCCTATGGTTCTATTAAACATTCCATTCAATTTTCCCTAAGGTAGCTTGAACTTCTTCAATTGTGGGGTTTTTTTCCTAACTTCTCCTTATGCTGGTTCCAAAACCATTTTGAATTCCATGTTTGAAAGGGTACAGTAGTTCTTCAAAGCTCAAGGTAGGCAAGATTTGTATTAGCCTGATCTATTTTACTGCAGTCATCCTCAGGCATACTTTAGAGATAGCAGCTATTATATTGTCATTATGTGGAACAATAGTATATACTTGTGTATATCACATAAACAAGAAAAACCTCTTTCTCCTCCTGGTGATACTACTTTTTACATCTTCTACCACAGCAGCACAGAAATGTTGCTATCTCTGGGATAACACAAAGTGCCGTTGCACTCAGTTTTGTGAAAAGGCATGAATTAATATATCCTTTCCAAGTAAAGTCATGGATATACATTGCATAGATAGAATGTAATCTCCATTTTTGAGTAATACAAAGGCAATATTTTGGCAATATGTGGTCAGAACTGTTTTTTCATATTTCCCTGAGAAAATCCCGGTTCCACAAACCACAAACCAGTGTTGACTCTGCAATAGGAGGGAACAGTTTTATTTGTCTGGATATCCTTACCACAAACTCTGTATGCTTTCTTTGGATGGTTTGTGTTGAGTAGGTTCAGTCACAGTAGATTTTGTCATCACTGAGAGAAAGCATTCAAACAAATCCCTATGACCCATTGGTCATAAAATTGTTTATTGCTATATTCGTGCATTTATACGTTGTATTTTTAACAGCATTAAAGTCATTATAGATGATTCATTCAATGAAAACGTTTGCTTATCTCCAGAGGAGTCTCTGATTACCTCTTGCTTTTTTGACATCTGAAGCTATTGGCTCAGTCTTCTAGTTTGGTCACATCATTTTCCTTGGGTTCAGTTAATGTCTCAATCTGATTTGATAGTAACAAACTCAGAAGAGAGCATAAAGCAGCTGTCCATGGCCACTTTTATAGAAAACTAAATTAAAGCTGTGGTAGAAGGACCATTTAATCTCCATTTAGAAGAAAACTGCTAAAGCCACCTTGCAGTGCAAAGTACTGTGAAGAGGAATTAATGGAAATGAAAATTGGGAGACCCTGCTGTTTTTGGCAGAGATAGAGTTAATTTTTTTTCACAGTAGCTGCTATGGGGCTGTGTTTTGGATTTATACTGAAAACGGTGTAGACAACATAGAGATATTTTCATTATTGCTGAGCAGTGCTCTCCACCAAAGCCTTTTCTGCTCCTCACACCGCCCCACCAGCGAGGGGGCTGGGGGTGTAGAAGGAATTGGAAGGGGACACAGCTGGAATAGCTGACCCCAACTGACCACAGGGATATCCCAGACCATAACAGACCATATGGCATCAGGCTCAAGGTATAAAGCTGGGGGAAGATGAAGGAAAGGGGATATGTTCAAAATCATGGCATTTGTCTTCCCAAGTCACTGCTATGCATGATGGAGCCTTGCTTTTCTTGAAGAAAGCTTCCCATGGAAAGCAGTAAATTAGTTGCTTTGCTTGTTCATGAGGCTTTTGCTTTACCTATTAAATTATCTTCATCTCAATGCACGAGTTTTCTTGCTTTTACCCTTCCAATTCTCTCCCCCATCATGCTGGTGAGGGAGTGAATGAGCAGGTGTGTGGGGCTCTGTTGCAGCTGGGATGAAACCTGACAGAGATGAAGTCCAAAGAACACTGATGAAGTTATAATACAATGGACAGGGAGTTATTTTCTTCCTGAGAATATTTTCTGAAGTCTAGGTTTTATGCCCCTGGTTTTTTTAGAGTTTTTTAAGGATGATCAAGGTTGATGATAAGATTTTTTTGCCATTGGCTTTCCTAGTTAGGAGGCTAGCATGGCAGTCTGGCTCCAAACAGAATTGCTGGCAGGCAAAGCCCATGTTCTGCTAGTATCCACCACATAAAAGGGGTAAATATCAAGGCTGTGAAATATTTTTGGGAGAAAAAGTTTCTGAAGAAGAAAAACATGATATCAAGGAAGAGTCATGTTTACTTTGACTGGAAAAGATGCCCCAGATGCTGTGCAACCTAACGTTAAAACACTTATTAGTTCCTCTTTTCAGGCTGCTACTGCTGGAGAAAAAGTAGAGTAAGAGCAAAGAGGTGACTAGCAAGAGGGCCATTATATTGTCAATTGAAATTGGAAAGTAATTATAAAAATTAAGGATGAGACGATGTAGGAAGAGACTTGGACAGATACAGTAGTATTGAAACAAACATTAAATATAATCACTTCTCTTCCCATGCATTCTTATTGCAAGTAACAGTGTAGGACTTCATCATTTGGGGAAGAAGAGGAAGAAGGTTGGTTCTGGTACAATTCCCCTTCAGCCCTGCAAAACCCAGGGCATTGCACAAAGTGTAGGTCAAGGTGTGCGTGGCATCCCCTCCAACAAGTAGAATGATGTCTTGCAGCCATGGTTATCTGTGTTCCCCATGGAGCAGAGCAGTCAGCACTGAGAGGGCACCTGAAGATTCCCATGTGATGACAAAGGACACAGAAGCCCCTGCTGGAACCAGCAGAACTGGCAAGGGCATGGTATCCTGTCCCAGGATTGCCACACAGCCTCCTGCATGGCCAACGGCTTCTCTGCAAGCACGCCAGCATCCTCTGGGTCCGAGGCCAAAACCTAATGGGGATGCTCTTCTGAGTAAGCATTTCTGGACTGAGTGCACTGTGATCTTCATGAATTGCACATCTTGGGGGAGAAATTTCTCAAGATTGATTTTTTGGGGTTTTTTTCCTGTGCATGGCCAGAATCTAATAAATACTGAAAGCCAGCCTGGGCTATTGTGGGTTGATGCATCTATAGTGATATTTTGCAGTGAGTATTTAATTAACATTATCATAAAGTTCTCTTTATGATAAATAAACCAGAATAAAACCAGCTGGTCTTCCAAGAACTGAATTTGTCATCTGCTGTTATTGGCAGTAAAAATTGATAAATTATTATTTTATTGTGCAGTGTAAGCTTAAATATTTCTCAAAGAATGAAAGGAGCCCACCTGCCAAAGAAAACTATGTATTTTTACCTTTGTCCCAAAGATGTATTTATATTAAATTATATAGTTGGCCCTCATTGTTCTTCTGTTTTTTCGTGTATAAACCACAGATTTTCTTGGCTTTGGAAACCTGTTTGAAAAGGGGGATATAAATTCTTCAGGAACAGCAAAGTGCTTTTTCTCTAGGTTTTAGTTTACATTAATTTTCTTCCGTTCAATTTTTTTCATGTATATCTTGATTTTAAGGAAGTTTCTGCCAGTGTTACTCAGTTGTCTGAAGGTTTTTACCTTAAGGATTTATGCTCTTGATGTCATTGATTGGAAAAGCAGGGAGATGTCCATCTGCAAGGGAGTGAAAGTGAAATTATGTAACACGAGAGGATGATCATCCTCCTTTTTGCAGTCTCCTAACCTGAGGGGTCATCTTATCTACTCTCCAGATAAATTCTAAGCAGGCGGTGATATTATTAACAAAATGAGTTTATCATATTGTTAGTTTATCATTTGCACAGACTTCAAGATCCAGGCATGCTGAGGAAAAGTCTACCTTAAACTCATGTTTTTTTCTGTTTTCCTGAGAGAGTAAAAAGTTTGCTCTATTGCTATAATAGTAAAATATAGCAGCATAGCTCTCTTTTTACTTATGATACAATGCCTCTGGCTTAGTATAAATTCATTATGCAGTACGCCCAGTTTTCTGAAATTCTGGAAGCTGATAACAATAATTAAAATACTACATGACAAGTAGTATTTTATTATGCAATCCCACAATGCCTCAGTGAGTTGTTAGGCACACAGCCAACTGCTTTGAACCACCTGGAAGAATTATTTTTACACCTATCATGGAATGATCTGATGGTCTTGCAGATCTGTGGTTATCACACACTAATCACACTGGTAAGATTTCATCTCCTGGGTAACTAAACTGATATTGAGTAAGTGATAATGACCAGGGGTGAATATTGCTGCTGCCTTAATGACTGATGGAGCTAAACACACGGCCCAAGACAACAACAGGCCCTTAGTCAGCAGGCAGAGCCCCAAATGCAGCTGTGAGTGTTGTTATAAGCTAAGATGGGCTGCAGGTGTTTCAGGAGGAAGGGGAAGAGAAAAGCAGCATTTTTGTATAGGCATAGGATATGCCTAAGGAATAAGGCATGCGTGAGCCAGATGCTGTAAATGTGGTTAACATTTCATAGCTGTAAACATGTGCATATTTATCTGAGTAGCTTCTAGTCTTTTTTTATTTTAAGAAAACTTTTTCTGTCAAATTACTTAAACTATCTTAAGAGGTTACATTTCCAGAAAATGGGATATCCTCAGTCTGGATACTTCATTCTCTGATGTCCAGTTTAATAAAATATTGCCTTGATTTTCAAATTTATTTGTGTAACTTTCCAAGCCTTTGCTCCCACTGGGACTAACCTGGTAAGTGATGAAGTCACAGCAAAAATCACATTTGTTTCACTGGTATGATAATTCTTGTGTGGTGGCTTTGAGGCTTCAAGATACTGTCAGTTTAAAATTTGTAGTATTTCTCTAGTCAGGACCACAATAACAATCATTTCTTTTATTCACTGCAACCTTAAGAACACAATGATCGGTCCTTTTGTATTGCTACTTAATGTTGCATTCATGTGCATTAGGTAAGGAACACATCGAGATTTCCCAACAATAGCCATGACAAGTTAACTTTGAAAATTCACCAGGAGTATTGGGAATAGTCATGTTCTCTAAGAAAGACACTAAACATGGGTTTCTAATAAGGAAGGATTTTTTTTTTTATATACTCCTAATAAATCCTTCCGAATTTCCGTTCTGTGTATTGTCAGGAGAGAAGGAGGGGGTGTTCAGAGCAAAAGCTAACTGGGGCGCTGTGAGAAGCACAGTGCAGGAGCATCCATTTTCCTCCTCTAGTTGTAGTGGGAACTGAGGAAGCTGGAACATTCAGGACGCTAAATTAGATGCCAAAAAAGTTACTTGAAAAAAATATTTTAGCTTATCTTGTTAAATTTTGTCTTGCATAGGGAAAGTAACTGAGTTACTAGTTTTGCATGAAGGCTGAAGTAGTTTTGGTTGGTCAGCTGATGACAACTCATTGTTTCTGAGAAGATATTGAATGTTACTGGTGCGTGCCGTGATTTAGGAATGATACTCCCCAGTATAGTGCTTTCACTGAGACTCTCCAAACCATGTTGCTTCTTGCTTGCTCCCCTTCCTCCTCCCCCTCTCCTGCACTGGATGGAGAGGAGAATTGGAGGCAAAACAAGGTGAAGTGTTGAGGTAAGAACAATTTACTAGAAACAGCAATGAGATAAGAAAACAAACACTCACAGCAACAATATAAATAAAAAAGTGTACAAAAGAGAGTGATTCACTTGAAAAATGCTCACTGCAGATCTTGACCTGACCACAGCCGCACCACCTCGATTGCTCCATCCAGCTCCTAACAGGTGCCACTCAACTACTCCCTTGGGCTCGGAGCCAGCATTACCCCTCTGTTCCTCTGCCATGCTTCCTCAACAGGAAAGAACCCCTTCTCCTCAGAAGAGAGTCCCTTTCCCCTGCCCCTGGCAATGATGTGAAGTGGTCTAGGATAACCCCCAAGTCCTGGACATGCCCCCTCCAGGCTACTGCAAAAATGAACCCTGTCCTGGCTGGAACTAGGACAGTAACTGAACTGAAGAGCATGAACACTTTGTCACTTATTCAGTGGTTCTATTGCTGAGTTTCATCTAAACTTAACAGTCCAATAAGGTGTTTGAAGGAGAATCAATTTTTTGTTGTTAATGAGTGAAAGGGCCTTTAAGCATTTTTGCCTTGAGTGTTGCCTCTGGAACATCGTTTTGTACTACATTCTCAACATTTCAGAATGCAAATTTAGAAAACATATCAACACAAAATTCAGACAGTGTGATCATGACAGTCCCACGCTCTTTGAAACCCATCTGGAAAGAGAGCTCAAATTCCACAAGTCTTTGCCATTTTCTGTAACACAAAAGGGAATTTGAAACATGCAGTGGTAATTTCAGTTGCCCGGCTGACTTGTAGCACAGATTAGGTGCTGTCTAACAATGGCTTGCTCTTGCACAAGGCTTGGTCTGGTGGATTACAGCAGAGGGACCACGTGGTGACAGAAGATGCCATTTGATTTCTCACCCACCACCATAGGGTCTGTCATAAAATTTAAAAATAAGAAAAAATTGGGATAGCTGATCAATATGTGGGCTGCAAGAAAAAATAGGTAAGTGCTGCAGGTATAGAGTTTGTGAACCTACACACAGGTTGGAGGTGTACAGTATTAACCAGTATTAACCAATTAGTTGTGTGAGGGAAAAACTTATGGAAGATGTTTGGGAAATCATAAACCTGGAAAACTGCTGTGCAATAATTAATAAGGAGGGTGCCTGAATATATATTTAAATGCTGTATAAACTCTCCATCTTAGAGAAAACACTTAGCAGAAATCTTTGGGCAAACTTTATTCATGGAAGTTGCTGACAGCAAAGTGAAAGGGCAAATGGCAAAGGCATAATCTCTATAGAAACACAGTCACCAGAGGCTTATGAACTGTGTTTCCAAGAGCAGAGCTGGACAAGATAAGTGGAGCCATCACAACTCTCCTTTTCCTAGCTTTAGACCTGTCATGAACAGCTATGCTGCTTCTTGCTTCCCTGACAGTTTAAAAGACATGCAGCCTATAACCACACTGTTGCTAGCCCAACCTGACTTCTCTTTGTTATCAAAACGTTTGCCACACTGTGTAACACTGGAGAGCACAGACAAAACCCCCTGCTTTAAGTTTTAATTTACTATCGTAACCCTAGGGGAAAATGCTGTCCATGTTTTCCATGAAACATAATACGAGAATGGGTTGGGAGAAAAAAAGACAAATGAAGATTTTCCTGCTGTGTTGCTCTCCTTGGTGGTGTGATGGGCTTAAAAGCTGGTTTAAAACCAGAGCTCTGCAGGTGGCTGCAGAAGACAAGCACAGTCTGTACCACCTGGCTCTGAAGAAATTTCCACTTTGATTGCTTATAAGCAAGTTGCCTTGAAAGGTGCTATACCATCAGCAACTGCTGCCAAAAATGCTCCTTCTCTGGAAGTTTCAGGCTTTTAGCACTAGGACCCCATCCAACAGAAGGCTCAGCAGTGATGATAAAGCAAAGATAACAATCAGCTCAGCTAGACAGAGAGTAGTCTCTTTGATATAGGTAAGGGAAATTGCTTTTCTCAAACAGCAGCATTCAAGATTTTCTTTGCATTTTTTGTTTTTCTTGCATTTTACCTGGATCAGAGAAATGGGGGGGTGGGGGGCCTTGAGAATTCTAATGCATACCTTGTAATGAAAATAGGTTAGTATTGCATTCCAGCATCAGTCTTGTACAAAACAGAACACCATCTATTACAAAATTCCATTCCTTCACCTCCTAAAACTCATCAATATTTTCACTTTTTTCTGCTGTTATGCTTCGAGTCCTCAGACTCCATTAGTCCTATCTCTTTTCCAAAGGCAATGCTGGAGGATGGCTGAACTCCCTCACATAGTGCAGGAAGCTGCCAGAACAGATTGCAAGGAGAGTGATGCAGCACAACTCAGCTCCCTCCTTCTCTCAAGATAGAAACTGGGCTTTGAAAACAATAAGCCTCTCCACCAGGCATGCTCAGAAGCTCCCCACCAACTGCTGATTACTGTCGGCATCCACTTACTGCCTGGAAGGTGTAACAAGCCAAGCCCCAGCTCTTTTCTGATGTACCACAGGGTGAATCACTGCAATTGTAGTTTTGAAAAATATAAATATTTGATGAGCTACAGACTATCATTGTCTCCCAACTCCTTTTCCTGCACTGTGTTTTTCACACAGGAACCAACTTAAAATCTGCGTCCATACAAAGATCACATATCCACCCCTGTGAAATTATCTGTTAAGGTGAATGCATCTAGGTGCGCCCTAGATGATAATTTAAATCCTATTATCCTATACTTCAGATGGCAGAAGGACTTTGCCATGAGTTACAGATTTTCTCCTGCAAGAGCCAATTTCTTTAGCAATTTTCCTTGGATTTTTCAAATGTCAGAACTTTTCAGTGCTATTAGTGGAATTCAACATTGGTAAAAAAAACTCCTAGAAATGCTACAACAGTGGTAAATTTTATTGTCTCCACCAGAGTATTGATCTGAGATTGGACTGTAGCGCCCGGTTACTTCTGAACATAGCAGTGTCAAGCTGGCAAAATAGTAGTCAGACTAAGGGTAAGGTCACCAATAAGTTGAGAACAGAAATACTCTATTCAGAGTGATGCAAAAAGAATAAAAGCCAAATAATGAGTGTAAATTTTCAAGAAAGAGTAAAGATTACTAAATTAAAATAAACTTTTTTTTTTAAATTCAGTGCCATCTTTTTGATCTTTCAGAACTTGGACAAAGGGCTTTTTGAGAAGCCTGATACAAGGAACTAAGAGCTTCGCTGTAGTTATTAGCAGAAAGGAATATTATCTGTTTATTTCAACACCTGAGAAAAATCAAAGCAATCCTGAAATCAAGGTCACCATAAAAAGAGGCTTGCCTTGTAATTCAAACCATGAGTTTTCACAAAGAACATTCACAGAAATAAAAAACATTCACACAACCTGATAATAAAGTTTGTTTCTTGTTTTGTCTATAGCTAGAACAGTTCTCATAATTTACTGCACATCGACAATAGCTTACCTTCCAATTTTCAACAGTCCCCAGTTATATTAGAAACACTAGCCCAACACTGTTATATTACTCCCCGAAACCCAATATCATGCATCTTCACAGCTCACACACACTTTTAGATGGAATGCTTTTATTTGGATTATTGCAGCTAGAGCAGAAAGAATCATTACGACATCTCCTTGATGAAACACAGAGCCTGTACGATGTGCACAACAATATAATTGGTCTTAGAATGGACCAACCCCAGAACAGGATGTGACCCTCACTCTATACCTAAGGAGGCACAGAGAGCTTTGACATGGCATGACTGCCTTGCTACTCAGCAGCAATAAAGATATATGTTCAAGAACTGTTCAAGGCCAGGCTGGATGGGGCTTTGGGCAACCTGGTCTAGAGAAAAGTGTATCTGCCCATAGTGGAAGGGTTGGAACCAAATCTGATCTGTAAGATCCTTTCCAAGCCAAATCATTCTGTAATGGTTAATACTCCAGACAAAGCCTTGGGTTACATTCAATTCCCCCAACCATGCTAAATAATGTCAAATCTGTACACTCCCATCCAAAAAATAAGAGCGTGAAGCCCAAGACCTTCACTTGGGAATACTCTGGGGCCAAATATCTCTTTTTGGTAATGTTCTTATAGCATCGTGAACTTAAAAGATTAATTACATGCCAAATTCCACAAAAATGATCAGGAAAAAGAGGCAAGACAGCAAGAAAGGAAGAGCCATACAGCTTGTTTTGTATCGTCATGGACTTTTTCAGCCCCAAAAGAGAAGGAATAATGTCTTTAACTCTGATCTCTTATCCTGGGTTATTTCAGTTACTGGGTACTTTTTCCTAATCAAACAGCAATTTCTTTCATGAATTAACTTCAACAAAGAATCAGCTTTGGTGAAGTAACAGATTTGAGTTTCTGAAACAGTTACTTCAGGCTTGGGTAAGCACATCTGTAGATGAGGACCAGAGCTATTTCCAGGTCCATTAGAGAACAAGAGTGATGCCATGGTGATCAATGCAATTATTTTGCTTCAGACGGAAATGGTTTGGCAGGGACATTTTGCAAAGGGACGTTAACTGAAATGTTTTTTTTATTAGATAAATTATGAAGATGATTTCTATATTGTTTTAAATGCATGTTTGTTCACTTGTATTTTCCAGGGTAATCTGTAATCCAGTAAATTTACAATCTTTTTAATAAGCATGTGTCCAAGAATAATATTTGGTAATCAGGATGTACAGATGTACAGAATCATGATATACAGAATAACAATTTAGTAGTCTACATCTAGTTGCTGAAAAATACACCTGAAAGTGGAAAATACATAGAATGATCATAGAAGGTTAGGCTGAAAAAGACCTTTAAGATTATTAAGTGCAATGCTGCAAAGTCCTCAGGTAAACCAAATCTCTAAGCGCCACATCTACACAACTTAAATACCTCCAGGGATAGTGACTCATCCAATGCCCTGGGGAGCCTGTTCCAATGTTTAACAGCTCTTTCAGTGCAGAAATTTTCCCTAGTATACAATCTAAACCTCCCCTGGTGAAACTTGACCCCATTTCCTCTTGTCCTATCACTTGTTACTTAGGAGAAGAACCTGATCCTCATGTCTCTGCAACCTCCTTTTAGGTAGTTGTAGGGTGTGGTAAGTCACATTCACATCCCACCCCAGCCCTGAGCCTCCTCTTCCTCAGGCTAAACACCCTAATCTCCTTCAGCTGCTCTTCACAGGACTTGTGCTCCAGACCCTTCCCCAGCTTCATTGTCCTTCTCTGGACATGCTGCAGCACCTTTTTTCTTCTAGTGGGTTGCCCAAAACTGAACAGAGGATTCAAGCTGTAACTCTTTCCCCCCACATCCAAAAAAGAATGGAGATTCTCCTTAGCTCTCTTTCTGTTGTTAATACATTTATAGAACAGAATATAGATTTATGTTACAGTAACAATATAAATATAGAAGCAGTATTCTATTCCTTGTTTTGTTACAAACGAGGGGCATATGCCACAAACAGCATTTTGCTTTCACTTAAATCGTTAATAATTATTATTCCTTGTTTTCAATTGAACCACCCCCCCACCCCCCACCCCAGAAAATGAAAAAAGATATGCTAGTGATGGATGAGCTGGCTAAAATGTGGTTTAAGGCTGTCTGCATGCTTGATATATGTGTACAACAGCGTTCAACATTTGAAAAAATAAAGTGAAATGTCATGAGATAAGATTCCATGATATATTTGACAGTTCCCCTTTAATTTGCATGCTGGGTAATGCTGGAGTTGTTGGATGGATGCCATGAGTACAACTCTGAAAAAGCTATCCAGACCATTTTGATTTTGTCCTCCATCAGTGTAATGATATCCCAAGAGGCTGATGATGGAATTTCTTGTTTGTGGCATGATGGTCCTTGCAATTTTGATTTTTATACCCAGAAATCATGCTCTTATGAACTGAGGCCCTGGAAAGGAACATTTTCATATCCCTACCTTTATGAGTACCTTTTTTCCTTTCCTTTTAAGAAAGAAGACAGGCTATTTGTTCATTTTTCATTATAAATTTGAACCATGATGAGACCATTGTATTTGCGCTTTTTCCTTATTTCTTCAATCGCTATCTTATGGACTTGTTTTCTTTCACTGAAAAGGAGCACATTAATAGACTCTTGAGTGGTATGATTTGTTATTCAGTACCAATGTAGTAAAGTCTTACATGTAGTTTGCCAAAACCCAGAGGTCTTAATTTCCCAGGTTTCACATTCCTGCTTCAGTTGGCAATGTTGGAAATGCAATAATGAAAAAAAAAAAGCTCGATGCATACAGTGATCCTCCTATAAATAAGAGATATCACTTGGCTGTCAAAATGGATGATCATATTGAATTTTACTGATACATGGTGTTTACCTTTTAGATTTAATGCATAATTTTTTTTTATGCTTTAACTCACAGAACGAAATCATCTACAAAGAAGTAGAGCTTTCTTTTAAGGCACAGGCACATATGCTTCATATCTCAGTAGTAACACACTGATTCACAGCAACTACAGCTTCTGTGACATGTGTTTGAATTAAAGTAATAGAAAAATAAATTAAATGTTTGGATTCCAAAATACTGGTCAGATCTTTTATTTATTGAGTTGTGTAAAAGAACTTGCTTTTCAATGGATGCAAGAGGAGGCAGGGAGCAGTTGGATGCATTGGAATGAAACCAATTTACAGAGCGGTCTTTATTCTGTCAGAAAAAAACACGACCACTGTCTTATTGTCCACAGCCAATCACATCACTGTGAGGCTAGGCACTGCTTTCAAATGACATTGGTCTGACATAAACTAATCCCATCCCTTGAGCAGGCATTATTTAATTGCATAGTCAGACAACGTTTAGTAGCAGTCGGGTCAGAAGATGCATGAAAGAATCATGATGAGACTGGATTTGATCTTAATATCTACATCACTTGTCAAATCTTTATTCATGAAATAAGAAACAGTGCTGAGTTTCCACTTTGTGATGCTATTCTGAGACTACACTGAGCCGCCAGAAGAGGTTCAGAAAAATCTAGGATACAGGGCAGAGAAAATCCATCTGCCAGAATTGTTAAAAAGGGGCTCTTGCAGGGTCTGAACTGATTCTGAGATTTCTGAAAAGCTAACTGATCCCTGCTTTTCAGAATTTCAAACAATAACGGCCTTTTGAACCAAGATAATATGTATTTAGTGTCTGCTATGTTAAAATCTCTTCTTTGGTAAGGAGCCTCTTCTACTCAGTGCCATATTATTTCCATGCATACCCTCCCCCCAGGAAAACCCCACCCAACAGTCTGGAGGTTGCGCTGCAGCAGGTGCTCAGTGTTTGCTTTGATGATGGCTGTATCTCCCAGAGCAAGCAGCTCAGACTGAGGTGGTACCCAGAAGCAGCTCTGGCTGAGAAGCTGGCAGAGCAGCTCTGTGCAGGCACGGAGGTCCCACCAGAGGGGTACAGCGTGTGCACAGCATTGCACATATGCAAAGCCTGGGCCCAAGGACACAGAACTGACTAGGATGGCCCTGCTGCTCTTAAGGCTAAACAATATTGTAGAAGCAGCCAACAATGAGTGGGTGATGGCTGGTAAATAAGTGAGCATGCTGTGCTGTCAGATAGCCATTGCCATGTATTGACATCAAAGCTGGTGGAGTTATTCTGGATATGTACAGGTAGAGAAGAGATCGGCATCCTGCCTGCTACATGGGTTGTAAATATAGAATAGCATAGCATATCAAAATGAAATGTATGCCACCCTTTAATGTACAGTTTGATTACCTTCAAAGGGGCTTCTCTGGCACAGAAGCCATCTCATTTGCAAAAAAAACTGAACCCAAAACAAACAAATAAAAAATTCCCTCCAGAACTGAGATAATTTGACTGCTTCTTATATGCAGCATACCTACTTATAATAGTTCCAGTGTGACTCTAATGATAAGAAAAGTAGCAGTCCCATATTCACTTTTGTTGCCACTGCAAATTCATCTTCTGTGTTAGACACATTTTACTCTATGGCCTTTGAAGACCATCCCTTTTTCCCCACCCTTTGAGCTGCCATG
Source organism: Fringilla coelebs (assembly GCF_963513975.1). Taxonomy (NCBI): domain Eukaryota; kingdom Metazoa; phylum Chordata; class Aves; order Passeriformes; family Fringillidae; genus Fringilla; species Fringilla coelebs. The sequence goes on from NC_140031.1 coordinate 26,317,036, forward strand.
TGTCTGAAGTCAGGCTTTTCCTTTGCTGTGCAGACTGAGGAGGGGAAGGTATGGAAACATGATCTGTGTTACCACACATCCAGACACACAAGCCCCATGCATGTCTGAGAGCACAGGAGACCCCAGTAGCTGTGCAGCCCCCTATCCACCCACCTTGTACTCATCCTGCAGCTGCAGCCAGGCTGGACAACAGCCTTTTTTGCCCCCACCATGACCCATGCTGAAACTCCAACAGTGGGAAAAACTGAGTGCCAGGCATGACATGAGGTGATCCCTGATACATCATGTATTGCAGACTTGCTGGATTTTGCACACAGGGTCAGTGGGAATGTGAAGTCTGACACATCCAGGCAGTGTTTTCCTGGTTTTTTTTTGGAACGCATGAAGCCAGTTCCTAGTTTAATGTGTGTGGGGATGCTGCCCACCCCATGATCTGGGAAAGTTCAGGGAATACATCTGTTGCAAAAGAACTGGGAATAAAAGATTCCTGTGAAATTCAGCCTATGTTCATAGCCACACAAAAATCATAAACCTCTTAATTTTCCAGTCTTCAAGAAAGTCTGCCAGGATAAAGAAAATATGGTTTACTAATGTAAGAAACAAGCACATTGTGCCATACTGAGCAGGGAAACTCTCACGCAGAGGTCACAAACCTTTGTTTATATTCCACCTGGCTAGAAGCATGTAGCTTCCTTGGGAAAAAAATATGTGTTTGTTGAATTATTCAGTTTTACTTCGTTGTACACACAGGTATACTTTATGATTACTATCATTATTCATTTGCGTTGTTTAATTTTCCACTAGCTCACTTCCAGGGTGACTGATGTGGTGGTGAACGTGTCAGAAATCTGAAAGAAAAGAGCAGTGGCTGCTTCACACAAATGAAAGTGTCCTTCTCTGGCTCGGTCCTGGCTCTTCCTACTAAAGCATGAGCTGCGCAGTATTCAAGGCCAACATATTTCTGCCAATAATAGAATTAAACAATTGCCCCAAACAAATAGATGCATGAGCAAGAGGAGAAAGCAAGGGTAACCTGAGAAGGTGTTCATGTAGATTAGCTGTGTTTAATCTCAATTTAACTCACCATCTGCCTCCTCCTAACCTGCATGTTCAGGAAAGCACTGTGTTTCAAAAAGGAGTGAGAATTTGCCTCATGTGGATGAGGCATGTGGATGAACGTGGATGACACATGTGGATGTTTCCAACACAGTAGTTTGTTCATGGTTCTCTTTCTGTCCCATCAGAGTGCCTTTGTTTTAGCCATGCTAAAAATAAACACTGTACACTTGCACTGTGGTTCTTTGTGTATATTTTTATCTATGAGCTATGTAGGTAAATAATATGTGCATCTGCATGCATGTGCTATCTCTATGTGTGTGCGCAAGTATACACACACACACACCACATTTTTCTAAATGTATTCATCTATACATTAAAGTTTAATAGGAATAACAGTATTTTAGAAGTATTTTAAAAGTGTCTGTATGGTCATTCATGAGAGAAAGGGAGTAATAAAAATCCAATCTCTGGTTTCAGCACATTTTTTATTAATTATTATAATAAACAGCTTATCTATAGGGAAAATAGAATTTTCACAGGATTAATTGAAAATTTTAAAGCCTTACTAAATATAATGCATGAGTTATTTATTTGGATTTGTGTTAGAAGAAAACAAATACATTGAGTAACACCTCAAATTATATTTTCTAGTAGCTGGCAAAAATAAAGTGGTGACTAAAAATGTAACCGATTATGCCATTTTTCCTCTTATACAGCTCCTGTTTTTACACTTCAGAACTGGACTCACACTGCCCTCCCAGGAGGAGCTAGGCTTATGGCTTCTTGGGCAGCTGGCTTCCAGAGGAAAGGGCTTGTCCTACCCTGAACAGTCATTTTGCCCTCTCCCAACCCACACGTCTCTATCACCCCACCAAGCTTTTATAAAGGCTATTCTCTTCCAAGCACAAAGAAGTATCCTCTAAAACATTAATGAGCTGGAAGGATCACAAGCATGTTAGGATCTCTTGGTCTTGCAGATAACCAAACTTGGTAGCCCAGATTTGTCTCCAATTGCACAGGAGCAGTGAAAGTGAATGGTCTTCAAGAGCCTGTGGTATCCCAGCTCCACATTTGCATTTTCATAGCTTTAGGGCTTTTGTAAGCAAATACAATGCTTTGCAATGAGCTTCAAAAGCAAAACACAGAGCCGAATAATTCAGGCCCCTATTTTTATTACATTTCAGAAATGGCCCCATCTATATATTTTGCTGCTCATTTATATGCCACAAGAACCCTTTTGGCTACACAAAGGTCCCACAAAATGCAAGGTCACAAAGATGCTTCCACTTTTTCTGTTATTAGCAATCGGAGGTGTCCTGCTCCTGACACTATTCACTCTCTAAGGTATTCCTCCGTATCAAAAAACAATCTCATTTAAAATCCTGGGTGGGAAAAATATTAAGATCAGAAAGACTACAGGAGACACAATAGCTGCACAAGCCTGTGTGGATTTCAGGTGAGAGCTGGTCCCCTTGTTCCTCACTTAACAACAGAGAGGAGCAGAATTCATCTCTTGCATATAAATAAGTAGGTGAGCTCTGTGATGTATTGCAGGGACCACCCCCCTCTCTGCTCCAGCAGCATCCTAACTGGTCCCTGCCTGCAGGAAAGCCTCAGGTTTGCCCCCTTTCTCATCTCTGCTGTTTTCTTCTGGCTGGCTGTGTTTGATTTTTAAATTTTGTTCAATCTATCTTTCATATCCTCTCAGCACCGCTTTCGTCTCCTCCCTCTGTTCTCTTTTGTAGCTAGATGCTCTTAAGTGTCTTCACCATAATTTCCAACCACTATCTATTTCTTTGCATGTTTACTCTAGAAAGAATGTGAGCACAAAAACATTAGTTTTCAGTCAATCAGGGACTTTCAAAATTGATCAAACCTCTTCTCCTCATTTTGTAATGATTCTTATAATATTCCCATTTTGCTAAATGAGCTTTTTAACATACTTTTTTCTGTCTATGCTTTCTAATGGCTTTCTAATTACCAAAATTTATAGAGCAATTTATATTTAATAAAGCTGATGTCTGTTTGGTTAACACAAGAGAATGTTTGCTAATAGGAGGGCACTTAAATAATCAGCTACATAGCCCTCAGAAGCAATGCAAGAAAATAGGAAACTGCAAGTGACAGTGGATCTATAATGAAACAATGCCCTCCACCCAAGCATGATGTGTGAGACGAGCACCTGAGCTCTACTGAATCAGCTAATCAAGGCAATGCAGGCCCCACTTGCATGAAACAAAACCAATAGATCATTAGTATCTCAGGACAGACTTCAAAAACAAAATAATGAAATGGGAGGATCTTAAGCCTGATGCTACAGCATTTTCCAAGTAAGGAATTTTGTATTGCAAAAGTTCAGAGAAGGCACTGCCCAGGCAGTTTTCACTCAGTGCCCAGATGCAGCAACACAAGAATGCTTCCTATTTGTTGCCCTACCCTCTAAAGTTTTCTCAGATGCTCCTCTCTCATTTCAGAAGCACTGCACTTAGTTAAGTGCAGTGTCTTAATTTTGGTGTCTTAATTTCTTTTCTGTCAATATATTTTGTGTCATCTCCCAGAATCTTTGATTTGTTCACTTTCTATTGTTGGAGAGTCTTACAACTGAAGTATTTCCAAGAGTATGCCTCACAAAGATACATTAAAAGATAGCAGAACAATTTGAATCCCAACATGCCTAAAGTACATTGTAAACAAAATTTTCTTATTTTTCCATTTACATTGTTTTTTGGGACATTGCCATCCTCCTCAGAGCCCTTGGCCTTTTGCCATCACTTTGAAAGGGAAACTGCCACAAAAGTCAATGGGAGATTAGCGTAACACTCAGTGACAGATTTGGCACATTGCAGCTCTAATACTGAATTTGCTTGAAGGGTCATAAGACTTAATAAGTGTTCATATCAACCCCCTTTGGCCATGTAATAATATACTCCATCATTGATGCAGCATTAAAAACCTGAAATTCATTACACACTGAACCACCCATGGTAATTTTGCTATCACTCACCCTGATGAAAGTCAGCTTTGGTACCATAGATATTGTTTCATGACAGCTCTACAGTTCTTTTTAATCATCACATTAGGTTGTCTCCATCCTCTTACTGCTTCTGACGACCTGAAGGTTCTATTTTCACTACCAGTTTTTAAACTCCTGCCTCTAAAACTGTATGTGAAACATACAGACATGTTTTTTGCATGGAAGTGGGTATTCATCCGTTCATACAAATTCATACATTCATTGACATATATTTCCTAGTTCACCTTTGCCTACATACAGAAATGCTAATTCTGTGTGAAAGCAGATATAAAGGAAGGCTCAGCATATGTACCTTTGAACTCAAACACCAGCTTGAATCTTGCTGGCATTTTGACCTTTTCCACTCACCAGCTCAGACTCGGAGGCAGAAATGCACAAAAATAAGAAGGGGGGAGTCTCTGTTTTCATCCAATACATAAGCAATAAGTGACACTATTGAAATGGGGCAATTTTTTAATCACTGAGAGAATGAAGCTAATTCAGTTTGATTCAGGATGAAAACACAAAGTATTGCTAATCCCAACTGAAACACAGCAAACACAATTACCATTCATTTGGAGAAATAAAACTGAAGATATGCCAACATTCTTTTACAGACCAAGGACAACTAATAATTCTACGCTAAACTTTTTCAGCTGAGTCTATATGCACACTTCATCGTGTCTAACCTTTAAAAAACAGCAAATAACTTCTAATAAACAGCAAGTAACCTCTCGATCAAGTTTTAAATAAACCCTAGCCTTGGCAAGTGAGTATCCCCAATTAAAACTGGAACACTAATCAGGACCTTCACCAGGGCCTTTCAGCTGTCATCTGTGGGCTGCTCCTGAGAAAGCTGAATAAGAAAAGCAAGGGCACACACACACATACACATACATGTGATATTCCCTGGGGAAATGCCACTCCATCACAAAGCAGCAACAAATGCAGCGGGTCTGGCTCTGTAAAGAGTGGCCTGCAAGCTCATTTTCGGCTCACTACCTATTATCCCATAGCATTTCACCCTTACTTTCACAAAGGCCCTTGCTACACCTTCCCTTCTGATTTGCCTCACTGTTCAAAGTGTCCATGACAAAAAATGAGTGTGTGGTGCCTTTCACTGTCTCTGGCAGCATGGAGATGAAAGATGTCCTTTGTAAACAAGAGCCCCTGCTGCTGCAATTTCAAACCATTGGGGTAAAACAGAGGCTGACAAGCTTAAAACCCTTTTTCAGACTTCCAGTTCTTCTTTAAGGGTTTTGCTGGCTGAAATGCTGTTTTTCTAGCTTTAGTACTAGACTTGCTTGCAATGTTTACATTGCACTACCAATATCTGCTCTATATTGCTTCTGTCAGAGTGCTTCAGATAGCATACATTTTCATTTTATAGCTCTCCTGCTTCCCTTTAACTTATGACCTTTATTGAAAATGAACCATTTGTTTGCAGAATGTCAGGCGAAAGGGTTGAATCACAGGGGCTTGGCATCTGTGAAATGCTTTGCAATCCATTGCAGCTGTATCAGGAAAGTAGTAATGGAAAACTATAAAATGCCTGGGATTAGAAGTTTATTCTGCAGGACCTTTACTTGCCTTTGGATTGCCAGCCACATCTCACTCACCTGTTGTGAATTACTCACTTGATACTTCCCTAATACATTTTTTTGTTGTCTCTTCTATAAGCATTTCTGTCATTTCCATCATATCTTTACTGCTCTCAGTATCTCACAGTTCTCCTCAGTGGGCCCTAGGTACTTGCAAGATGTGCTTCAGAAGCCAGATGGGGACTGGGTGAGTTCCAGAACTCAGCAGTGTTTGGCAGCAAGGTCCATGCTGCAATGCTGGGACATGGCATGTTACAAAACAGAGGCAAAACCCCATTTTGCTTTAATTTCAACAATTCATTAAACGCTAGCCAATCAGCAGCTTACATCTGCATTGTTTACCAGAAGCCTAAAGGATGCTATAGTCTTAAAAAATGCATGCATCTTGCGTTCAGAGAGGGGCAGGATGAGCTTTGCACCAGTGCCCCTGACAAAGGGAAGGATTTATCAGGTGGAGGATGGGATGAACATGAGACTGCTTGTATGCTGTTGTTGCATATATTGCTGCAGATATTCCCCAAGAGGGTCTCTTCACACCCAGACTTGGAGCTAAAGAAGTCCTACCTGAGAGCACCACCTGAGAGCACAGTTTTTCAGGATTTTAGGTGGAACCTGGAACAGGATTTAGTAATTTGTGGAAGCCAACCACAGTTAAGCAAACCTTCTTCTTATTACTCATTACCCCACTGCCAGTGTTCTGCAAGAGTGTAGTGGCAAGGTCATGTGCAGTTTCCCCCATCACAGACCACAGACTGATATCTTCATTCCTCTGGGTGAAGCAGAATGGGAACCTTGTGGTGGCTTCCCCTAAATGGGCACAGCTTTCAAGACTGGCGTGAAAAATGGGCCAAAAGTCAGTGACATTTGCTTTATCATACATACCTGGCTGCTGAGCTGGTACTTAGATTGTCCTGCTCGCGATGTGCCAATTACTGACAATTCATACAAGTTCTAATGACCTTGGCAGTGGTCAGAACAACAGCATCTTTATTGATCCTGAATTTAGAGGGCTTTGAGGGCTTGACAGTTTGTTTGGAACACATTTCTGGAGGAAAAACATCAAGAACCACACGGAAGGAAGTGACAGTGGCATTTATGTGTCATCCATACAACTAAGAGTTAATTTGGCACCCTAGGAAAACATACAATCCAGAGTTTCCTAGAGGCCCCAAGTAATCCAGCTGATTGAGGTTAAGCAGGGGTGGGGAGAGAGAGGAAACCCTGCTGAAACAAAAGAATTGAACTCAAGGAAAAGTATGGAGCCCTTGGGATTTTTACAATGGTTTGGGTTAGAATGGACCTTAAAGATCACCTAGTTCCAATACCCCTGCAACAGGCAGAGTCACCTTCCAGCAGATTAGAGTGCTCAGAGCTCCATCCAGCCTGGCCTTGAACACTGCCAAGAATCAGCATTCACAAAGTCTCTGGGCAACCTATTGCCAGGCTTCACCAAATTCACAGTAAGGAATTTTCCCCTAACATCTAATCCAAATCTCCATTCTTTTAGTTTAAAATAATTCCTCCTTGTCTTATCCCTAACTGCCCAGGTAAAAAAATCTCTCCATCTTTTGTATAAAACCATTTTAAGTACTGAAAGGCTGCAAATGCACGATTCTTCACAGAATCACAGAATATGCAGAATTGGAAAGGACCCACAAGGATTGCCAAGTCCAACTCCTGGTCCTACACAGGACCATCCCCAAGCATCACACCATGTGCCTGAGAGCATTGCCCAAATGTTTCTTGAACTCTGTCAAGTTTGGTGCTGTGACCTCTGCCCTGGGGAGCCTGCTCCAATGCCCAGCCACCTCTGGGTGAAGAACCTTTTCCTGGTATCCAGCCTAAACCTGCCCTGACACAGATTCAGGCCATTCCCTTGGGTCCTGTCACTGGTCACCACAGAGAAGAGATCAGTGCCTGCCCCTCCTCTTCCCCTCACGAGGAAGCTGTAACTGCAGTGAGGTCTGTCCTCAGACTCCTCTGGGCTGAACAGACCAAGTGACCTCACTGCTGTTCATACAAGCTGACCTCAAGGCCCTTCCCCATGCTCATGATGCTCCTTTGGATGCTCTCTAATGGCTTATTGCCTTATATTGTGGTCACTAACACTGCACACAATTTGCAGGACGTCTCAGGAGATGCTCTCATCTGAACCCCACTCCCTAAAAAAAGAAAACACCACAAAACATAATAGACAATCATGATATAACTTGCCTTGAAGGGACAGGTATCCTTACCTCTCAGATCATGAGAGCATGATAGAGACTAGGCAAGTGACCCACAGTGGCCCACTGTCAAAGATTGATTGAGGTATAAATAGCGGACAGGATTTCTAAAATGTGTTTTATGTGGAAAATTTTACGTTTATGTGGAAGTTTTGTTCTCAAACTCAGCTGTGCTATTAGGACCAATGCTTGTCTTCCCTTGGGAATGATGTAGATTTTTTTTTTAAAGGTTGATTTTTCAGTGTTGTTCTCATTCAAATTTTTTTCTGCAGTTACACAAAATTACATGTAGGCTATAGCATATTTTGTGATCTCTTCTTGAGATCTGTCTCAAACAGCTGGATCACTCCATAGCAATTCAGGCTTCATCTCCAAAGCATATTTGTTATTCCGTGCTCTGCAGCTGAAATACCTAAGTTGTATTTTCTCCACTTTTTGGTCACTGCATATATTATGTACTTCTGAGCAGGCTTGTATTGATCTAAAAAAGCATTGTAAATTTTCCAGGTTCAGATTCAAGTTGCATTAACTGGAAAAGGCAGATCACTGTAAAATGCAATATTCTGAAGAATCAATAAATCTTGCTATCAGAATGGATGAGGGTTTTCTCTGCCTCCACTTTCCAGACATCTCTTCAGAGGGAAGCAGGAAATTTTGCTGTGCAGGAGGAATGGTCACAAACCAAATCCTCACAGTACCCTCCAGTGTTGCTCTTTCCACGGCAGCAGCATCCACTGTCTGTCTGCTGGACTAGGCACAGACCAGAGCGAGAGAAGGGCTGGATTTGGCAAGTTAATTAAAGTGGTGTTGGCAGAATGTTTCAGGTCACCAGTTATCTTGCTGTCTTAGTAGAATTGAGGCCTGCAACAATCACTTGTGTGATCCCTTTTAGTATTCCTCTATTTATTAGCGTTGATTTTTAAAATTTCACTGATGCATTTCAGTGTTTCCCATTTCAATTCCCACAAATGATTCTTTCCTTGCAAATATTTGAAAATATCAAGAACAACAAAATTTTGATTTTTGTTCTCCTCCTTCATATTCCTCATTGTAAAATCACTATCATGGACATATGGTCACAACAAAATCTCATTGCAAGGAATGCTGCTGCATTAGATTTGTTGCTGCCTGTTTTGTTGTAGACATCTTATCACAGAAACTTTATTCTGTGCAGCATTTTTTCCAAGTCATGGATCTATTTCCAGTGAGTGGAGATGAAATTTTCCTACAGTTACTACAGCTACTTCAGTTCTGCCTCTTTTCAGTATACAGAAGATTCATGTAAAGACATTTCTTATTTGGCCAACAGCCAAAATATCCTGGAAAACTGAGAAATTATAATAGAACAGGTGGCCCTTCAGGGAGACTGGACAGGGAGAAATTACAAATTTAAGTGTCTGGACCTGCTTCTGGGTGGGGTTTTAATCAAGACTCTTAAAGCCACTTGTATTTTATTCTTAGCACAAGAAAAATGACAAATCTCACATTTTACTAGTACCATCAGCAAGAAGTTATATATTTAACCTCAGCTCCTTTGGTCCCAGTAACTTCAGGAGTGGTTCCATGACAATTTGCCTCTCTTGTAATCAGGAAATTCCTTAGAAATCCTGTGCAATCTATTCCTTTTCTAGTCCTATAATCAGCACCTACCAACGAGGAATCACACATTTCTTTTTCTGACAGCTGAAAATGCTGAATTAAAGGCAATGTTTGATTTTACTCTTGGTTGCCTGTATCACCTGGGCTAAGATCTGGCATAATACGGTCACAACCAATCCTAACTGAGTGCAAGCAGCGCTGAGCAGATCAGCAATGCAATTAACTCACATTAAGGGATGGCATGGTGGGACTACCTTCTCTTTCTCCAGCCATCCCAATGAGGCCTGTACTGAGAGGGAAGACCCCTGCACTCAGCAGCAGTTCTGTTGCTTCCAGGACCAACCAGACCAACCTGCCCTGGACCCCTGATGCCGTGCCATCCGGGCTTTTCCCCGCACCTGGATGCAGCCAGTCTGACAGGCTAATGAGAAAGAACAAAGCAGTGAGGTCAGTGTCTCAAAGGCTGGGATAGCTACAAACAAAGCAGATGGCTGGGGCTCTGTGAGATGCCCTCTGTCTACGAGGAAGCATTGCCTTTCTTTAAAAAACCCAAACCTCTGGCCTCAGCTTTACCAACTGGGTCCATCTCATGCTGTCTCATTTTCCCCTGACTTAGCATTCAAATGTTCTGGTGCATTTTTCAATGAATAATTAATCTCATTTTGAGTCTTTTTGCTTTAACCTACTGTTTTCAGCCTTGTTTTTATTTCCAAGCCCTACATTTTTGTACTTCTTCTGTATACTGAAATATTTAAAATGTCATTTATTCCTCTTCAAAATTTCTATTTAATTTATAATTGCTCACTAAACCCAGAAGATGGATTTGACTATCAAATCTATTTTGGGAAGGGGGGGACAAAGGAAGAAGGGGAATGAGAGTAGTTAATAGCAGCTTTAGCACTAGGCAAAAAGCAATCACAAAATTCTATGAACTGGCTGGCACCTCTGGAGCTCCTCTGTTGCTGATCCCAGCAGGGTCAGCATCAGAATGCTGCCCTGGAGCATGCCCAGATGAACTTTTAATATCTCCACCAACACCTAACAATATTTCATCATTGTTCAGAAAATTTAAGTATCAACAGAGAGCAAGAGTTAGCTATAAAATACTCTTTTTAATTGAGTGTGTTAACAATTTTTGGCAGTATTACCATCTGAGACAAATAATGTCTCATTAAGAATTTGGGAACTTCCTCTTATCTTACCAGGCTATTTTCAATTGCATCTTTCCATCCAGTCTAAGAAAATTACTACTTCTTTCCTGTTTTCTGATACTGAGAATTAATTTGTCTTCTGGATGGGGCATCTTAACCACCTGCATGAGGAAAATATCATGGCAACCAGAGTATTTTATAATCCTGGATGTCTCTTTAATAACAGTGTATCAGATTTTCTTGTAACCCTTCAGGAAAGAGAGCTTTGGGACATGATACCTTTGGGTACTCGTACCGGCAGGCCAGTCCCATATCCTACAACCTACACATCCACAGCATGACTGTGCCTCCTATCTCTTATCAGTTTATCATTTGATGACTCTTAGCCCTCAGGCTTCTTCTAGTGACATACAACATGGTACAGCAATTACCTCAGAGGGGCCCCAACAGCTCACCTGCATCTCAGGAAAGCACTCTTATAATGAACCCTCCTCCCTGCTGCCAGATATAAATCAGTCAAGAGAGTGTATACAACCTTCATCTGCCTTTGCCTGAAGCAAGTGCTGCCTGTTTTGCATCCCATCTGACCTTCTGGTAAGGTTGCTGCAAACTTATTGCCCCTGGTGAAAGGCCATGTTTGCACTGGGTGACATGCAGAGGTGTATTTAATAAGTTGAAAAATCTTGTTATAATTTTTTCTTTCTTCTGATTTCAGATGATGAAAAAATCTTGCAGGCAATTTAAAATTCAATTCTACAACAGGGAAGTAACTGAGCTTTGATTGAAAGTGAGCACTTGTACGTGCAAAATGAAGCATGAAAGAAGTGAAGATGTAATGGGAGATCCATTACCCTGGGGTGGAATGAAGCAGACCCTTGACCTTGGGAGACTCTCCTCCCTTGTGTGTTAGAAATAAGTAGATGCATTTCTAATCAGCACAGCCAGGGTGAAATAGCAAGAGAAAAACGAACCCCATCCACCATTTGCCTGGGACTAGTAGGTAACAACACTACACTACTTGAGAGGGACCCAGGCTGTGGCTTGGGAGGAAATAAGCCAGGAAACCCAACTCCTTACAAGCACAGAAGATGCTGGAGTGACAGCTCACTCCCGGGTTGTGGAAAGCATGGGGTTACAGAGCTGTCACATGAGTCACAGCAGCAAGGCCTGTCAACTGCTCTTGTCTCCTGAGAAGACTGGATACGTGTCAGGAAGGGGATCCCTGAACAAAACATACTGTTTCACACAAAACCCTGCCTGTGCATAAAAAAAATGCAAGATTTCTCCAAGCTCCTCTCCAGCCTGCATGTAAATATCACAAATGCATCTCTGCTCAGGTGAAGTCAGCTGAGGTGATAAACTTTTCAATAAATCACACAGCTGACTTCTTTAGCATATCCACTTACAATCTGTAAACAAATCCTGCCAGGTAGTAAACTAATAAACAGTTCTATGAAATTATTTATTTCTACTCTCCCAACATTCTGGCAACAACAATATAGAAATCACAGAAATAATGTGAATGCCATTTTCTGTTGCTCTTGCAAACAGACTGGTTGATGCTAGCAGTAATGTTCAAATGACATTTTAAAGCTAGACTTTCAAAGGCAGCTTGCATTACCTTGATTCTGATCCCATGTAAGGAAATGAGGTCAGCTTTGACAAACACAGAGAATCTTAGCCATGAACACTATTGTTCTTACCCATAAGGCATATTCCTCACTGAGGAGGCAATAAGCCATTTGAATATAAATTACCTTATGCCAGACTAACTTTGGACCTTGCCCTATGGATGGCAGTGAGGGTGTTGCAGCTCAGACCATGCACCACAGACCACTTCATGGTGACCCAGGTTAATTACAGGGTCTGTTCAAGGTCTCAGAGACAGTCTATTGCAGAGTGAGATATTAAAATCGGCTTTCCTAATTTCTGGAGCACTGCTGCAACCACTGTTCTGATCAGCTTGTCACTGATTCTTCAGTATTTTTGCGTGGACACCATGTTAATTTATGGTGTTTCTTTATGAAGTGTGTCTAGAACAGCTGGATTTGTCACATGTGCAGAAGCAAAATATTATATCAGACTGAAAATTAATTACTGAGACCATAATCTCATTAGCAACTCAATCTCCTCAGTTTAAAGGCAGTTAAGGTCTACTTTGCTAGCACATGTTTTTTTCTTTTCATTAAAACATTATCTAAGTTCAGTGTATGTTAAGAACAACAATTTTGATGATATTTCTCTTGCCAAAAACTCATCCTGCAATAACCCTTTTTCCTTTTCAAAGCTTTTGTCTTACTCAATATTAGAATATTAATACATCAAAACCATGATTGTCCTTCCAAAATCATAGCATAATTGTACTTCATTTTAGTACCAGAACATTATTCAGCAAAAATAAAATTAATTATCTCAAGAACAGTTCACAGTCAGTGTGCCAACTTATTCTTTAAGGTATCACTAACAAAGGTATGCAGATGTTTTTCTCTGTCTGTTGCTTGGAGTACACTCTTTACCTTTATGCTAATTTTCTGTGCAATTTCACTTTGTTTTTATGGTATTCGAAGCGAACAAGTGTCAAATTCACAGGTTTGATACCCAAAGCATCCTTCTCCAGACAAAATCATCTCCCAAGCTTTTAATCACAAACTATATTCATCCAGAAAAGCCATGAAGCCCTAAGCACAAGAGAACAGGACCACATCATTGATGGTGTAGTCAATATGTCTCAGTTTTAAGCGCTGGATTCTCAAAATGTTTGTCATAAATCCAGAGTTCAGGAAAAAGGGGGAAATTTTACTGAGAAGCTCAAGGATAGGAAATAAGGATTGTTTCACTACCATTCTGGAAGAAGAAGGGGCACTGAAAAAAAATTAAAATAAATCATACACTGCTGAATTGTTTACTCTACTACCCAGGACATATTTGGAACAGTTTTGCTTTAGAAGGGAGGTTAAACTCAGTGCTACTGTACTCTGTGCTGTCAGGTGAGTCATATTTCTTTGGAGACCAAATATTTTGGGTTTTTTCCCATTGACTAAAGTGCTTATATTCGCTTCTTGTCAATCAGCCACAGGGAATTGTCTGATGGGTCTTGAAGTGTAAAGTGACAGCATCAAGGGGAACACTACTAATAAAGGAGCAGCCACTGGAGGGAAAAAGAATTAAAGTTCTGCTGAGCCTGGCTCTGATTCTCTGTTCTCTAGGAATTTGAGTTCAACCAGGCATTCAAAAAAGTCAGCTGAAAACTTACAGAAGGAGTCGAGAATGTGATTTCACTCCGTGCTCTACCGTAGAAGCGCTCATGCTGCAAAGCAGAAAAGTGTTGCTGTTAAACACCTATCAAATTAAACTAGGGCAAACACGCTGAAAGAGAACAAAGGGCTTAGGGAAAAAAAGCAGAAAAAAACCACAATCTTTTATTTTCCCCTGAAACTACCAGAACATCTCTCTCTCTCAAAGTCAGTAACTGCGCTCTGTGTCAGTGCACGGCGCAGCCCGGAGGTTTTTCGGGAAGCCCAAGTGTAACACTGTGCTTCTGTTGGTGTTGTTTACATTGCTCTGCGCAGCAATGCGTGGCTGAGATGGCAGTGGTGCCTCGTGGGAAGGGATGGCATGCCTGGTGGGCAGCACTCCCGCCGAGGGTCCCGCTGCAGCCAGCCAGATGCCACACCACGAGCCAGAAGCCAGCAACATGACTGATTTTCTGCTCTACACAGCACTGCTGAGCTGTTTCTGACGCCTCCCCCTCCTTTCTCTCATGCAACAAAGGCTATTTCATAGGGAGGGGCATTTCCAATTCAAGGGCAGAAAAGCTGTGTATTCAGTATTTCTGGGGGATGATGGGGGGGAATAATTACACAGCAGCACAGCCAGTTGCTCTGGTTTTGTCTGACTGCTTAGCAAACTTTCAAAGGAAAGCAAGTAGTCACTATAGAAACTACCACATCATATGGCTGTTCGTGTTGCCTCTGAGATGCAGAATATTTTTTACTAAGGCATTCTTATTTTTTCCTGCCTTTAGAACACACTGCACAATAAATAGCTAGGCTTTGTTGTGTGTGGGTGTGTGGTTTTTTTGTTGTGCGGTTTTTTTTTGGTTGGTTGGGGTTTTTTGGTTTTGTTTTTATTTTTGTTTTTGGGTTTTGGTTTTGTTATTTTTGTTGTTATTGTTGGTTTAATTATTATTATTTCTGTTTGCTTTTCCACCACTGAATGGAGTAAAAGGGTAGGGTTTACTTGGAAATTGATTTCCACGAGTGAGAAATGACCAGTCATTTCAGTCTGTTTGAGCTTCTTTTTTAGTGGCAACACCTTATCACTGTGGAAGAACTCTCGTTGAAGGATAGGTGTAGTAAAGCTGAGTACAAAAATAGCTGTCAATCCATGGCTCATTGGGAAGGAGAAGTGAAGAGATCACATGCATTAAAGTCCAGCAGGTCCCAGTTTGATGGCCAGTAATCCAAAACTCAGTGTCTACAGAGAAAAAAGCACTAGCTGTTTGCATCGACTTTGTAGATAATAGAGCTGTCACATAAAAGGTAAAACATCATAAAAAAGCACAGATATGTGCAAAATCCCTTGAGTCAGTGAAATGCTCAGTAAATACATTAAGAAAAACACAGTGCATGTAACCTTCCAGTGATGATTTCCCTGTAATCCATGGTGACCTATTTCTATTTTATTATCTTCACCATGACAGAGCTGAGAAGATATAAATCATTCAATGGCACAAACCCACTGAGCTTCGCCTTTGTTCAAATTTTCACCTCTCAGTTTCCGAATCTGTTTTTTCTTTTATTTCTCTTCACTGAAAGGAATAGAGGACTTTTGTCAGAAGTTTCTGATATGCTGTCTGGACTCCCTCTTTCTCACAGTGAAAGGCTCCCTCTTTTACCCCCTTTTTTTGTCAAGTGTTTCTTGGGATATTTGCATGAATAAAGAATTAAGTATTCAGAAGTACAGGATTATTTAATGAGATTCTCTGGATGTTTTCCACTCCTTCAACACAGCTTCCAGCTCAAAACAACCTGTTCCACCATTCCAGCCTGCTCTCAGCCTCATGTCCAGCTGCTCCACCACACAGGCTCAAGCATCCTTGCTGATCCTCAAACGGTCCCATCACCATGTGTATTGCTGCTTGTTTACCTTTTCCAGCCCCTCTTCATCCCCAGACCCTCCAGCTGCCCTTCTTGCATTAAAGCAAGCTTTTACCTGCTAAATTCTGCAAGAGCTACCAAGCCTTTACTTTCACCCAAAGTTGCAGGTTGCCCTCTGCCCCCTCCGTGCCCAGTGCAGAAAGCAGCAGGCAGAAGGAGACATTCCCGGGGCCAGGTTGTGTCCTTCACACCTATACGGTGGAGCTGGAGGGCAGAGGGGACAGGACTAACCAGCACTGGTTGGTCTCTGATATCTGGGTGTGAGCAGTCCCAGGAGCTAGGCAAGCAGCTCAGATGAGTTGGGCATCTGACCAACTGGCCTAAACTGTGTCTCTGTCTTGCACAGAAAGGCAAGCCTAGGAAGCTATCATTTCTGTCCTCACACCTTCCTCAGAGACACCACCGCTCTTACAATGCCTCCACGCACACTTCATTGTTTAACTACTGGAAAAAATTACTGTTAATCAACCATAGCTGACTGGCCATGGTCTGAAGACTGGAATGAATTAAGAAATATGCAGGTCCTGGATTTCTACCAAGCATTACTTCAGCAGAGTTTTCAGGCCAGTTTTGAATAAGGTACTGGATAATCCCTACCACCAATATAAACCTGGTCTGTGATCCCTTTGTGTATCTGCTTGGCAGGTTCATATTCAAATGTCTGCCTGCTGTTAGACCTTGAAGTTGCATAGACAGATGATAAATGGAGGCATTTCTGATGGGCCAAAGGAGTCTGTTCACAGTCCAAAGCTATTTGATGTATTTTCATTTAGATTATGACATAGAGCTGGAAAAGCCGAAAGTTGAAGCAGAATGGGTGGACTGGTGAATAGATGAGGTTGTAACTACTGTCAGATCTGTATTCCAGTGGTAAGACAATTTCAAACTAACACATTGCATTATGTCTATAGATAATTTCAAACTAACACATTGCATTATGTCTATAGATAATGTCTCAGATTGAAGGCTGTAGGACACACAGATAAAGGAAAAGTTTGGAAGCACAGGATTCAAAAAGATTCAGAGTCAAGCAGCTTAACCCACTGACCCTGCTCTTCCAGCAAACCTAACAAAACAAGCAATAAACACAGAATTATCAGCAGAAGTAGGGATGTGTTACTTCAAAGCTATATGTGGCATTTGTACAGAAACTATGAAATCCCACAGTTCTGCTGGGAACCACTGTGACGGACTCTTTGCAGCAGTGAAAAGAGGTCACAGGAAAAGAAGGGGAATGACAGGAAGTCCAGGAGAAGCTATTTACTGAAGAAGCACAGTCTAGTCAATTTAGCCAAGGAAAGGCTGAGAGGTGACTTGCTCCCTGTCCAGGAATTTCTGCATGGGCAGGTAATTACTATGAGCAAAGAGCTCTTCAGCAGACAAGGGCTTAACAAGATCAAATCACTAGGAGTAGAAGCCAGCTGAATTCACAGTAAAAATCCCCTCCTGTTTAGAAAACAGTAACCAATAGAGCAATTTTCTAGGCCAACTTTCTCACTTCAATGTTTTATCACAACTCCCTTTTTTTCCTTTGAAGATGTGTCAGGAGTTAAGCCTCTTAAGGTAGGAATAACTCAGTTAATTTCTATGGCCTACTTAAAAATCACGACAGCAGCAGCTGCAGATGTGACTTCCAGGTCGGTGTAACACACCTCTTAGAGGAGCGGGCGTCTGGAGAAGGCTGCGAGGGAGCTGGGCACAGCACAGTGCTCCCACAGGACAGCCTCTGCAGCCTTCTCTGTTGACAGTGCCAGGAATCAGCCAGAAGAGAGCTGGATCCCTGGAGCAGGCTGCTTGCCTCTGCCCCACAAGAAGAGGCAAAATGCTCAACCTGCCAGAAACAAGCACGGACGGTAAAAAGAAATACCGCCAGGGGAAAGATCAAACCTGCGAGCCTAAGGAAAGCTCAGAAGACAGTGAGAAGTCTGGGAAAGAGAACCCTGCCTGCTGGCACCTTGGAACAAGGGCATTGCAGAGCTCAGCCACTTTTGTCCTCCCCTGAGACCACCTGCCCTCCAGACCAGCGATGGTGTCCCTTGGGGCCTCTTTGTTTACAAGCAACAAACACTAGCACGGCTCCAGACACCCAGCTGCTGCAAAAGTGTCAGACCACCTCCAGATGCACCCTCATTTCCTTCCTCTTCCCTCATCCATACTCCAATGATACCAGTCATTATCACCTGTCCGCTCTCCTCCATCAGGCCTCCTCCTGCTCATTATCACTATCTTCCCAGTTTTCCTCCTTCTCCCACACCTTTAGCAATGAGCAATGTGCAGTGGGATAGTGTGCAGTATACAAATGCTTAAGCACAGTTGGTCCCTGCTGTGTAGTCACCAGGAATAGGTAGATACCTGTTGGAAAAAGCCATATTACTTCAAGGAGCTGGAGTCTCCAAACAGATTCTTCCTAACAAGGGCCTTTGGCAAATATGAAAATCTAGCACAGAGCTTCCAAAAACCAAACATAAAAATGTCTTGGAAATATATAAAGAGTAAAGTGTAGGCATTGCCAGGGATAAGAAACTAGAAATTATCCAGTGCTGTAAAAAATTAAAAGCTTAGGGGAGGAAAACAATTTCAAAGCAAGTGCTACGTTAGCAAAAGAAAGATAAGGTTCAACAAAGCACTAAAAGGGAAAGCAGCAATTTACAATAAAAGAAACCAGCTATTGTAGGTAGCCAGAAGACTGTAGCAGTTACCAGGACTACAGACCTGGTCACGCAACATATCAGAGAAACTTTATAGTTGAGTGTCCTTCTTCACTAGGAAATCTAAATGTTAGCGCTCTTCACATATAAACCCATTAGCTCTTTGGAGCAAAGACTACATGCATGTAAACATAAAACACCATCAATAGTCAGACATTAAGCAGAGTAACAAAATGTTCTGCATGGCTCCCAAAAGAGCAGGTAGCTTCACCACGGACTTGTCTAGAAAAATGTCATTAATTCTTGCAAAAATATTACCAGAAGCAAATTCTGCTTTTATTAGGAAGGACGGCTTTTCACTTCCCTTTGCAATTGGCAGCCATCTATTTTTAGTTCAGAAATACATCATGTTAAGACCATAAATCTCAGTGACAAGGCTATAGCCTCAATCTTCTGTGGACAGCTGGCCACCTGCCCTCGCAGTAGCAGTGAATTTTGTCATGCACCAACAAGATTTCCATCATTGATCTGTGCATTCAAACCTGATCGCGTTTGCAGAAAACTTATCCACAGACCCCCTGGCTGCAGCAAATCCCAGAAGATTTGGACTCCTAGGTCAGATCCATGCCTGCTCAAGTGACCTTTGCTGCTGTCAGCACAGGATGCACTCCCACCTCAGCCTATCTAACATGAGAAACCAGAGTCTCAACAGTTTGCATGCCTGCAGTTGTTAGCCTTGCAGTATTCTTCAGCCATTAAAAGATGTGTGGCCCTGTTTCTTAAAATCTGTGAAAGCAGGGTACTTTGTATAGTCAGATGACAGTAGGGAGGCTATAGAGCCATTTCAGTTCTCCTTCAACAGCCACAGAAGCTTTCAATTCCACAGGGAGTACAGTACTCCTTGCCTGCCCCTGTGCTGAAGCAGGTGCTGTTTACCATTCTCACCCTTCCTTAGGAATTTTCCAAAAGGAAAATAGCAGTCTCCTTGAACCAGGCCTGTAGAAAACATGTTGATGAGGATATGAGCATCTGATCCCATCTCTTGTCTCTTCTCTTATCAATTTGAGAGTAGTTTAAGCTAAATCTAGGAAGTTATAGTTTTTGAGTATCTATAGCTGATTGCAACAACTTCCCTGACTGCACTTCATGTCAGATCCTGAGCTGTGCCCATTGCCACAAAGGTAGACTGATATGGTTCTATGACACTGCATCTTTGATAGCTTCATTAATATTCTTTATAGTAAACTGTCTTCACTCCAATGTAACCTTCTGTGTGTATGCTGAATTCCAAAAACCACTTTGATTCCATGGGGAATGCAGGATTTTCTATCTTGACAAATTTCTTTCCCCTTTTACAATCAATGCAAAATTCTTGACTGGCTATCCTATAAGTTCAATTTTTTGAGAAAAATACACACCTTGTATTCTATCTTTTACACAGCTGTTGGTATAATGCTGGTTGTGTTTTATACTTGCATGTCTGAGGGGCAGCTCAGCTGGTAGCAGTCTAGTTAGTACTGTGCATGCAGAAAAAAGGTATGTGCATTGAAAAAGCTCTTTAAAGGGAGAATGGTTGGTTTCCATTTCCCATTGAAAAAACTGGGGTCCTTTGTAGAGAAACCTTTCTTACTGTTAGAACAGTATTTAATAGGCTTTTACAACATAAGTGTTTAGGAATTCAGAAACCTCCCACTTGCCTGACTAAGCAGGCAATGAGGGCTCTCCCAATGACTGCCCCACTCAGCTTACAAAGCACCTCCGTGATTCTGGGGAAAAATATGCTAAGAGTAAATTCTGAACATTTCACTGAGGTTTCAGCTATTGTTTATTTTTGTCCTTTGAAACAGCCTTGTTTTTCAAATGAAGTCTTTCTCTCTGGAAAACACATTTTCTCCTGAGAAACACCAAAATAAAGCAGGTAAAGAATTTACAATAAATTATTGCACAGCAACTGCTGTACCAAGCTAGACCAAATCTTCATCTCATCTTGGGTCCCATCATTGGCAGATGCCAAAATCCAGTGCTCAGGGCAGGGCAGAGTGAGTGTGTTGAGAAGCTGCCCCTGAACGCTGTCCTGGGAGGAACTGGCAGCACAGGGTGTCGTCAGTCAGGGCAGCTGGATTTGTCATTAGCAACTTCCAGTGGCTTTTATTTAGAGAAGCTCAGTGCATTTTACATCACTGTGGGAATTTAGCACCTATCTGCTGCTGCTCCTCTGCCCAGGAGCTCCCATGCTCAGCTGCAGGTCACATGAAGATCCACATTCCTGTGGCACAGCATGTGATGAAAAAGGCATTGAGCTGTTTTTTCTCTGCCCACATACTGGTGTCTTTCAGTGTCTGCAGAGCCCTCTCAACAGCACCCTCTCAGCTCGTCTCCAAGGTAAAACCCTCTCATTCCTTGGGCAGTGGCTGCCCTCCCTCTGGTCATCCCGTGCCTCTCACTGGGCTTCTCTAATTTCTGCCATATCCCTGTGAAACATGGAAACAGAATTTGGCAGAATAACCAGCATGTGGGGATATCAGGAATTACATAGCATCACATGCAGATATGTCCTATCCTCCTTCCTCATAACTCTATTTTCAATCCCAGGCAAGTTAACATTTTCTGGACTGCTTCTGGCTTTTTATGCTTTCAAAGACCTTATCCAAAACCACCATCTCATTTCCAAGTGGATATAGCAACAGTGTCTTCAGTCCAGAAAGTAAGGGAAACTGCCTCTTCCCTATAAAAAGTTCAGATTTTTATCAACCCAGAATATGTTCATAAAGAAGGGGAGGCTTTGCTGAAAGAAAAATCAAAAAAGCTGATTCAGGAAGGAAACTTTCACAGACACTAGGCTAAACTATGAGGTTCATTGCACCTGATCTTTCACAACCCTGACTTCTACCCTGACCAAAGCTGTGCTTCTCCCAACATCACTGAACAAACTGTGTTCCCTACACAGGAAACAGCTCCTGCCTCTTCCGTCATTCCCCCAACTAGAACTGTGCCTGTCATGTTGCTAATTAGCCCACAGCATGATTAGTCAGGTCAGACATATTGTAAATTGAGTTCTAGAGGCTGTTAAACCCTGATATTTGAGTTAACCTTTAATTAAAATATTTATAAGCACAAAAAATCCTCTCTGAGCACACTGCACCAGACATGACTCTGAAAATTAATTGGCCTAGTAAAAGTTAAGGACTGAGAAACAGTGATAATCAGAAGAAAAGACAGCAGACACTGTTTTAATGATAAGCTGCCCTAAGCTGACAGACAGGAGACATCAAGAGGAAAGCTGAAGTATCTCCACAAGTAAGTATTTTTTTCTGTAAAAGTGAAAACAGTAACTACAGTTCAGCCAATAGGTCAAGAGAAAACAAATATGTTTGAAAGGATAAGTGAAAAAAGAGTAACATGGAACATTTCTAAAAATACTACTGATGTTAATAGAAACACATGAGCTAGCACTTTAGCAATAGAGAGAGGAATCAGCAGCTCCTGGCTTTTTCTAACCCCACCTTCCTTTGTGAGCCTCAGTATCGATCTGAGGCATTTGTAAGGCTCCACCACTTCATTTCTTTCCACATAAATCAACAAGTTTTAGCAAAATCCCTCATACACTTTTAGGAGTTCCTGGCATATCTGCATTTTTGTGTAAAAATAGCAAGCCTGGGTATTTTTAAAATTTTGGCTATTTCAGTTCCTGTAATGAGCAGCATTTTTAGCTCCTAGGCAGTTTGTTGTTGTTTGAGAAATAAAAAGGAAATTCTCGAATACTAATCTGCCATTTGGAGTCTGTGTCTTGCTCAGGAGAAAGCATTGCCTATTACCTTGGAGATACAGGAAAACTTGTGCATGTTTCTAAACCACAGCAAGAGATGAAAATACAGTTCAGGTTGTGACTGGTTGATTTATTTGACCTTTTCTGTAAAGCAGATGCTATAGACCAGCGGACAAGCACTGGCCTTGTGCTTATTCCAGAATTTCATGTAGGTTTTGAAAGGCTGGGTATACTGTGGGCCTGAACCTTCTTGGCCTGGTGGATGTGCCCCTCGCCATTTCACTGGCTGGGCTGACATACTGTTTGAGACTGAAGCTTGTAGCTCTATTTTGCTCAAAAGACCCAGGCCAGATACACAGACAAACGACCCTGAGCAAAAGGGCCGAGCACGCAGCTCATCAGTGGTTATCCATCACCCAGCTGCACATTCTTGCTGCTTGCTCTAAGTGCAAGGTGGCTTACAGCTACCCCAGGCAAGCCATTACATGTGCCTGTGACTGCAAGCATCGCTCTGAGGTTTGTATTCATTTCTCAAAGCATCTATTTATAGGTGAAAAATAATCTCTGTATTTTTAGAGACACATTTGCTGGACCCTTTTAGTGACAGCAGCCGGAGCTAAAATAGCCATCCACTTATAAAGTAAGGGAGTTTTTTCCATACCTTTCGGCTGAGATGGTGGTTTTTTGCATATATTGAAATTCTATCTCAAGAGCAGAGGAAATGCAGGTGTCTCATTGCAATCACACCCCAGTAGTGGCTGTGCAGACTCCTGCCATGAAGATAGGGGTCTAGAAGAAGAGTAACCAAAAGCCAAAGAGAAGATTTTGTAGTGGGTAGAGAATAACTTCGGGGAAAAACAAGTTTAAAGCTCAGATATCCTTGTGTCACATCTGGGGTACTTTTACTTAGGAACAAATTGCAGTAAATTTTGTAGAAAAAGCCTGATGCTGTGAACACACATTTATCAATCTGTGAAAGGTAATAGGATGACTTTCCTGAAAAAGGTATGAAGTCTAAACATCAGTCTAGAATTTTCTTTCTTTCGGAGCTAATAAAAAGGAGGAAAAAGACAAGAAATTCTCTTTTTACAGATATAAAGCATGGAAAAAAAGGAATTTTTTTCTTTTTTCTGGAATTTCCTTCAAAACTGGCTGACATTTGTGATGACAGTTACATGTTTAAATGCAGATGGATTTGAAAAACTCACATGTGTTATACATGAAAAATGCATAGATATTAATCATGATGGGTTGTTGTAACTTTCTATTGCAAGGTGCCTGCTGCCTTTAGATGAAGTCCTAGAGAAAATATATTGGATTTGAATGTATTCCTACTGGAAAGGATGAAAGGCAATATGTAACCTGGATTTAATTTGAAAACTTTGTGTTTATTTAAAATTATTGTTAAAAGAAAGTATGATAAAGAAGATAAAAACTGGAAACACTGGGAAACAAGGAAGGCAACAAACAACTGCATCAGTTTTGGAGGTAATTGAAAAGCATCATCAAAAATAGAATCTAAAGATTAGGGATTCTTAATTGATAATAAATGACTTTAGGAAGCTACACAGTGACAATCTTAAAAGAAAGTTGGACCCAA
This sequence comes from Fringilla coelebs, assembly GCF_963513975.1. Taxonomy (NCBI): domain Eukaryota; kingdom Metazoa; phylum Chordata; class Aves; order Passeriformes; family Fringillidae; genus Fringilla; species Fringilla coelebs. The sequence continues at coordinate 26,340,857 of NC_140031.1, forward strand.
ACAGTTCTCTGGAGGGGTGCTTTTTAATTCCTACATCTTTGCCACTAGAGATGATCTCCCATCATTTTGTTCTGTCACTAGCCCTGACTTCTATTCTTGTATGCCATAGATTTAATGTAATTTAATTAATCCCCTTTAACTGTAGAAACTGGAATACAGCCCACTGGTGACTATTCTCATTTTCCCTTTCTCTACACTGTAAACTTAGCTAACATGTCTTCACAGAGGACTCTCCCCTGGAAAGAAAACCCATAAAAATTATAAAAACAAATAACAAGAAGGCAGATTTAGAGATTCACATGTGGAAGCCACCATGGCTTGCTTATATTAAAGGAGTTTATACTGGTGGTAGCTGCAAAAGCTGATTGACAGAAGTAAGAGTGATTTTTAGCAGTCAAGGTGCAGGCATTAGATGGTCTGTAATTCTGAGGTAGTTATGAGAGTAACATGGTGAGATGATTGATAGATAAATAGATATAAATAGACATATAGATACTCTCTTTGTGCTCATATTTATGGTTTTTCCACCTGCGAGTTGGTGTGATCTTGCTTCATCACTTTCCCTGTAGATTAATTTCTGCATTTCAGAAATCTTGTGCAAACTGGTTAGTGACAAGTTAGAGACATGCTTCTCCACTATTTCATAATGTCCTCTTTCCTTACTCTCTTCTCCCCTAGTGCACAACACAAAAGATTCATTCCTGCTTGAGAAACTTGTGTCACAGCCTGATGAACTCTCAGACTGAATTCTGCTGCTGAGACACCTAGCTGCAGATATGTCACTGCCATGAAGAAAAATTACACCTATGCTGTACCATGATTTGTCTTCAGCTGCATTCAGAGTGTTAAAACCCAGCTCCACAACTACAATCTGACAGATCAGAGAGAGAGGGTGAGCCTTAAAAGGACAGCAAGTCTCTCTGGCAGGGACATTTGTTGGAACATACACAGTCCTGAGAAGGGGCAGAAGGATCAGTTTGCCATACACCTCCTGCACTGAGGACGGTAGAAAACATCTGTGAATTTAAGCAGAAAACGAGTGAATTTAACAATTAGAAAAGCAAGTGAAATACCTTGTACATTTAAGGTCTGAAGTGGCATGGTGGCATGGTTCATGTGTTCATGCAGAGAATCACAGAAGTGTGATATCCAGTATGGGATGTGCCTTCATCATATAATGCCCACTGGAGAGGATAGTAGGAAAAATCTGAGAGATGGGAATTTATTTAGCACAATTATGAGTAATTTTCATACAGGCAGTAGTTGCTGACTGAAAGCATGTTTTCTGCTGCTGTTACTTACTTTCTTCCTAAAGTTCATCAGACAGAGGACAAACACAAAAAATTGCTTTTGCAGAAGTGATTGGGAGTGTGGGAATGTACACAGTCCTCTAAAACTTGTTAGGAACATAGATAAAACCATTCACAGCATCTTTCTCTTGTATTTTTAAATCAGCATGGGACATGTCTTGACGTGACTTCTAAAAACCAAAATTATTTATCCAGGCAGTACTCAGGGGACTCCATATTTCACAGTCATGGGAATTTCAAGAGCCCCAGCTGAAGCAAAGTTATTACTTTTGATTGGTTTTGAAAATTTTGGATGAGAAGGTATTGATAAAATTTTTCTAGTGACTGATCCCTAACTGATTAATCACTTCCGTTTCAAAAACTGGGAGCTTTGGAGAAGAATAGAGGGAGCTTGGAAAGTACTGTTTGAAATGCACAGTCAGAGGGCTGCTGAAGGTGTAGGAGGCTGTTGTTCCTACATTGCCTTGGACACGCTTACATCTTTGAGAAATCTCAGCATCTTTCCAACTAATATGGCATACATCATGAGAAAAGACCATGGTGCTTCTTTATCTTCAGCAGGAGCTCATGAAGACTTATATCACAATTGTGCAATTCCTGTACACTGCTCACTGACTTTTGTGTTCGCTTGGCAGAAGTAGCAGCCCTGACTGAAGAGGTGCTGTTCAAATGAAAGGTAATCACAATATTTGTGTTTATGGAAAACTTGAGTGTCAGCAGCAAGATACAAAACCCTTGATAGCAGTTTTCAGGCATGAACTCATGCTAGATGTTACAGACTGCACACATGGTTCCAGTGGAGAAAAGCCTTCCATAAAAATCAATTCCTCAAGACAGGAAAAAAAAAATCACTTCATTCCCTATTCCAGCAGAATGTGAATATCATGTCAGCTTCCTGGACCTGCATGCCAGATGTGAGCATGTCACAACTGCTCTGTATCCAGTTTGATGCTGCCTGGCAGAAGTGAAAGCCTGTCAGGTACTCATCTGAGCAGGTATGTGTGAGTGAGTGCAGTGTGTGCATGCACACATATGCAAACATTTGCTGGACACATGCACACATCGAGTATTAAAGTCCACCAGAAATGTTTCCAAGGCTGAAAGAAAGAAAGCCACTTTCACTTGAAATACTTGTCCTCATGTGTTTCCATCTTTCTGAATTAAATGTAATTTTGTGGATGTTTCATGGTCAGAATCTTATATCAGTGGTTTTCTTTCCCCCAGACATGTTAGTAAGATTCCACTCGGTTCAGAAAATGACTTTGCAACACTTAAACAGTCTCTTCAGATGATTTTTCCTGTTGACTTCAGTTAAATTTTGATTGTAATTTCCTTTCTAAATTATGAATGTACCTTTGTCATTGAGGATGAATTTGGGCTTATCAATGCTTCTATACATCAGGGTTCCAACCCCTTTGAGGAGGCTACAACAAATTCCCCAAATTCAGTGCTCATTAAATAAATGCGTTTGATCCTGAGGAAAGGACACTGAAAAACATGAAAGAAAAGAAAACAGGGGCAGCAATGAGGAAAGGACATCCACAAGTCATGTCCAGGTCTCAGAACTTCCACTGTTACCTGTTGTGGGAAATTAGAAACATGGGATGGCAGCATGTGCTTGCCGCTCTGTAGAAACACTTACAGATGTGTGAAAGTGATTTGCTTGAAAGAAGTGCATGATTAGAGTAGAATATCCCAGGGCTTTTAAAAATAGTTTTAGGCTGGGATTTTCATGGCTCTAGAGAAATAGACAAATGCACTCTAGACTTTGTGATTCTGGTAGGGTAAATTTTTTAAAAAAAGGAATTATAACATTTTTGCTTTTTTGAAAAGAACATTCCATATAGCCACGAATTAGTTGTGTGAAACCTTCATGCTGAATTCACAATATATTGAACTTTGAAGATGCAACATTCTAGTGCACAATACATTGCTAATCAGTCTGTCCTTGGCATCATTTATGTATTTATAGAGTTGTGGACTCTATACCACACAGGTTACCTCTCAGGAATCATGGCTTTACTGATCTATGTGGATAATTGCAGCCTGTATCTCCTCTGACAGGCATTATGTTGTCAGGTCAGCTTGCTGATGAAGTCACAAAAGAGCAACAATATGTAGTCTCAGACAGCTGTAAGATCCAGCCACCCCATGCACTGCCAAGCATTATTTAATAGACAAACACATCTTAAATTCTAGCTACTTGTGATTCTAGATAAAATTCTAGCTATTTTTGATTAAAACTTTATTTTAGGAATAGTCTTTCAACTAAAAACTTCAATTTTTGTTTCATCAAGGAAAGAACCAACATTCCCATCTGGGGTTCCTGGAGAAACGTGTACCAAGGTGCAAGGAGCACACCCTGCGTACTCTGCCTCCATCAGGGCAGTGAAGCTACATGATCCTCAAAATGCTGTCAGGAAATAGAGAGGCTGGGGCCTGAGATCTGGTCGGGAGCAAAGGACTGGAGGCAGAATACCTGCAGGTCCTGACTTTTCAGTGGGGTATCCCCCAGGCAAGCATCCACATTACTGGAAGCAAATGGCCAAGAGACACACTTAAAGTCCAGGCAAGAACTGAAATATCACACCTGGGTTCTAATTTCTCTATAATGAATAAAATATGCTCTCTGGTCTAATCTAAACATACACATTAATATGACAGTAAAATGCAGATGATTAAATCTCCTTAATACAAATGAGAGCTGCCATTCTCTGTGCAAAGCCAAATACCACTGCCATGCTATGTAAGGTTTCCCTCACTGTTGGTGGGGTATGAGGGGGGAAAGCATGTGTGAGAGCTAGCCATAAAAAAAATTAAACATTTTGTCTGTGTCAAATAAATCATAGCCCAATAGTACTGAATGGAGTATGCCTAACTATCAGAATAGTACATAAAAACAAAAGTCAGAGAAGTTCTATATTTCACTGCGGCAAAGATGGCATGAAGCTCATTTGCTTTAAATAATAAGATATATTTCTGAATAACACCCTTTTAGCTGCCCGCTGTGCCTATGCAGACTCAGATCAGTGATCATGAACCTATTTTCCCAGGAGGTTACTTTTCAGTAAGTCACTTCTGTGTGAAATGTCATTTGTAAATGAGGAACGGGATCTATTTAACCATACATTTGATGGAAGACAAATTGCTGGGGGTGTAATTTCGGTGGTTGCTCTCTCTACATAGCCCAGGTAGGAGACAAAGCATGACACATCTCTTATAGACTCAGTGCAATAAAGTGTAAATAATTAAAAGCTTTTTGATATCATCCTGCCTTCTTTTAGAACAGGTCTTCAATAGTTCAATTTTTTTTTTCTCTGGGGTATTTTGTTACACACCTTCAGTAACTTCCACAGTTTTCTTGATTAACCTTGGGGTAGCATGATATACATTCATGTGCATTGATGTGGTACTGTTTGTGTGCTGTGGGAATTTTCCTCTCCTGTCCTCATCATTTTCCACATCACATGTGAATCATCACATCTTCTGCCTCTATTAGCCGCTGTTAGCAACAACAGGCAACACAATTACAGCGTTCTGCGCTTTAAGTAGGATTAAGATCCAAGACCTGCAGTTTCTTCCTTCTTTTTACTGTGTGTGCCCTTGCTGTCCATGGAGAATTCAGCCTGTCCCTCTGGGTGCTGCAGAGCATCACTTCCCTGATTCTCAGGTGATGTATCGTATAGGATCACACATCTTTCAGGAGACCAGACTACCCAGATTATTAATCTCACTTTATATTCTATGACCTATTAAAAATAAAACCAAACCAAAACAAAATCAAAAAACCACACCACACCCACCACCCCTTCCTCTGCCCCTCCCTCCCTCCCTCTCCCAACTTTGGAAAGGTTTATTGATCATCTTGTAAAATGTTCTCGCTTTTTACACTTAGAGATTTTGAGGGAGAGCTTTTGTAGGCTAGAAAACTCATTTCTGGCCAAAAATGACTCATGTGTGAACTGTAGAAATACGTATTTCCTTCATTCATCTTTATGACTTGATTTCTATGCCTGTTTCTGCTCTTATTTCAGTCACCAAATCTGCAGCTTAAACAAATAATGGTGGGCTCAATCCCTGAAAGTTTCATTTGAAACACTTTTATTTTTAGGCTATTTTTACTATATTTTCCATGCCCATTAATTGATTCAGTTTCGTGTTTCTTCGGATAGAAATGTTTTGTTGCTTTAGTACTTCAGAATGGGTTTCTTTTGCTAAAGCTTTCTGAATATTAAAAGACTGTTTCCATAAAAACATGAAGGAACAATACCGAGTAGGGTAATTGTGGAGACAGTAGATAAGAGGCTCAGAGTAAAAATAGTTTCAAAATAAAATCTTGAAACCATTGGAGGAAATTGATTGCTCCTCACACTTTGTAATTAGCACTTCACTAACCTTTGGGAAAAACAGACCCAGAGCAAGGCAGGATTCATATTCCGCAGACAGAAATAGAAAACATTAATGATTTTCCTATAATGTCTCATTTACATTTCTGCTGTGTTTCATAACATGCATTGGGTATTTCTGTTATAGTTTGCCATTGCAATCATTCTACCATATTATATTTTGTAATAATTTCTAATAATATAGATAATATTTATCTACCTAGATCTGCCTGTGTGTTTATATTGATGGGCATGACTGTGATCCTGCTTGCCAGGCACTTTTACATGTCTAAACACAGTTCTGGAGTCTGGCACATGAAATACAGAATGCATGGTTTATTAAGTAAGCACATATTAAGCTGACTAAAAAAATCCTACCAATTCTTACAAACATATGTAGTACATATGTTTTTGACATCAATGTTTTCTCTGATTTGTCACATTTGTCCAAACTAATCCACTGAGACAGACAGCAATATCTTTCTTTGATCATCTTTGTGGGGCCAAAAGGATTGATATTTCAGTATTTATCCTGTAAACTGGTATATTTAATATTTTCACCACTGTATACACACCTATTTATGGGCAGAACAGGAGGTCCACTCACCTTTGCTAAATTTCTTCCTGGCTGACACTTTATTTAATAAACTCAGACAGAAATGCGCAATTATTTTTCAGTAAGATCTCCCTGACTGTGAATTTCAAACACTTTGAAATGTACACTCTGGTAGTGTTAGCTGATATGCCTGTACCAATGGGTATATGTTATTCAGCACACACATGGGTATTTCTGTACAGCTGAACACATTCATGAAATGAATGAGCCTGAACACTACATATATGATCTGCTCAGTGAGAACATCCTTCACCTAGACTTGACTTTCTTTCCTCAGCCTGGCATATTTTCTAGGTCTGAGGTGGTTCCTGTTAGGTGTCAGAAATGTCTAATGTTTCTATAAACTAATAATAGTAACATCACAAAGTAAAATGCTTCCTGACATACATTAGTACAAAAGATTGAGCAAAAAAAAGCAGTAATGGTGAAACAAAGAGGGTGAAGAAAATCTATGTATATATAACATCAAAATGGGGCCTGACACTCTGAAAATTTTGTACAAATTGGCTTCACCTTGGATCCAAAGGAACTTGTTCACACGTCATATAGTTCTCTACAGAGCCAAGATTAAATGCAAAGCAATTTTGAAATTGTCTGGTTTTTTTTTTTTTTGCATTTACTGTCTAAAAAATCTGTATTGGTCTTACATAGTGAACCTCAATAAAAAATGTAAGCAACAGCCACACCAGATGGAATCAGATCATTTACTCTCTTTCTTTGAGCAGCGCATGGTAAAGGGAGAGCAGTGATTGATTCTGCTTTTGTTTGGCCAATTACATTGACTAATAGCATATCATGAGCAAGAAGGCTTGCTCTCAGTCTCACCTGTTGAGCATCCAGAACAAAGCAGGTAATTTTGGAGGAAATGCCAGCAAGATGAGAGAGGGAAAGAAATTGTGCTAGCAATCCACCTCACTACCCAGAGGACTGAGGTCCTTTGGGGCTACATGGCAGTATTGGCTTTGACTTTATGCCATTTAGGAAAAAATTACCAGGCTGTGCCATCACTGGTCCAAGTTTCTCAGCATTGTTGATAAGTAGACTCAGTTTTGGCATCAGGTCTTCAGGTTTGGTGAGGAGAGAGAGGGGTATTAACTTCATGGGTATAGCTAGCTTTAGGTGTGCTTCAGAAGTAGTCTTCCACACTGAACAGAAATGTTTCCACAAAAAGTTTCTTCCCAGTGCGCTGGGAAAGGGCCCCAGAGGAAGCCTCCCTGTTAAGATAAGCACCTTGCATGCAGCAGCTACCCAAACTCAACATCAGGTATTTCACATTACATGTTTATGTGAAGTTTGTATAAGAGTGAAACCTACAGGGTTTATAAAAGAAATTATTAAATGGACAAATGGGACTTCTACCATCAGATCATAGTGCTAGAAGAGGCCAGGGAGAAATAAAAGGTGTAAATAGAGCAATAGATGAACTCTCTAATCGAATATAAAGACATGGAGCAGAAATGCCTGTCCCAGCATCCAGACAGCAGAACCAGTGAGAAGGAAGATAGGAGTGAGAAATGCCATTTTGAGTGAAGGGAGCTTGTTTGGAAGCAACACAGGATGAATGATATTGGGCTACACCTGCCTGCCTTCCCTCTGGATATGCCTAGACTTCCTCCAGCAGAGAGTCGTCTTTTATCACCTTGGGTAAATAAGGTGGTGGGAAAGACCCTTCTTGAAAAGAACAGAACTGATAATTTTCTGGTTTCATACCTTTTTCTGTAATTGTCAGCAGAATATTTGACCCTTTTTGACAGAGATTAGCATACTTGATATTTTCTTTCATTTGACTCCAGGGAACTGAATAGAGACTGCTCCTCACTCAGAAGGTGCCAAACATGTCAGAAAGAGGTGGATGGCTTGTGAAGCGCTGTGCACTCTCTTCAGATTAGGGCAATTCAGCAACACTAAGGGCAGTTGTCTACTAACCTGAAAGACTCAAACACCAAGGAGATCTTAAGGTTTGTCAATAACCACAAACTCATTGCTGTTGTCCAACAGAAATAAAACCTGGTTTTACATTGCTAATGGTTTCTGGGCTTTAAAAGAAAAACTAAGAATTTTGCTGGCACATCATGCAGTTCAGAATGAAAATACAAAAATACCAACCCCCAAACTAATCAAGAACAGACAAACTGCCAAAGGTAAGTTGTACTTTATAAGTTGTACTTTATAAGTACTGTTCATAGTACTTATAAAGGTTATGTTTGATAAACAGTTTCCACATGTAGAATCACAAATTACAGTCAAGACTGCAGATGTGGCAAAACAGGCCACTCGCCTTCATTGGGTGCTCCCCAGAGGATTTGGATGTGTACTGTGGAAAGCTGCACTTGTCCTCACCTTCCAGCAACTTCCAATGTGACCTTGGGCAAGTAACTTGTCTGTGCCTCAGATAGCTGGCCATAAAAATGTGCTCTCATCTTTGGCTGACCTTGTTTATTTACATAGTATACTCACCAGAACAGATGCTGTTACTTACTCTGTGTTTGTACGACAGGTAGCAACAGAGACACTGACCTTGGCTGGAGGTCACACGTGACCAACATGTCATGAAAAATATCAGGATGTCAGAAACAAAAATAATGCTAAACTTTCTCATGTCTCAAACTCTACATTAAAGAATTTGAAACAGTACACAAAACAGTTCAACAACACTTCAGATATGCATGGATGACATGTTCTTCTCTGTGACTTTCTAAATTTATGTGTAACATGGAGAATGGAAGACAGTGGACTTGGCTCCTCTAGAATATGGGGATATTTGTTACACTCAATACTCCTGCTTCAACAGCAGATTCAGTTTGGCATGACTCCTAAATTATGTGACTTGTCTCAGTTCAGAGAGATATAAAGCACTAGTACTTCAGGTGCCTGTGCTAAATTTAGAGAGGATATTCAATAATGTAGTGTCGTTTTCTTGCCAAAGGCAGAAAAAAAAAATCCCCATGTAAAACAGAATACTACCAAGCCTGTGTTTGCTAATTCACCTAAGGATGGAGGCAGTGAGTGGCTTCTGGCAGAGGACAGCAGTGGGATAGCTGGTGGCAGAGCAGTTTGCAGCTCCAGAAAAACAAAAACAAGTCCCACCACTACATAAGGAATGCTTCCATGTAGACACACATAAATTGATTAATTTTGAAACTTTTACTAAAGCAGTCACAGTGCTGTGTTTCTTAGCAAAGGTAGCAAAACCCTTTCTCAACTGCTGAGTTTACAGAGTCAGGCAGACAGCATGCCCCCAGCCAAGTGCTGCTCCCCTTTCCTGTAAGAGATGCCTTATCTCACCAGGCCAGAGTATGCTTTGGTCTCTAGACCTGTGATTGCCCCTCACCTCTGAGAACATGAAACAAACCTTGAGATGCATCCACTCTTGCTTCTTCCACAAATTCTAGCAATTATTTTCCCTATGGGTAATTTTTTATTACCTGTAAATTTACCCTTTATTAAGGGTAAATTTTTATTGTCAGAAGGAGTTGTTCCCTCAGAGCATCCCTAGGTCAATTTCAAACTTACAACAGGCCGTGCCAGACTCATCAGGGAAGGCAAAGCCTTTAACTTTTCTCTATATCAAAATAGTGGTATCCTGCCTTGTAGCAGGACCACACAGCAGAGGAAGGGAGAGACACAGGGACCAGCTTTGCATTAGGGAAAATAAGGATTAACTTTGCCCTCATGACAGAAGCAGCAAGAAAGTGCTGGAAAGGCTGGAAAGCAAAGAATAACAGGAGGTGGGCCAGATCTCTTCAATATAAAAAATAGCTCTGAAAAAGTATTGGAAGCAGTATAACTGGGTTCACTGCAGTGGGTAGTTGAAATGTCCGTGTTGGAGGTTTTGTGACATACATCTCAAACATGCAAATCAGCTCAGTTGGAGATGCTGAGGATTTTCACAAGTTATTGGCTGCCAGTGGTGTTCACCACACACTTTCTGCAAAGTCCACTGATCCTTCCCTCTCTGATCTGCAGTAGAGAGTTGAGCTTTGCAGTTATGATGAAAATTCTTCTCCCTTTTGGGATAATGATCAAAAGCCTACCCAAATTTAGCAGACACATCCACCTGTCCCAAGCAGGCCAGCTCTGTGCAGAAAGTGTCCTTGCTCTATTTGTGAATGAAACCAGGCAGAGGAGAAGACAAGATGAAACCCATTCCTCTCTTCTTGCACGGTGCCTCCCCTCCATTGCTCTGCTGTCCCTAAAGCTGACAGGAGAATACCACTGGAGGTCTTGCTCCTACTGTGGGCATGTCTTGCCTCAGGGAAACCACTTCTCTCTGAGCCAAGAGTCCTGCTCTTTAGTACAGCCATCGCTTCATGGGAACTAGTCAGTGTGCAGCCTGCTCTATGCCTGTGACCATACCTTGCCACCCGGATGCTCAGCCTTGCTTAGCTTTTGCTTCACTGGACTTGGAATATTGCAATACCAGCAACATCTGGATGTGCAGTGTTTGGAAGATGTTTGCTACAACCTGTACTTTATACAGTATGGTGCTGTGGTGAAGAGATTTAGAACCGCTGAAGTCTGTCCTGGAGGGTGAATTTCACCTTTACAAGTGGCCACTTACAGAGCAGGGGCCCATGTCAAAGAAAAATCAAAAAAGATTCTTTTTCAATTTATTTGAAATTCAGGGGAACAAAAATACAAGGGAAACACAGAAATATTAAAGCAGGTCACTCTGGGTTCAACTCCTGCAGACATAAGACATCAACACTATCAGGAGGAAACTCCAGGCAAGGCAGGGCAGGAAGCAGGGCTGCAGACAGCCTTGCCAGCGGTCATAGGCTGCCCCCACCCACCCCTCTCACTTGTCCCCACAGGCATCTGACTCCTTTGGCAGCAAGAGGAGGAAGCAGCCCCAGGCCCAGGCAGGCATCCAGGGAGCCCTGTCTGTTTGCAGCCAGAGGCAAAGGCTTATGCAATTACACTGCTGAAAGGCAGTTATTCTGCTGTCTTTGTTTTTTAAGACAAGAAAAGCATGGGTCTACTAGCTGAACACTGCTGTGCCATGCTGACAGCATTTCTTGTCGATGACCTCAGTATTTGCTTATTCTGACATCACTGTCAGGGGCAATATAATTCAGGCTGGTGTCCTGTGAAATGGTCCCTGGGCAGATTTACAGGAGAATAATGGCGTGTGCCCTTCTGGACAGCAAGCCACTATGTACTTACCTTTCAAAACAGACTGTAAAGAGTAATGAGGGAGGTTTGGAACATTCCTGCTGTCCACTAAAAAGGCTACTGCTGATCACTTCCAGCTCATTAAGAAATGAGGGCTTAAACCCTGAGGCCTTCACAGCATTTTCAGCAGATTTTGAGGAAGAACATTCCAGTCTAGAGGTATTCAAAGAATTTCAGAGCAATATCCATCTTCTGCAGAATTAAAAGTTATGCATTCAACATAACATTTTGCTGTGCAAAAAATATATTGGTTGAAAAATAAGGTAGAGACAGCTTCATAAAAGTCAATAATTACTTTTTTTTTCTGAAATGAAAGGGAGTGGCCTGAACTCCGGATCTCCCTTTAAATCCCAGGAATACCCTTGTCATCTTTGATAAATCCCATCTCCTCAGAGAAATTTCCATCCTTGTATGAGTGAAAGTAATATCATCTAAGAAATGAGCCCATCATAAGCCGGACCGAACTGATCTGTACAGTACCACAAACACATTGCTCAAACACGTGTGCTAGTTAGCAGAATACAGACACATAGGAACTGCACCACACTTCTTCTTATCAAGCACTGATCCCAGCTCAGGACTGTACCTGTGTTTCAGACAATGTGAGATCACTAATTGGATTTTGATGACGTTCAACTGAAAAACCTAGGTCCCGAGGACTGTATCCTGGCCAAGGATGCTGTACCAATTTATGCTGGTGCTAAGTTACAATTATTTTTCCATCACTGTGAGCAAAAGGCAAATACCATAAACTACATGTAAAAGTTAGAGGAGAGGAACCTAAATTGTGTCATAGCATCTCTGTGGCAATTATTTGACATCCCTCTGCAACTAGAAAGGGCTAGCAATTGAGGCAATGACCTCTCCAGCCACTGCTTCGTAGGGATACATGCCAAGTTGTGACTTGATGACTTCCTTTTCCTATTTATTGATCCACCCTCAAGATGTCTTTTCTTTAGTTACCTGCAAAAATGTACTGCTAAGCATACACACTTATGTGTCTTAGTTGACTATCTCAAAGGCGCAGCAAACGCATGACTGCCACCCAACTAGATGACTGGATATGCTATTAACGATGAGAAAGGCATGGAATTCCAAAATTTCTGTGGTCTTTCATCCTATTTTCAAGCTTCCAAAGACTTACAACACTCTACCAAATTACTTACAATCCCCCCCTAAGTGGGCAAACTTTTGTGGTTAGGCACAACATGCTATTTGCAACATGATTTCTTCAAACAGGAGCCAAGACCTATACATTGCCGTATCCTATACTGCTGTTGTTATTGCAAAATGAAAAAAGATAATCACCATTCAGGTTATAGTGGCCTCAGAACTGTACAATTATTATCTACTTATGTAGCTCAGTGGAGGAATTTTATTAGGGAGCTCTATCCACATATATGTTCTGCCTAAAGAGTTGTGTTCAAGAGGAAATTGTGCTTTTACATCTCTGCAGCATGTACTCAGAAGTCATTTGCTACTCAGTATAACTATGAAAAAAGCCCATGTAAAAATTGAAAGGTGAAATTTCTTGAAAATTATCAGCTAAAGCGGCTGATATATTTTCCTGGTGAAAGGAATTTTTTTTTTTTTTTGCCATGCTTGTTGTACCCCAGCAGTACTGCAGCACTGTTAAAAGGCAAGAGCTATAGTCTTCCTGTGTTTTTTTTTTTAATTGAATGTGGTGGGAGGGATGTTTGAAATAAAGAGGCATCTTAGATAAATAAGAATAGTGAAGAATTTCACCATGGGACTTAGGAGCATGTGACACATTTGCTTTGCATAGGCTCCCAGTGGGAACTTAGGAAATAAATGCAAACCTTCCTCCCTGCCTGCTCATTCACACCATAGTGAGGCACAGACAAGGACTCAGTTATCTGAGGCTGACCTCAGGCACAAGATAAGTTGTGAGAGATATTTCTGGGCAGGAGAACAGACATGGGTTTAGTCTTGTTAAACAAACACTCTGTTCTTTTGCTAGTGTTGAACTGGGTGCAGAAAAAATTCACTTCCCACATGAAGCTGATCTACCATACAAAGGAACAGCTCTGGTTCTCATAATTCCAGCATAGCACAAGTCCTGCCACCTGTGATAAATAAAAAAGAAATTGCATTTCAGTTAATTTCTCTTCTGTCCTGTAAAAGCTAGTTATGAGCCTCCTTCCTATGAAATATTGTTTCATAAGAGGCTTTAATACATTACTTTGATTCTACTCTGATTTTTTGTGTAAAAAGGTACAGGACAACCCTTCTTTACTGTCTGCTTGCTGGCATTATTACCAAACAGGTCATCAAAAGGTCACCAACAAGGAGAGTGCTGGCACAGCAGGCTGAGCTGCTTCTTGCTCCTGTTCAGTGGAGGAGGAGCTTTGGAACATGACACACTAATTGGTTCCAGAGCTATCTTTGCTCTTGAGGGGATGGGATGCTAGAACAATGGGACAAAGAGTAATTCCTTCAGTTTCAAATTTTTTACAATGCTATAGCTTTCTTCAAGGTGAAAATAAAATCTCATGACCTTCCCCAAACTGCAACTCCAGAAAAAAAATTTATCTAGGTCAAACTGAAACTTTTTCCTTTTCTGACATTGTATATTCATTTCCATTTGTCTTTTACCTTTTTTACTGCAATTAAATAAACAAGACTGTGCTTCAAAACAAAAAACAAAGTTGTTATTTTCGCTTGACAAATTGATGATAACACCATTTCAAGGGAGAAAACAGCCCAGAGATCTCCTTTCTGTGCTCTCTCTGCAATGCACCTGTGAAGGTTGTTAAGCTATTGCAGTCCTGTGGTAACATCCAACCGTCCTCCCCCAACAAATCCCACTTCTCTGAAGTCCCAGAGGTTCATTTCTGGTACTGGGTACAAGATCAGTTGTTGTGAAGCCATTCAGTCCTCACCATATGATTTATCATGGTTGGCATAGAACCTGGCTTCCTTTCTCTGGCTAAACAGTAAACTTTAGAACAAGTCATTAACTAATCAGTAAGTCTGGAACTGGACATAGGGAATGTTTGAGAATGAATTTTCAAATGGATGTCACTGATGCTTGGCCTTGTAGCATGTCTCAGTTCTGCATACATGGCTATTAAGACAGCACCTCAGCCTACTCTGCATATGGTAATCACACACAAAGCAGTCAAGCTGATTGCTGCCCTTTACTTCCAAGACACTTTGGGGATACCATTTTACAGTATTTGGCTTGAAGGTTGAATTACATTTTTAACATCTGAAGGGAAGGAGTGAGCAACCAGAAAAAAAAAGGAAAAAAAAATCCAACCAAAAAACCTACAAACAAACAAACAAACAAACAAACACCCCCCCAAAAAACCCCAAAACCCCAAAAAAACCCAAACAAAAAAACCCCAACCCTGAGAGGTCTGTGTCTATTGCCAGCACACAGTGTGTCCTCCACACAGACAGGAATCAGACATCCCAACTGGATTCATTCCCACATCATGCCAGATGGAGGTGTTAAAACATGGCGCCTGCTCCTGAACTGGAGAGGAAAGTCTAAAATTTACTGAAGTTCAAAAGGGGCAAAGACAAAAACACATCTGCCCTCTCCATGTGCTGCCCAGCCCTGGCACCTCTGCATGTCAATGCAGATGTGGTTGCCAATAGCTCCCATACATTTCATCCAAGTGGATTCAGTCCTGGCAATCCCCAGGAACAATCCTGACATCTGACATTCTTCCCTAGCCTTTGCCCTTTGCCTGACCATGAGACATGAGAGTGCATGAGCATCTCCTTTGGGACACCCAGCAACCTACAGTGTTGTGTGGGAGAGTTTCTAACCTGAACATAATGAAAAGTCTATTTGCAACATGGCACACTTACTGAGTGGCTGAAAATTTTCATGCAAATCTAATTGCTGTAGACTTTCAGGGCTATTGCTCTGCTTGTTTTAAACTGTGAAAACAGTTTAAAAGATACTACTGTAACTCTTTGCAAAAGCCCACTGCCACTGCTGTCTGTACTTTCATTCATTCCTCATCTACTGTGATTGCCTTATTCATCTGTTTCATGTCAGGCATTTCACACCATTCAGTATCTTTTAAAACAGCTAGAGTTTGCTCTGCAATTATGTGTAATGTTCGTTTCTTAATCCGAAATAACTGTAGCCTTCATGGGATCAGATTTCTGCACTTTGCTTTCTATTTATATGTGATCTAGCTGTTGCTGATGCAGTCACACTTCTAGGAGAAGCAGAATTTGCAGAATCCACTGATCATCTGTGCACATGAGACAAGGATCAGGCTGATTAATACAGTTAGGGCGGCTGCCCTCTGGGGTACAAGGGAGCCAATCTTTCATGACAAGGAACTTGCACATGCACTATTCAACCCACAGTAAAGGAAACTGCTTTGAAATAGAAGCTCTCATCCTACAGTACTTAGTGTAGCAGAAAGATTTCCTTGAAACCCATGAGGATTGAGGAGTATAAGAAGTCTCAGCCATAAGAACAGTCAGGAATTAAACATTTTGGTAACAGGACTACCTGTTGAATAGAACTGCTCCATGTAGAAACAAAAGAAAAAAATACAGAGATCTGCTCAGACCTGAAAACCTTTTCACACTTCAGAGATGCACAGCAAACTCTTCAATGTTTTTTGTTTCCCTGCTCACCTCTCTTTAGAGGGAGCAGACCACATGGCAACAATATGCTTTAAATGTTTTAAGGAGTTTTTTTCCTACAGTGTACAGACATCTCTTGCTGTAACTACAGCTGCTTGTGACAAGCCCACCAATGCTTTTACTGCAGAACAGGCATGTCACAGAATCAATGTCCATGAGCAAAGCAACCCTCCAAAAGCACACTTAGGACCTTCATCTTCAAACAGACATTTCGTTCAGGTGTGAGTCCAGCTGGAACTGACTCTGTGGTGACTCCAAGTCACCAGGACAGTAGTAAAAGCCCAGGCTTGAAAATAAGTTGTTTTTCTACAAACCAGCACATGAAATATAACCTCCTTCCACAGCATAAAAGATCAGATTTGGAAATATGTACCTTTGATTCTGAAACAAGGATAGTGAGGCTTTCTCTTCGGACTTCTAATGAGTTCAGTACTGCAAAAAATTACACTAATTTATTGTTCTTTAAATGCAGTTTTCCAAAGCCAGTAACAAGGGGATTGCATGGCAAGGGCACTGGGCAATCTGAAGCAGACCTATAAAGACAGGTGGAACAGAAAGGGCATGCTGGTCTTATTTGGTGGTGTCACCACAAGCCATAGAAATTCCTGTAGCAGCAAAGGCAAGTCAGAAAGCCAAGGCTACAGCTATGAGTTCTTTGCAAAGCAGAATGAAAGCAGCTGTTTCAAATAAGAATGGGTAGATGCTTAAACTGTGCCAAATGTAAAACAATATGAAAACACAAGGAAACCCCTCCTGGACTGCAGTAATTAAACCCTTGGTGTCACCAGGACTGTGGAGTCAGCAATATTCCATGACAGTTGGACTAATGCCAAGTGAGACACACTTTGGGCAAGTCTCATTTCTGAGTTCAGGGGGTTTTCCTCTAGTGACTTAACTGAGGCAAGAAGAACAAGTATCTGAAAAGCTTACAGAATTCATGCAGTGTTGCTTGACAAATTTACCTTCATGTTTCCTTTCCTTTGCTCAGATTAGAAGAGGGAAGAAGAGGGATGACCTGGTGATTCTTGGCCTACCTCCTAGCTGAGCTCTGGGCACACAGATGCTGTCCTTTTCAAATTGCAGATCTATTCCTCCTACAGCATGGGAGGGTTTGGTGGACTTCAGTTTCCTGTGGTAGCGATGCACAAAGTAGTTTCCCCATTCCAAATCTCCAGAGGTAGCGAGGAAGAACCAGATCATCTGACAAGCAGAATTACATGATGGGGGAGACCAGTGACTAAAAAAAGTTGTTTGATTAGAAGGAGAGTTGTGTTTTCAGGAATGAACAAGATGTGTCAGGCAGAGCAGAAAAAAAATCCTCAGGAAAGCATTTCAGACACCTTAGAGACATTTAACTTATGCACAAGTAATATTCTGGAACTTTAAAGAAACTGTGTTTCTTGTACTGTCTAAGACACTCAATAAGCAGTTTAGAAAATCTTGGCAATCCCTTCTGTTGTATGCTTGAGTAAGACTAAGTTTCTGAAAAAAGAAACAAAGGAGAAAAGAGAACAATTTAAAGGTATTCCCTCTGTTCTAGGTTAAATAAAGGGACCAGTCAAAATGACAGTCTGTTGACTAGAATTTCCTTTCTGGGTCTTGATCATGGAGTGTTCACCAACCTCCTCAGTTCTTCCGTGAGAGATATGAGACAACCAAACCACCTTGCCCATGGGAAACCTTACCCTGTGCTTTCTACTTGCCCAGGCATCTTCAGGAGAGTTCTTTATGCCTTGGCAAAAATACTTCTTGAGAGGCACGAAAAAGAGGCATCAGACAGCTGCTGGATTTCCTAGATGTGCCTGGGCTCACCTGCAGAAGGGTCAGAGGGGATTTACTGGCAACAAGACCTCAACCACATTCAGGTTCCCAGAGTTGCCTCTGGCTGGGAGGGACTTGATTTGTGGTACCTGGTTTTCTGGTCCCACTTTTCCCTGCGAATGTCAGGCAGTCAGACAATTAAGAAACATGCAGTAAAATCAGCAGGAGGTTAGCCTAAAGCACATGAAATACAGTCCTTCCTTACCAGTACAGCCAACAATTAGTAATTTCTGTAATTTGCCACCACAGGGGTCTGGGATAGATGGCATTGTCATGGTGGGAAATGTTTTAGATGGACAGATTGACTATAGCTCTACAACATGATATGGATAGAATGGCTCAAAGATATCTTCACCAACATATCTTGTATCAGAGTCACAGAAGGAGAAGAGAGGGAAGGCTAAGGCTTAGATTTGTGCCCCATAAACTTCTCCTGTCACTGTGGCAGGAGACAGGCTTCAGGGCAGCATCTGCCAACCCGGTCCCACCAGGAAATCCTTGCACCCTTTGTGCATCCTCATGTCTCCGTGCAATAAGGCTTAGCACATCCAGGTTTCAGTTGGGCTGCTGGAAGTTTTTTAAAATTTTGTTTTAAGGCAATAGCTTCCATGTACCTCACATGCACTCTCTTAATCCTCTCAAGGCACAGTAACATATTAGGCATTGATTTGCAAGCAGAGAATTGAGAAAAGGAGAGTGAATCTCTCACCCTGGGACATGCAAGTACTCTGCAGTTTCACTTAGAATTGAACACTGGTATCGTTATTTAAGTGCCCCATTTTTCAGACAATTTCAACTAAAAGGCTATTCTTGAGCTAGGTTGGAGGCAGTGTGTAAGACACATCAGAAGGAGGGGGGATGTGCTGTAAGCTCCAACACCACAGTTGTACTACACGCACCGAAAGCCATCTACTCTGACACTTAGGACAATCAGTTGTAACCCCCAGCCAACATCTTGTTCTAGAGGGCATCCCCACCAACTTCAGATGCCACATTTTCTCTAACAGAGAAGGTTTCTGGTGCCTGAGCAGAAAGAGCCCAGAGCTGCTGTAGATATTAATCTTCAAAATTATGCTATTGAGATATTTACAGTGCTGTGTCATGGCACCATTTGCTTCCCCAGAAAATGTAGCATCTCTGCTGTGCTCACCACATGGCTCACTGGCTGAGCACAATCAGATGTGACTCAGGAGGACTGTGTGACTCAGCAGCTCTCCAGAGGGCAGGTCATATACCAGTGCCAAAGGTCTGCCACTCTGCACTCTCACATGGCAATACAGAAGGAATGCAAGTAATCAACATATGAGCTCTAACACTCAGCAATTAATCACACAGGTGCATAGAGCTCCCAGGATAAGATATACATTGGGTTCAGCAGGAAAATGTCTGTTCATCTTTTTGGCTTTTGAATTTGTGATCTTTGGAAATCTGACTTCCCTCACTCACATTACCCTGCAGTAGTTTTGTGCTTTAGAAGGACGATGCTGCCTGACAAGGTGTCAGGAGCCCACTTGCCTCACTGTGTGGACTTTTGTGGCACTGACATTGGGCAGATCTTGTCTTGTGGGACCATCAAGTCCACCTCTGGTCCTTCTGAGCGAATATAGCATGCTCACCTTGGTCTTCTAGGAGCAGGCATCACTTTGGGCGTCTCCTGCAAAAATGAGTCACCACTGTCCTAGGCAAGATCAGATCTCTACAATCTGTGGAGATGAACAGCTTGAGGCACCTAAATTCACAAGCTCTTTGTCAGAGTTTATGGTAGTGCTGACTCATTTTCCTGCACAGTATCTGCATCAAGACAGAAACAAGAGATGTGGGCTGAAGCTCAGCCAGTCCCAGACATGCTTCCTGTTGAAGGGAGTTTTCAGAAGCCCTTACAATTCCAGTAAGCTGGGTTCTTTTGCACAGGTGTCACTGACATCTTAATGCCTTCACCTTCTAACAACTTTCCTTGCCATCTCTTCATTTGTTTGTTCAGTATTAACCATTAATTTGTTCTAATACTCATCAGTGTAACTGCACTGCTGAATCTCTGTAGTCTTTTGTTTACCCTGCCTAGATTTATTTCACACAGAAGATTGGCACAAATCCCAAAAGACACAAAACTAATGAAGGATTGATTTCCATGGTGACAATTACTTGCCTGTCCAAGTTATAAAGGAAGAAAATCTGGCATGTAGATCACATTGAGTGAGACTATTTACAGTAAGTGTGTGCTTCAGTCTGGAGATTTAATGTAAAACTGTGAGAAACACAAACTGAATTTTTTTTTTTTTTTTTTGTAACAGTGAGGCTTCAATTGCAATATTCTTGTCAAACCTGGCTATTCTACCCAGCAGTGCAACAACTACACCACTCCTACGGTCCTAAGAGATGAGTGGAATATTTTACCTCCCTTAGCTCAATTTCTTCCAAGAACTATGCTACAAATATTATGTCCTTCCTCACTTGCAATTATTTCCACAGATAACCTGATCTTCACTTGTATGTAGCTAGAAGGAGGTCAGTAATCAAAGAGAAAACATCACAGGGATGCTGTAGGTAACGTTACCTACACATAAAAGACTTACAGACCAAATGGCAAGAAAGATGTAGAGTTGATTATTGATACCATATCAAAATGATTGTAACAATCAGATTAAAATTCATCAGAGTGATATGTCATCAAATGTAGAACTATTCTCCACTGAGGCATAAGCATTATCTACTACAATGATGACAGTATATTTCCAATGTTTTTTGAATATCTAATGTCATTCAGTTGTTATAAGTGTAGCAAAAAAAATGGCTGATAGCCAGCTCAAATATCAAAATAACAGACCCCAAAGGCAAAGCCAAAGCTCTGCTGGGCTTTACTGTTGCTAGCAAAGGGGATGATATTTCATAGTGCAATGGACACAAGAGAAAAGATGTGGGCACTTCCTGCATGTTCCCATCCTTGGCTGTGTTCCTGGTTCACCGGTGCATCCCAGCCTGGAAAGGGCAATTGCAAAGCTCGTCATCTAGTTTTTTAAGATCACAAATCTTTCCACTGCCAGTTCCTCCTAGTTTCTGCATCCTGTTAGAGCTGCCAAGCCATTGCCAAAGGTGCCCAGATGCTCAGCAGGAATGCCAGATGGGGAGCAGACCCAGCCCCCACCAAACACAGGGATGTTGGCTGCTTGGGAGGAGAAGCGGTTGCAGGGGGCAAAGACAAAGGAACAGCAGCTAATCCTGGCAGAGTGCTTCTGCCATCAAAACATCTAGGGCACAATGTGAGGTCCTAGTAATGACAGAAATATTACCTATTAGCTCCATGTTACTGTCCTATTTTTTAACATGGAAAAGCAGGCAATGCATTTTTCTGACTTAAAATAGAGAATATACTCATCTATTCAAAAAAATTCATGATATTTTTCCCCTTTTATCAACTGCCAACTGTAAGAGTCCATACCAAGAAAGAGGATAGCAGTCCTACACTGAACTGTGGTTTTTTTGTTCTCCATCTGAAAGTGAATATCAACATGTGATGGCATAAAAACTCACCACTCCCATGAACACAGAGTAGTCACTACCAATAGTGCTGGGAAAAAATGCAGCACTATCAGAAACAAATTAATTTCAGTTGAATAGCACTTGATGCAAACTATGCAAATCTCCCTCTTCAAAGATAAAGTAGAGGGTGCATAATCTGGGCCATAGATAGAATGTCTTAGCCCTTGCCTGGCTCTTTGGTCACCATTCCACAATTTGGGCACAGTCCCCCATCCACTGGCTCTGGTGTGGAGTCATCCATTGGCTGAAGCTGGATCTCTGCTCCCCCTTGGACCTCCATGGGCTGCAGGGGCACAGGTGCCTCCCCACGGTCTGCACCAGGGGCTGCCGGGGAATCTCTGCTCTGGAATATCTCCTGTCCCCTCCTACTCTTCTAAGCTCAGTGTCTGCAGAGCTGTTTCTCTCCTCTCCCTCCTCTCTCTGCCTGTTCCAGAAGGTTTTACCCCCCTCAAATTATTTCGGAGGTTCTACCAGCATTGCTGACTGACATGCTCCTCTTTGGCCAGCAGCAGGTCCATCTGAGAGTCAGCTGGCACTGGCTCTGTTGGACATGGGAAACACTCCTGGCATCCTCTCACAGAAGCCCCCCCTCTTAGCCTCCTCCTACTACCAAATCCTCACCACACAAACCAAATACACATAAAGAGCAATCATGTCTCAAAGCTGCATGTGAGTGTCTGATATACGCTGTAGGAGGTTATCCAGGCAGGACTGCACTACAGTTTCTATTTCCTCCTTCAACTGGGAGTATTAAAACATTATTTGAAAAATCAAAGGAGTGGTAATTTAAGTATGTCAGGGAGTCAAGATAATTCAATGAACCATATAATTTTCTGCAAACATGAGCTGAAGGGGATAAAGCTAAAAACAACTGTTTGAATTTGTGAAAGCAGACAAAGCAAAACCAACTGAGCAAGGAAGAACTGCAGGCAACATTGAAAATAGGACTAAAGTCTTAGCATCTGATAGCATTTAATTTCAATTAATGTACAGTATTTAATTTCAATTACTATACTAATACAAGTTGTAGGATCTTGGGCATATAAAGTTAAAGAAAATAAGGTGTTTTTGTTGAACAGAGATTTTGCAATAAATGTGTTTGCATATCTGAAACTTTTACCTCTACAGTTCTTCCAGTGTTATTAATAGGTAGTCACTCCATCAGCTTTGAACACATCTGGCTATATCTAATCCTACACATTTCCTCAGTTGCTAGGAGCTTAGGAGAGTACTTCAAGATCAACCTGAAGACATCTGTCAGCATCTGCAAATAAAGAAGAAATATTTCAAAATACAGTTTTGTGAGCAATAGCAGTTATTTTAATAAGGAAAATACTGCAAGGTCATAGTCTTGTGGTCACTTAGTTTAGAATAATTTATCAATACCGTGTCAACAAACTCTGAAAGTGGGGAATATTCAAAATATTATTTATCTTGTGCCTATGTGTGACATGTGCAGGCAGTGTTTCTGTGCAAACTGAACAGGTAGTAGAAAAACAACCATTTCTAAGTCTCATAGCTGTAAATAAAGATATTAACTTGCAGTATGGGGCTACTGAAATAGATTACTAAAGTCCTAATTATTTGTGACTTAAAAAAACACATAGCTAACAAAATCATTACTTGATTTATTAGGGATGTAATCCTGGGAATGAATAGAACAGCATGCTATGGACCCAGGGCTAGGTTCTGTCCTTTCAACACCCTTAGAAACCAGGCAAAGGAAAATAAATAATTTGCTTAATAAAATGGAGCTTTGACATGTTCCATTAAATTCTTGTTTCAGAAACTTTGGATGATCAATTTGGATACTTATGTAAACCTTCTGTCTACCATTGATCATAAAATTGACTTTTTCTTTTAATTAAATATCTAATTTTCTTTATTTCTGGAAATACAGGAACACAGAGCTTTAATCCCCTAACACATTCTAGCCTTCCTACATTGTATTAAGATGAGACGAGAACAAAGTCTTGGTGAGAGTTTTTTGTAAATAAAACCAGCAATTCTGTTTCAAACTTTCATGTGTCATTCAAATGATAGAAGTAAAGAAGTATTTTTTATCCCTCACTGAAAATATTTTATTAATGAGAAAAAATACTCATTTAAAATACACATTTAGATTTACTTCTTTGGCTCTAAATGATACCCTGTCACGAGACTAACTTTAAATGTGAGAGTAGTCCTCTAAATTAAATTATTCACTTTTCTAAATTAGATATGCACATAAATAATGACTCTACATTATGAGAACCAAAGAAATTAAAACAATCACTGACAATCAATCCAGTCCCCATACAAGCTACATGCAGAGTCTGCATATTTTTCCACTTTTGTTGCAATTCTAAAAGTTATTTTTCGTTTATGAATAAATTCTAATAGCAATACATTAAACAGATGCAAAAATGGTGACGGATGACAAATTATAAAGTGCCATTTCCATTTTCTTTTATTGTCCTAAAATGGTATCTTTCTTAAAAATTTAAAAAAAAAAAATCCCACCCTTCAAGGGAAAAACATTTACCTACAACCCTATTAAGCAGAAGTAAAAATCCAAGGGAGGAAATTTCCAACTATCTCTGGTAATGCTTTGCCATGGTAGATGATCTGTACTAAATGGAGCATGCTTTGCCATGGTAGATGATCTGAACTATATGAAGCTCATGAACTTGAGCTTCCTTGTAGGTTTTCATTAATTAAGGTATCACAGTAATTTCAAATTTCTTTGCTTCTGAAAGGCAATTAAAAATCTTAGAAATTCATTAGAAATCTTGTATTACACATCCTTTATTCTACATATTTCAAAAAGTCTTCAGGCAGAGAAATATATTTTTCCCCTATTTGTTCCATATTTTGTCTTTTGCACAAAAAACATAGCCATATGTAAAAACTGACTGTGACTCCAAAATTCTGCATTTAACTGACAGAAAAAGGATTCAAAGGTCAGCCAGCTACAATATATACTGAAATGGATTCAGAACAGTGACACTGTTGGAAAAAGTAATAGAATATTGATGTCCCTTCTGCTAGTGTACCGAGAAGGTGAAGAATGTGATAAATTATCATCATCTGTCCTTTGAAGAATACAGTAAGCAAATGCAGAGTCCTCCTCCTTCTAGATCTCTTCTGTTGCTTCTTAGTGCTGATAAAACATTAGTTCTTGGACCAAGCCCCAGGACTAGAGGCGAAACATCAGCACGCTGAGAACAGAGTGGTTTTAGTCCTAAGGCTATTTTAAGGGTTCCTCTTATAGAAACCATCTGTGATCTCCACACATATGCTTGTGGATTGCCAGTCTTATGTCTCACTATAAAATGGTGGGGGAGAACTAAGACACATTTGTGACTTACATTTATGACTATCTTCATCATCACAGGTCTGCCAATTTTTTTTACTGATTGTAAGCAAGTGTTTACCTTTTGGCTTCTAAACTGATTTTATGAGCCCATAATGCTCTGCCTTGCCACCATCAGTCTTTGCAGGCCAGGTCTCTATGGGGCTGATTCTCATGGCATGATCCTATGACTCAGCAAATGGACACAGAAGCTGCCCCTAGCCCATATAGCTGGTGATCGGTGCTGGCCATGAACGCACCCTGTTCGTGGCAATAACCCCTTACTTGCTTTCTCCATAGGGCTGAAGGGCAGATAGGCAGCAGTTAGTGAGAAGGAGAGAGTAATTGAGTGGGAAATCAGGCAAAAGCCTGTAAAAATCTGGGAGAAGTGCTTAGCTGGAAGGCCAAAGTTTATTATGACTGCTGTTCTTGCCAGTGAACCTAATGCACAGATTTAGGTTAGAATAAATGAACAGAATACAAATCAAAAACCTAAACAGTTAGGGAAATCCACAGAGAGGAATACATGCTTTGTGAGCACTGATTAATATCATTTTTTCATTAAAACATTTCTTCTCCAGAAGGCACACACCTTGCACTGCTTGCTGCCATCAGTTAATGCATCCCAAGACTCTGCTCCTTCAGATAAGCTTGCAGAGCTTTTAAGGAAGAACCAAGTGTCCCATACTCCAACCGTAACACGCAATGAAGGCTGCTCACGGGTATAGCAAGGGGATAAAACAAGACAGTCCAATCCCCAGCCGAACCACAGCCAGGAAAAAGAAAGAGGTACACCAGAGCAGGCCAAATATGCCAAGCTGCACCAAAATAGCAAAGAAAAATGGTGATTATGGACTTAAGTGAAGGTGAAAATAAGATAGTGCTACCAAAGGGCTGGGGGGAAGGAACCAGTTTGGTCAGGTGGGAGAGATAGGGATCAGGAAAGCACAGCAGGGAGAGAGCAAAGTAGGAGAGGGATTTTGTGGCACCATAATTGTGGCCCCTCTTATAGTTTTTGTGAAACAAAATTTTTCCGTGTTTTTCTGTTTTCAGCCTTTGAGACAAGTGGGAATCTTAAAAGGTTGAGCTTTTGTAAAGACTAAATGTTAAGTCAGTAAATGCACAGCACTAAGCCTACTGGAATGGTGGTAGGGTGGTCTCCAAGGCCTTTTCTGTACCTTCCCAAGGGTGAGACAGTATATGGTGCTGAAGAGCATCCCAGTGCTCTTCAGTGCCAGCTTGTTCATTACTGCAGACTCTGTGATGCATCTTTCCTCTGGTCTACAACCAGTATTTATTAGCAATTACTCCTGTAAAAACTGGAAAAGGGTAGGCATTGTAATGGACTTAATATTGGTCCCACCAATATTGAGATTGCAGACCACTCACTAGTTTAGGAAAAGACACAAGAGCACTAAGTAAGAGCAAATTAGTGTGAAGAGTTTTAGAAGAAGATGTCAAATCACAAAAACCTGCTTGATCTCCTTAACCACAAATAATTGAAATGTGATCTAAGTGTTGCTTTGCTCTAATATATCTTTGTAAATGGAAGATTATGATGCTGTTAATGCAAGCCCATGAAATGTATTGTATTCTTCCTTCTACTACACCAAACATCCAAAAATAATATAATTTCAAATTTTCCATTTTAAACATAATGAGCCAAATTTTCAAGTGATATCAAAAGGTCATTTTCTAAAATATACAGAACAAATACAAGGCTGATTTTTGTTCAGCTATCTTGACAGTGCCTACATAGCAGGTAATTTGTCTTCCAGGTGGTAATTATGTATCACACAGATACAGAAATGCAACCGATCTTGCACAGACTGTAGCTCTTAGGGATTTGGTGCCTTTCTGATAAGTAAAAACAAAGGGCACAATGAAAACCTGTTTCCCTACTCCTTTATTACTGTTAAATCCATACACTACTTTAACATTGTAAATATCTTCTGAAATCACGTTTGGCTCTAACAATTCCTGCAAGACTATGATAAGCACGCAATCCAGTAGCATCGAGTTTCTCAGAAACTCTACTGAATTTACTGTAAGGCCAGTCACTTCACTTGTATGTTTGGGGTTTTTCTCTCCTTCAAAGAGCTTCTGCAGTTTTTCTTGATACCCATGGATCAGAGTGGTAAAAAATGCTGTGTATCATTGAGTAACATCTTGTACAGTAACTCCATTAGCCCTTCAAGCTGCTGCTGCAGATGCATTGTATGCACTTTCGCAGCAAACAAGCCTTCCTTAAAAAGCAGTGAGGGGGTGTGGTGACAGCAAGGTTCCTGCTCCCTGCCTGGGGTAGGCAACGAGATCTAGATAGCCTCTTTGGCCCCTTGACTTCTCACAAGGCTTCCAATGCCACCATCTTAATCCTCTCTCTGCACTAGGATGCTACAGGGAGTTTTATGAATCACCTCCTTCTGAAAAATAGCGCCTCTCAAGTCATATTAGCAGCCACCAGAAGAGTTTTGGTTTTGCCTTGATTACTCCCTTTTTGCCCCAGGACTCCTGGAGAAGGCTGTAGAGCCTGTCCTCCCCGCTGTGAGTCTGCACCACCTCCAGCCTGCCATTTCCCAGGATGAGGGTAGCACAGACTCTCCAGCCTGTGACTGTTCCGAGTGCTGACTGCACAGCCCATATGAAGGGTCCTCCCCTCAAACGGGCTTGTCTTCAAACAAGCAGAATTGGCCCATGTTCTCAGGGCAATCATTACTCCATGCATCACCCAGGAGGCAAATCTTTGCACACGCTGTTTGAGTGGGTCAGTAGGTCAGTTTCCCTTTTTTCCTCCCAAGCAGCTCATTTACAATTAGTCATTTACAACGCAAAGGGGCAAGATGGGGCAAAGGCTCTCACAATTTCTCTACTGTCTGGGAAGCCCATGCATGCCTGTCCTTTGAGAGGAGGAGGAGAATGACAGTGCCACCATTCCTGGGTGAAGGCAGGTACCTGAGGACTGGGGACAGACTGGCACAGCCTTGGTCTGGTCTCACAGCAGCTGGCATGGAGCATGCTGCAGAAGCTGAGACAAAGCTGAGCCAAGGAATGGGTTCAATATTGCCCTTTGGTCAGTGAGCACTCAACTCCAGTTATATGAAAGCCTCCTTCAGGATTTATTTGCAGAATGTTAATTTTTACAGAAATTAAAAGCATAGATATAGCAGCGGACTATCAAAGCAAGTGGGAGAAACACAACACAAATTTGACAAAATCCACTTCTATATTGGTATTGCAGGAGCATGACTGAAAGTATTGGTTCTTGCTACAGTATTTTAAAATTGTCTTACTTTATGATCCTTGCTTCACAGAATCGCCACTGTCTTCTGATACTGAAAGGGAGGAAATAACATGGTTTTGAAATGTATTTTTACTTTGCTATCTAAGGGATATCAAGATACAGAATGAAATCAGCTGCCCAGCCCCTACAGTCCCAGGCATTTGGAGGGCCGACAATTTTCAGAGGCAGAGAAATGCAGAGAAAACAAAGCTTATACGTTAATAATTGGTGTGGATATGATTGGTAAAATATGCCAAAAGTCTAAGTGGCCATATTACAAAACAGATCGATTCTGCATTTATGCTGACTGTAGAATCATTCCCCATGGTTTTTGACTACTGAGCCTAGGCTCTTGCTGCTGCAGACCCAAGTCTTCTAGAGCACCCAGCTATATAGTACCCAAGAGAGAAAGCAGAGGCCTGAAATCTTGGAGCGGATTTCTTCTCCCAGATTTAGAAAAAAAAAAAGATTTCTTCACTTGGGTGAAAGTCAGATGTGTGAATCAATGCCTGACAGTGTTGTTCTAAAAACAGGCAGAAGGCTGAAAGAGTCACTTTAATGTGTTTTATGGCCTTTGATTTTTTTCCCTGCATTATCAAATTTTTACAGCACTAGGATTTTGCCAGCTGTATGTGATACCAAGACAGGAAGTTCTGCCAAAGGTTTTGCTTGAAGGTAGGGGAAGAAAGAAGAGAGTGTTCTTCAATTTAATGTCTGTGATGAGCAGTTTATAAGGTCTGCATATTTAAAGTACTTTGCATTGTTCCTGCATAATTCCAGCCTTGCTTTAGAAGCAAAGACATGACTGATCATCTCAGTTGCATTCAAAAGTTTCCATTTCTTGACATCAGCTGACATTTTGTGAATTATTTACAGTGGGACACTAAAGCATACATTACATCTCTCCTAAAAGCTTAACTCTTCAAGGCAAATGTCTAGACTTCCTGTCATTGGAATATCTCATCCAAAGAGAATATGCAGAAGCCAAACTCAACCTTATTGCCCCTCAAACCTATTGCTGCCATTTTATGATTCTGCAGATTCAGACAATGTAATTAAAGCACACTTATCCTTTGAAAATTAGTGAAATCCAAAGACTACATTTTTTTTTCTTAAGGCAGGAAACTGCCAGGCTCACAGCAGGAGCCTTTGAAAGACAGATACAGGCTCTGCTGTGAACATCTTCCTCATCAGCTGCAAATCCTCAAAACTGCTGTACTGAGGAAGACAGTCCAGTTCAGCAGATCCCCACAGTCATGCTGCTAAATGATTTTCAGGAAATGATGTTGGGCTCCTCTGGGAGATGTGGGCAGCACTACCACGTAAGGCGTCTTCAAATACTGACCAGCTTCTTGGACTAATTTTCCTTCAGGACCACTCCCATGGCATTCTTCCATGAAGTTCCCTGAAAAGGCCAAAATAAGTTCTCCTGAAGCCTAGGGTTGCAATCTGATGTTCCTCACCCTTGCCAGATGCTGGGCTCCACAATCCATGGTCCCTGCACCCAAGGCTGTCTCCAGCCTTTCTTGTTGATCAGTATAAGATACAACAGTACACCTTTCCTTGTTGGATCCTTCACAGCCCCTACAAGAAAGTTAACATCAGGGGTGACCTGAAAGGAACCTCGGAGATTGTTATCACAGCCTTGCTGAGCTGTTCCTTCAACTGACATCAGGGTGTTGAAGTTGCCCACAAGAACCAGGACTCATCACTGTGAGGCTACATCCAGATGTCTGCAAAAGGGCTCAGCCACATCCTCCTCCCCATCAGAGGGCCTGTGCCAAACACCCACTGCAGTGTCACCTTTTTTAGTCTGCCCTTTAATCCTAATACATAAAATGTCACTTTGCTCATCATCCTCCCCAAGACAGAGCTCCAGCTGCTCCCCTGCAGTTCTGTTCATCAGGCTCTGGGCTAACCCTGTGGGGAGCTGAGGTCCCCAACCCTATCCACAGTAACTCCACTGTAGCATTCAATGTGAATATTATGATGGTAAAGGTGGATGCACAGCTCCATCCTTGTGTGTCCCACCAGTATGGATCATAAACACAGACCCAATTGTCTTTATGCTGCTTTTCTGTAGGAATATGTGAATATTTTCATAGGAGAGGATTTGCTGTTAGTATATGTGCCTGGAAAAGAGGAAACAGATGAGGCTAATGCCCAAGCATTCCTAAGCACAGATTTACCTATTCAAGGCAAGACTCAAGCACACAGAAGATTTGACACAGCACAGTTGACTTCTTCATGTCATCCAGAAAATCCATGTGCCACCTAGGAACTGGGCAGTGATCTTTTAGATCTTTGTGGATGTACACAACTCTCCCACTCTCAATCCAAGTGAAATTCTAGACTGGATGCCCTTGTTGAAGCTCATGCCTTAGAAAAAGAATATCATGGGAATCTGCATTAAATGTAGATAATTTTAAAATTTCTGTGCCCTTCAGAAGACATGAAGGGCAAGGCAACAGCAGGCAAAGGACATTGATTTTTTTGGTGATGCAAGAAGGGCTGAGGTTCAGCCTCAGCTGAAACAGTTGCTTTCCTTTGTATTGATGGGCTACTGTACCAACAGAACAGATCATGGCCAGCAGATTGCAAGCCTTATCCCATTGAGGTGAAAGTGAAGGCTTATAGAGCATTATTTATTTGGATAAGATCAGTGCTTTGATGAATGCTTGCAGTGATGTAGGAAATTGGTCATGAAGCAGCTCTTTGAATCTGTAGGCGTCTAAAGGTGCAGGACACCTCTTTATCCAGACATCCCCTTCCTATCTTTTCAAAATGCCTATTTTCCAGCTGATAGCATTTGCTTAAGTCTCAGCTTCTGACTAAGGGGTTTAATGGCTGAAAAATTGCCTAAGGGTCAGAATGCTCCAGCTTGGTTCATCCTTGGGTCACTGCATTGAACCAAGACTGCAGACAGGAGCCTGACCTCTCCAAAATATTTTATGCTTATAGAGAAATGCAAGTATTGTACTTGATGTATTGTTTAAAAATGTAATTGATTTTAAAGAACTCAGAGTCTCTTGGATGAAGCCACTAATGGCACTGAAAGCTGTAATTGCCATTCTAAAATTTGCTGAAATAAAATTAATGCTATAAAGAGCAAGACCCTACCTAGCAATCTAACTAGGGGTTCTTTTTTGGTACATCCTGTTCAGAAAACCTACGTGAAAAAGTATGAAATCCTGCTCTGATGAATCAGGCAATGTGTTGAGGATATTCTGGCAGCTAAAGGGCACCTTGTCCTATATTCATATCCACACAGAAAAGTGTGTCTGTGTCTATGTGGTTGTTACCTCTTACCTAAACACACATTAAAGAGCACATGGGTGCAACAAGGTAAGTGCCTGTTCAGGTTCAGCACAGGTTGGAGACCAAACTTTCCGTGTGCATGTATGCAAAAGAAATCTTATTTGTCTTCACCAGTTTCAGAAGTTTTGCTCATTTATTCTTCTACAGGAACAGCAGAAAAACACTTTATGTATAACTATGGTACAATATCCAAACATTTAAGACATATAAGAAAGAGGGAAATGGCATTGAAGAATCCCAAGCAATTTGGTCAGCAAAGCTTGCTGTGGTATCTCTGGCAGTCTTTACAGAGCTGGTTTAACTGGTCAGCCATCTGACAAAACTTTAAAAACATTTTCTGCTATAAACCATATAATCCATAGACCAGTTCCTTTCTGACAGAGCACAAGCTGTGACAGTCCCATATTTTATGCACAGCAAATCTCCTGTGTTCCTGTAGATCAATCCACCTGGTATAAATTAGAGTCTATGTGAAGAAAAGTATTGGCTTTTGGGGTTTTTTATTCATCACAAAGGAAAATGTAAATATACTCTTTGTATTTTTTATTCATCACAGAAGAAAGTGTAAATATACTTTCTCTTTGAAAACTGAACATGGAAAAAAATATGGCAATGCACCAAAGGAAAAGGAAAAGCACAGCATTAAAAACAAGCATGAACGTATTTTTTTTCTACAGTCTGACACGACATACAACCAGAGGGCATGTCATCTCTTTATTTTCTCTCAACAGCACAACTATATTCTGCATATAAAACCCTGGGGAGGAATTACTATAGAGAAACTCTACAAAGTCCTACACCAGCCTACCACATGGCTTTTTGATCTGCAAAAGGGGCTTTTCCCAACATCACACACCACAAGTCATCAGACGCAGATTTAATGGACCAAGCTCCAGCTGCTGCCACTCATGAGAGCAGAATTTGGGCTGGGCACATGTTACTGTTCACACTGAAGCACCCAGGCAAAACATCACTCCCCTATAGCTGAGCTATATAAAGAAGACTTTTATCTTATGCCACATAGAAGAAAAATAAGCTTTTGATAACAAATGCAGCCATGATTATTTTTCATTGCAGAACGTTGCAGAATTAGCTCAGTTGTTTAAAGCATGGTGCTAATAGCACCAAGATTGCAGTTTCAATATGGACCACTCCCTTAAGAGTCGTGGGTCCCTTCCAAATCAGAATACTCTGTGATTTGTGATCTATATCAGTGAATTGCTACATAATGCTTTGAAAACAATATTAAAGGACAGTTTTAAACCAACGCTTTATCCTACATGTTTTCTAGGCCTAGAAACAGAAAAAATTACCTGCAGTTTTATTTTACTCATAGCTTATTTTCTCAGTCCAGCAGCTCCTGAGAAGCACAACATTGATGCTGCTGGGCTAAACTGTAGCACTTGAGACATTCCCAGATACTTCACTGGTAAACACAAAGAAGAATCCCCCAATGTTATTGATTTTTAAGGCTGGTGACAACATCCCTATTACTAATACATGTGCCAGCATCAAAAAGATGAGGATTATCTCAGACATAATTAATGCTGACCACAAACTGATTGCCACAGATTGCTAAAAGATATAACTCAGGATCCTGGAAATGACACTAGGGACAGAGGCATTGCTCCCCTAGAATGGCTGCACTAAGAGCAGCCAACACTGCCACAACATTTCACTGAGGGATTAATGCCTTTTCCCTTTCAGGAAATGTAATTGCCTGCTCTGAGGCTGTCACCCAAACAAAGAGAGTGAATGCCACGCCTTGCAGAACAGCTCTCAGAAAGGCTGGCCTGGGACGAATGTTATCCTGAGGGAGCAAGGCTGGATGAGAACACAGTGAAGCTGGAGTAAAGCGATGGACTGGGCTCAAGCACTTACCATGCATCCATGCATCCCCTCATTAAATACCTGGGGGGGGGGGGGGGGAGCCCTCTCCTGAACATGAAGGTTTCTCAAAATTGTAAAAGATTGTCCACGCTAGAAAGCCACATTTATCCCCAGCTGCATCAAAAGCAGAGTGGCCAGCAGGGCCAGGGAGGGGATTCTGACCCTCTGCTCTGATGAGACCCCACTGCAGTGCTGCATCAGCTCTGGGGTCCCAGCAGAGAGGCCAGAGAAGGGCCACCTGTGGCTGTGACAGCCCGGTCAGACAGCAAGAAAACTAGCTAAGTTTTCCCAGAACTGGCTTGTGAGACTTTAGGGAGTTGAAGATAAACAATGGTAGCTAATTATTAGAAACCACCTGCAGGTGTTGTTTTCCTATTTTCAGTATTCCTTAAAGATTGTTTATAGGAAAGGCGTTTTGTTAACTAGCCAATCAGGTGAGAGATATTGATTAATTGACCAATCAGGTCTATCTGTGTTGGAACAATGTATAAAAGAGGATCTGAAGTAAAGATGCGCAAACCAGCCCTCTGGTGAGTCTGTGCCAGTTCTTACTCAACTGAGATTGCCATGAAAATGATAGAGGGATGGAGCACCTCCCCTAGGAGGACAGACTGAGAGACTTTGGATTTTTCAGCCTTGAGGAGAACAGGTTCTGAGGAGACCGCCTAACAGCCTTACAGTACCTAAAGAGGGCTACGAGAGAGCTGGAGAAGGACTTTTTACAAGGGCGGGTAGTGACACAACAAGGCAGAATGGTTCAAACTGAAGGAAGAGGAGATTTGGCTTGAGTGTCACTGGAAAAAATTTATTGTGAAAGTGGTGAGACACTGGAACGGGTTTCCCGGAGAAGTTGGGGATACTCCATCCCTTGTAGTGTTCAAGGCCAGGTTGAATGAAAGCTTGAGCAACCTGGTCTAGTGGAAGATGTCCCTGCCCGTGGTGGGGGGGGTGGAACAAGGCGATCTTTAAGGTCCCTGCCAATCCAACCCCTTCTGTGATTCTCTGATTGTTTTTCTGAAGAGTATAAAACCAGACAGGGTCAGTGAGAAGTACAACCAAAGTTGAAATGTACATTGAAGAATGTAATTTTATGTGTGAAAAGATGTATTTCTGTCTGTATGTGTCTCATTGTTGATTTCCTCCCCACTGCTTGTGGTAATTACACACAGATATAGCAAGTTGCAGAGCTCAAGGAAAGCTACATTTCTTCACACTACTCTCTGTTGACTAGGATTTTGCAGGTTTTTTGTCAGTGTCTGACAAGCAGTGTTGCAATTGCCCAGGATTCTGGTGAAAGCAGCAGAATACTTCTGCAATGTCACTCAGTGTGGCCAGGATTGGTTTTAATTTTACGGAGGAGCATTTAACTTATGCAGTGCCCTTTAAATCAATGTACTAGGTACACACATTAATAATTAATATTGAAATGCAATATAAAATGTGACAATGCTGCACATTTAATCCAATATAGTTACACCAAGGATGAGTTTGGCCCCCTGTATTGACTTTTGCAGACAAAAACAGAGCCATAAATAAGCCAGAAGCTGAGAGGAAAAAAAAGAACCAAATATGTTGCTGTGGGGAAAATATACCAAATAACTGGGAAAAAAAGTGCATGAAAGAATGGATTAAAACCAGAAATAAAAAACATTTATTTCTGCGTAAATACAGCATTTGGAAAGTGCTTGTACAATGCAACGGCAGTATTTCCCTTACAGACATATGTGTGTTGAAGAAGAAAGGCAAAACACATCTTGTGGTAAGGCAGAGTGAATGTCAGCAATAACCAGGTTCACTGCGGAGAAGTATATCTAGCAGTTTGGGGTCTTTTGTTTCAATAAGCTCTCTGAAGCTGGAATTTTCACAAGTGCTTTTAAATTAGCTCTGCACCGTCTTTGTTGTATGAGGACAGCCTGTGTGCGCATCTATTACCCACATGATGAATGTCAAAAAAGGCAGAATGCAAATTCGAGCTGCAGCCAATTAAAGCTGGACGGGAAGACGTGTCAGGGGACTGTGGAGCAGCCGCAGCTCCCTGCTCGTTACGCCGACGCCGTGGTCTGTGCCTCCAGCTGCAGGCTGCACGCATCCCCCACCCCAACAAGTCGCAAAGCAAACCCACCCTGCGCTGAGGGCTTCCCTCGCAGGCATCCCCAGGGACCCGGTTGGCCAAGTGCTGCGCTGGGAGGGAGTGCAGACCCTGCACAGCTGAGGGGTGAGATCATTTCTGGACAAGACAGTCCCAAACAATGAGTGCTCCCCGCCTGCTTGAATGAATGGGAGAAAAATCGTGTAAAAAAGCAGGTTGTACTGAGACAAAACAAAATCAAGCAGCTTAAACCACCTTAGTCTATGTGGTTGTTTCTATCTTCTTAAACCCTGTAATCCTGTCATCGGCCCCCTGCATCACCACTGACCTTCATTTTCATGCTTAGCACTTGTAAGCAGGAACTGTTTTGACATGGTGAATTACTGGGGGACAGAAAGCTTTGCCCCAGTCAAGAAATCAGATATTCATATCATTCAGCTATAGTACAATTTGCTTCCCACAAAGTTAATAATCCTTCCATGTAAAATTACACATACAAACTTCCCATATTGTCTTTCCTTACCCTATCACCAGGCATCACATAATATTTGCAACCCCAAAGAGATGAAACATTCTGGCTGCTCAAAAATGTTCAGAAGTTAACTCACAAGAGTCACTGTGGTCTTCACATTTTGTTCTGGAGCTTTTAGTGACACTAAATAGTTCACAGACAGGTAAGAGTACAATAGCAAGATTGCAGAACAGAGGAACAGCAAACATGAGCTAATCACTGTAAGACAACACAGTAAGCAGGAATTTATTTCAAGACTGGTTTAAACAAAAAAATCTTCTCTGCTCCAGACATAACACTTGATCAAGATGGTATTTTGCATTTTGATTTCAATACACGGAGGAAGAAACTTTTAGGGAATAAACAACCCTTTCCCAGTGGGTATTTCATATCAGCATCTCTTTCTCTACAACTATATTTTCCAATGGTCCGAGTTGTGATGCACAGGTGGCTTTTCTGAGAAAGGAAATTGCATTGAACAGTCATAAGTATCCAGGGGAACCCTGGTACTTTTAAGTTCAGATTTCATGCCCCTGCTTTACGGTTCAATGCTCCCAGGAAGCAGGCTACTGGTGCCTTACCTTGTGGCACAGAGGCACTGATGTCTCATGTTC
Source organism: Fringilla coelebs (assembly GCF_963513975.1). Taxonomy (NCBI): domain Eukaryota; kingdom Metazoa; phylum Chordata; class Aves; order Passeriformes; family Fringillidae; genus Fringilla; species Fringilla coelebs. The sequence continues at coordinate 26,377,378 of NC_140031.1, forward strand.
AGCCACAGCTCACAGCAGCCAAGAAGAATTAGGTACAAACGGAAAAGGTATGCTGAACCTCTTACTGGAAGCTAAGACATCACTGCTGTTGGCTTATACAAGCTCCTACCTTCATGAAATTGCATCACACACTCACATCTGTAAATTCAGCTACGGCAAAAGTTTCTGCACATTTGTAATGCTGGGCATTGTTGCTCTACAGGTGGTAGTAGAAAGTCAAATAGAGGAGTACTGGGCCAAATAAAAAGGCCATAAGTAGAAGTTGGAGGTTGCTGAGAAGGGACGGTGGGAATACAAATCTGCCTTCCTGGAGGCTACCAGAGGGAGCAAAAGGGGCTACTCGTTGCCACAGAGACATCTCAGCAAAAGTGTCCCTTTCTCTATACTTCATGAAACTTTGACATTTCCCTTGCTCAGGAATGAGCACTGTTTTTTGCGTGGACCATGGCTGTGCCATGGGTGGTGCTTCCGCACAGGTTTATCCCATCTTTGGCCTCTCCTAACTGAAATGGAGGATCAGAGCATTCACAATGAGATGAAACTAAAACCAGAAGAGATCTATTGTTTACCCATTCACACCTGCAAGGCCAAGGCTTCACTTTACTCAGTACTCTGAGTGTATGCTCCTGGGGTGGAAAAATGCTGGTTTTTATTGTCTGCAACAATAATATTTCCACTCCAATCTCTGCACCTTTCAGCATTGATTTGGCTGTAAAAGTAAATACACTATCTCATCCTGCTCTATTCTCACAACTTCTCTGCAATTTAAGGACTCTGCTGTGTGGCCTCTGGTGCAGTTCCTTGTTGGAACCAGTAGCAGCAGCAGCAGGGCTGGGGTAGGGACAGTCTGCCAGGTGTCACCGGGTCCACCATCATGGTTCACCAGCTGGGGATGCTGGAGGAAGGAGGAGATGAATGTCACAAGGGCCTCCTGACACGGATGTCTTTAATCAGCAGCTAGGGAACAAAGTTAATACATTGCTGTAGAACCATGGAAAGCATTTCGTTCACTGTCTGTATGAAACCTGTATTGCCATTTTCCTGACGCAAAAGCTGTTTTTATGAATTTTGCAGCTCCATAATGTCACACAAATAATGCATTGTTCCTGGGTATACTGGTTTTGTCTGAGTAGAGTTAATTTTCTTCACAGGGGCTGATACAAGGCTGTGTTTTGGCCTTGTGTTGAAAACAGGCTAATTGTATAGAAATGTTTTTGTTGCTGAGCAGTGCTCAGCCTGTTCAGCAGGCTTTTCTGCTTTTTGTACTGCCACTCTGTCAAGGAAGCTGGGGATGCTTGGAAGGCTGGGAGGAGACAGAACCAGGACAAACAGACCAAAGGGATATTCCAGACCATGTGACATCATGTTCAGGGTGTAAAGTGGGGAGGAGAAGAAGAAAGGAGAGGACATGTGGAGTGACAGAGTTTTGTCTTTACAAGTAACCATTATATGAGATGGGGCCCTGCTCTCCCAGAGATGACTGAACATGAACTGCCTGCTCATGGGAAGCACTGAATTGATTCCTTGTTTTTTCTGCTTGCATGTGCAGCTTTTGCTTTGCCTCTTAAACTGTTTTTATGTCAACCCATGAGTTCTCCAGCTTTCCTCCTTCGGATCCTCTCCCCAGTCCTGCTGGTGGGGGAGTGAGTGCCTGTGGGGGCTTGGATACTGGCTGGGGCTAAACCCTGCTGCTGGGAGAGTGGACAGATACCCACTCTCTTCCATGGGCCTCCTCTGGTGCCACACCCCAGACCATCAGCCCCTCATCCGTTCCGCTGCATTTTGGACAAGCTTCCAAGAGCAGTGACACAGGCAAGCTTCCCGCTGCGGACAGACACAGAGGTTTTCACTGGCAGGTTTGTTGTGCTCAGTTATTGTTTCCATTGATGCTTCCACAGGTCCTAAGTTAATGTATTTTTCTCCTGTCTAGTGCAATGACCCGTATTAAGTTTTTTCATGCAAATCAATCATCTACTTATTTCCCTCTGCATGTGCTGCCTTCAACAACAGATTGATAATGAGAACACACAGACAGACAGAAACCATATGATTAGGCCTTCATTTCAGAGGACATTGTAGTATCTGTCCTGATTTTCCTCCCTTTATTTCGGCCCTTCAGCAAGGATATCTGCTTTCTCAAGAATAAAAGAAAGGGAAAGGAGAAGCAGGGGAAATGGCTGGCTTCCTGAAATTTGGCCCATTTGAGAGTTTTTATACTTAAGCTATTATAAAAATAATTTCTTCTATTCACATACAAGGCTGCAGTCACACATAGTTGCTTGTCTTGGCTACTACATCTTAATGATCTCCCAAACTGTCCTAACATGGGGGCCCTGGTGCCTGGCATCCCTTGGCTGGACATGTCTGAGCACTCACACTTTGGGCATCATGTTTTAAATATGCCCTTGTGTCCATAAAAGGAAAAAAATAGTTTCCAGACATGACAGTGAAGCCTCAGAAGGAAATGCTTTGAAGGAAGAAGTGGCAGAGGGAAGGTTAATGAAATGTGTGAGGCAACAGAAAGAATTTTCTATTTGTCTCCAGGGCTAGTTGGGTGTTTACACTGAAGTGAATAAAGAAAATTAAAAATTAATAAAGCATTAGATACCAGACATTGAATCAGAATTATGGTGCTGGAGCAACGTTGTCTGGAGAATGAAACATTACACAACCTAAAGATCTGATCACTGTTGGGGTAGGACATGGATTTCATAGAACATGGATTTTGTAGTGCTTCTCTCTGCAGCCCTGCTCCTTTTGTTCCCAGTTTGCCTAATTCAGCATAGTTTTGTGGGAAAACAGTCTCATACTTTCACTGATGCTGCTTTTATGCACAAAGTTGCACTTCTCTGACAGAGGGGGCTGGGGGGTAGAGAACACACACACCTATCACTGCATGATCAGGCATGGTGACTTCAACAGGAGTGATGCAAGGCCCAGCAACCCTTGCTGCTCATGGTTCATGTCTCCAGGAGCATCCAAGGGCAGGTGCCAGCCAGGGAATCACACCTGCCCTAAACGTTCAGGGATGGGCATGTCTGTGCCAGGGCACAGGAGCTGCTGCCTCCCCAGTGTGAGTAATGCAAGCACCTCTCTCCTGCTGCTCATTGCTGGAGTCCTGCCATGGATCTGTGCAGGTACTGCAGCACCTGCAGATTAGAAACTTATTCAAAAATGTAATATGAGAGTTTATATTTTCTGGTACTTTTGTGTTCCCAGAGGGCAAGGAAGATACCTAAAACCTAAATACACAGCTCAGTAAGACAGAAGAATTGAGAAATACAAAGCCATGTTTGATGGAAATAGTAGCATGTTTGGCACCTGCTACTAAGGTTCTACACACCAGGAGAAAAAGGAGGAAGATGAACATGGCAGGGAACACCTTCAGTCTGGAAACACATAAATCACAGAGCTAAGTGGCTGACAAATGCCACCTTTCTTTAATGTTGTTGACAAGAAACCAAGGACTTATCTGAAATACATGTTATTCAGAAATAACTCACAAACAGTTTGTAACAACTGCTGTTCAAAATTGTTTTTCTGTGCCTTCATTATCTGTGCTAATGAGCCCAAATCACTGCTTTGGTCATGTCAAAGGTGGGACTCAGATTGCTGTTGCAAATTCATCTATTTAATGATTTTGAAAACAGTTTCCCAACGCTGTTGCAAATTACTGACATAATTCCTGCACATCTGCAGTGTGGAGCATAACCTCCATTTTCAGAGCCCAACAGTGCTGCTCAGAACCATTGGTCAGAAGCCATGGCAGCTCATCTCAAACCCCACAGCCTGGCTATCACTGCCCTCACCCTGGGGACCTCCACTGGAGCTGGACAGCAGAAGGATGGAGTTCCCAGTGTCACTGTGGTGTGTTGTCCTGATTTCCTGTGCAGGCACCACCACACTTACCAGTCAGTCACAGAAAGGAGGGATAACACACACACCTCCTTTCCTGTTGCCAAACAACAGGAAAGCCCAAAGTGCAGATGCTAAGCTCAGGGGACACTTGCAACACTCACAGATTGGACCTGTAGGGGGTCTTGGGGTCCCAAGACTAAGAAACAGTGAAATACTGCTAATATTCACATGAACTCAGATTAACAGAGGGTCAGGTATAGAGTGGGATCATTCCCAAGAGAGACCCAAACCTGCTGATAATACATGGACTTCAGTATTTCTGGCAGTAATTTCATTCTCTCTGTTTTATACAAGATGAAATCTAATGAAAATTGAAAAATGACTGAAAATCTTATGAAAAATATCTGAAAACAAGTGATGGATTATAAGAAAGAATCAAACAAAGGCTGAAAAGAAAGCAGGGCAAATTTTCAGCTTCTTCCTTCCTGTGTGTATATGAAGAATGGCATACTTTAAATTGTGAAACCATTTCTTAAGCAGTTTATCTCATAAAACTCATTATGCAGCTTAAGTTTAAAAAAGAGAATATTTTAATTATAGTGACCTTCTTTAGAACTGCTTTGAAAATTTGGATAATGCCTTTATTATCCAGGAGCTACATGTTCCTCCACCCCAAAGGGAAAGAGCTTCACAGGATCCAAAACAATAACTGAACTGCATTGTGAAAGATAAAAACTATCATTACGGTAAAGCATTTAATTAAAAAAGCCATGAGTTTTGGTGATGTTATAAGCTTTCATTATTCAGGGCACACACCAGCTTCCCATCAAGCAGATTATAAAAAGTGTTATTTTCTGGAAAGGTTAATTTATGATTGCCCATATCAGAAGCTTTTCATATGTGTCTCAAAGCTGCTTCATTCATCGCTGGATACTGGTTTAGATCAGAAACTCATCCACTATCACCATTTTCAAGCTTCCACTCCAAACAAGTGTAATAAAAAGGAATGCAAAACCATCTTAGATTCTGCTTAAAGAGGCTGATTTTTGGATATATTTAACTTGCTCATATTAACTGAAGCTCATTTTAACAGAAGTTACTTCAGGATCTTCACTAGGTAATCAAGTGGTAACCCCTATTCCTGGCAATGTAGCTGTTACAAGATGCTTGCCTTGGCCATGAGGTGAAAGTATGTGTTGTACATCCATCTTCAGCTTTGCAGGAACTATGCATTAACTAAATCACACTTTCTTCAGTACTTGAGAATTAACACTAGCGGCCCTACTGGCAAAAATGGCTAATAATCAGATCAGTTAAAAAAAACAGAATGCCATTATTAATGTATCTGATCACACAGAAATGCTCAAACTGGATATATGGTTCTCTCTACAAAGCCTCTGTATAAAGCCTTCCTTCATAAGCATTTCTCAGCGCCTCATTCAATATTTCTACCATACAAAGAATTAATTAGTATTCTCACAGATGTAAAATATTTTGAATACTTTTTAACTTCTGTAGAATGTTATTTTTGTACAGCATAATTATAATGAAATATTTTTGCTTACTTATTTTACTACATGCTAAACATAGCTGGTTTTGAATTCCAAAATGTAAACCACTCCAAAAGTCCATTTGAAGGCATTAGTGCTACGACTAAAATATAAAACTTATTCATATTTTTCTAGTCCTGAAGTATTTAGAGCTGAGCTTCAATTGGCAAATGAGTCACCCCTTGTCTTGGGTCACTGCCTCCTAATTCTTTGATTTATTTCTTAGGATGGAAACTCTTCACTGACAAGAAACTGAGTTAGCAGAGCTAAATAACACATCTGAAATGAAAACTGCTGTTTGAGATTTTGACTATTGAGACATTGTGCCTCAGATTTGCAGCTGTAATACTCATAATGGAAAGGTATGAAGAGGACAAGAGTTACAAGGTGGGTCAGTGTGGGTGCCAGGGTCCTGTGGACACGGGCGTGCGGTGGAAATGACTCCAAGAGAAGGCTGCCAGGCAGGAGTACGACCATTGCTGCAGCTAGCTGCCTCCAGCAGGCTCACAAGCTTCCAAGAGAGACTTTCCCAGAGGCTGGTGCAGATATTTCCCCAGATGCAGCAGCCAGAGAGCAAGGGAAGGCTGGAGCCATGGAGGCTCACTGCATTGCATCACTGTCCTATTAAACTGCTGTCATACTGCTGGACTCTAAAGGCAAATTTGGAGCAGACTGGGTGTGGATTTGTAGTTTGTGTGGAGGAGGTCTCTGGTGAGATTTAGTAGCTGAGGACATACTATTTTCCTTTTCAAGTTTTTCTCTTTTGTATGGAAATAGCTTCAATCTCAAAAAAACCCCCAAAAAAAACCAAAAAAACAAACCCACACCAGAAAAACCCCAAAACAAAAACCACCACCAAAACCAACCTATCCAGACCAAAAACCAAAACCACAGCACCCCAATATCTGAAAAGTATTGTCCAAATAGTGCCTGCCTGCCTAAAACAAATCTCTGAGAATTAACCTGTATAATTCCACCTTTTGGCACCTCAGGCTTGTTGTATCCCATACATTTATCCTGATTTACTTACTGCTTGCATCAAGCCAGTATTAGTCTGGTATGCTTAATGTAGAAACAGAGAGAGTGAGAATCACCTAATGTTAAACATAAGTTCCATTGATGTATTTTCAAGTGATCAAGTTAATCTGAGTGTACATCTTGAGCGTGACAGTCAGTAATCTGCCTCAGCAGTTCAAACCAGCCCCTTTAAAGAAGATATCTTACACCTAGAAGGTGCAGAGAAGTGATTCTGCACTGATCTGTGAAGATAACAATAACTGCCATAAAGCTTTATGGACACTTCTCAACCATAAGGCACCATGAAAATGGAGGCGATGATAAAAGACATTCCAGCCTAGCTTCTAGCAAAGATTGTGAATGGGTTCTTGCTAAGAAATGTGAAAATGCAGAAGATGATGGCAAAGTGACTCAGAAAGTCTGGAATATAATGCTATTCATATTCTTACCCTTGGTGATAAATTAAGTAAGGTTTATTCAAGATTTTCACATAGCTGTACTATATATTTTGAATAAAAATTTCACATATTGCCTCAATATAGTACTCCCTCTTAGCAGAGGATAAAACTAGAGTCTTATCTCAGGTGTACATAGTTACCTGTATGGGCACAGTTTGTCTGAAACATTAAAAATAACCAAATTTTTGCCTATCTGATTTTTATTACAGAACTAAAAATAAGTGATCCCAGGATTTGGTAGGGTTTTTGATAGCTGCTTTGGGGGTTTTTTGAGACTGGAGTGCTGCATTATAAATTTTTTTATCTGTAAAGAGAATGCTACAGCCAAACAACTTGAATCTTGACAACAGATTATGTTTTGGAACACAGAATGAGAAACACTATCTATTTAGAGAGTAATAGAAAAGTAGAGTGAAATTTACTTCTAGATAATTGTTCCATTTAGATGATAAACTATGCAGCAAAATACACCATAGATAGTAATAATTTAATCCTAAAGATTATAACATATTCTGAATTACTTTTATTCATCTGCCAGAAGTGTTTCAGAATGATAAAAAATTCATTTTGTCAAATGTGAACATGTCTGAATACCAAAGCATCCTCTCACAAGACAGTTATGGCTTCATCCTGCTGCTGAAAGGCTAAGCATGGCTATCAGCTATTATATTTTACTTCTAAATACCAGGTCAATTGGAAAAATCTGACTTTACATACATTAATATACACAGACCATGCATTCCTTGAAGAAGAAGTTGGGGCCCAAAGGTTGCTTCAGCACATTGATTTGTTCTAGAGTTAATAAAGTATTTGTCTAGGAACATCTTCTTGTCAAATGGGGACTGGGAAAGTGATTTCACTCTATCATGTATCCAATCTCAGGCCTGATTACATTTTATGAACAGAGTTAGCAATTGAAACAAGTTAATCTTGCTTTATTCTACCCTTTTTTCTATTTCATATAAAAAGATGCTGGCCTTCCAATGCCGTGAAGCATTGGTATCACTTGTTTATATTCATAATATTGTAGACTGAGAAGCACAGTAGTGTTTGTGTGTGCATCTTTTAAGGCCTTTGCACCACTTGTATCCATCAAAGTACCATTTTAAATAGTAATATGAAAATCACGATGACTGAACTTTCATTTTTGAAGTGCAAAAATTATACTTCAGTAAAAATGTATTTTAGCACAGGCAGCAAGGAAGAATTAAGAATTCACATTAGAACCAGTGACATATAAAATATATGCCCTCAACATGACAGACTGCCCTCTTCCCTGTTCCTGTATCATCTTTTGTACTCAACACCCAGGACAGATGTAGTCTGAATTCAGTCAGTCCACAGTAGGAAAGTGAAATTCGCTCTCCATTGTAAAGGGATCAGGCTGTGATGACCTTCCTTCCCCCAGAAGCACTAGGCTTTACCCCTTTTCTGTGGCTGGGGTACATGGCCTTTCCTCCACACAGAAGACTGTAACTGCACAGGCTTCACCAACAGCATATTCCCTGAGCTGTGGATGCTTCCCATTTCTCCTCTCCTTGCACACCCTGCTGCTAGGCCTGGAATTGCTGGGATGTTTGCAAACCTTTGTCTCGAAATATTTCTTTGTCTGTACAGGTCTTCTCTGTATCAGATGGCATGTTCCCACTTTCCTCCTAAACCTGTGGAATAACACCTTGTTTTGAAATGGAAAATGCTGTGCTGGTTGTACAGACACTGTACTGTGCAATGACTTGTTTCCAGTAACTGGAACTGGTAAATAAATATTGCCCTGTGTTTACCTGAAAGAAAGCCCAATAGCTGTAGTTGTGGATCTGGCTTATGGGCTTTGAGGTGCTCACCTGGCACCTGTGTTTTTCTCCCATGTGAAGAATCAGTAAAATTGTACCCTCTGCAAACTTTACTCCTGTCCGGGCTGGCTGTTATTTGTCTCTGCCCAGACAAGGGTGAGATGGGTTCTCTCCTTCAAATGACAAGGCTGGACTCTCAGGTTTGGTCTTCAAGGTTGTTTATTTCTTATGTACAAAGTTTTTCTTTCCGCCCAGCCGGGGTCTGACCAGCAAGGCAGCCAAAGGCACTCTGACTGCCCACAGGGCGGTCGCATCCTTTTATAACAAAGACTACGTAAACTATATTTATCTTTTGTCCCCAATACTTATCATTTTTATTACCAAGTGTACCTTCACTAAGAACCTATCAAAAAATATCTGTGTCACACAGAAAATGGAAGACATGAAGAAGGAAGAAGAATCACGAGGCAGGCCCAATTTCCTCCATCTTGACTCCATAACCCCCCATACCAAAATCTTAAAATCTGTGTTTTGTCCTGCAATTATACTATTTCTATACCCTTTAAACCCCAGTGATTCTCATATCCCCATATACAGGTGGTACATCTCTCGAAGGGTCAAAGTCAAGCCACCAGGTACTTTTGGCAACATTCCAAGACTCCTGATTCCCCAGGGGCTCTCTCGGTAGCTCCGGACATCAGGAGCGATGTGCTGAGTTCCCACATACTCCTTGAGTCTCGCCACAATACTTCCTTTAACCGTGATCTTTCCAAAGGCAAAGCTGTGCACTAGTCAGAAGCTTGTGAGAGGTGAACCCTGCTCTACACGTTTTCTGGACTGAACACAGGAGAGGACACTGCTTGTTGCTACCTGCCGTAATTCATTAATGTGTGGATTTTAGAGACAAAAGGACATTTTCCTCTGAAAATCTTACTATGACAGGCTCTTTCCTCCCACCATTTAGGAGATTGTTTCCAATGGGCCAGCAGCGATTCTCACTGCCACAGCAATTACAGCCACAGTCAGTCATGTATTTTCACAGACTGAATTTTAAGAACATGTCCCTGAAGGGAATATCTTTGAATAGCTTAGTCAGAATTGTATTTAGCAACTTTATTTTGACCCAGGAACAGAGAGGGCTTGAGTCAGCAAGTCTGCAATGATTGTGTTTCTACAGACTTCTTCACTCAAAGAAAAGTCATGGACGGCGTGCTGTTTGAGATATTTAATTATGGCGTTCAAATATCTCCCTTCATTTATCACAAACAGCTTAGTAGAGACCACAGCTGATGTAACAGTTGCCTTATTTGCTTTCTCTAAAGTTAAAGCAGAAATCTAGGCCTTCCTTTCTTACTTTAGATATAGTGGCATTTTGAAAAAGCTGCTCTTTTCCTGGCAGAAGCACACAGTACATCAATAAATTCTTTTCCTCAGAGGTATCTGTTACACCTAATTGAAAATTTAATTTTACAGATAAAATATAGTTCTAAAACAAGAGGTGGAGGGCTCTTGATGCTGGGGACTTTTCTCCTCTGATGTTTTTCCCCACAGTCCAGGAACAAGAAGATCACTGTGGCTAAGTCCAACCACTACAGCCAAGCACAAGTGGTTGTTTCTTGTTTGGTTGGGGGTTTTTTGCCTTTCTTTTCTTTCTTTCTTTCTTTTTCTTTCTTTCTTTCTTTCTTTCTTTCTTTCTTTCTTTCTTTCTTTCTTTCTTTCTTTCTTTCTTTCTTTCTTTCTTTCTTTCTTTCTTTCTTTCTTTCTTTCTTTCTTTCTTTCTTTCTTTCTTTCTTTCTTTCTTTCTTTCTTTCTTTCTTTCTTTCTTTCTTTCTTTCTTTCTTTCTTTCTTTCTTTCTTTCTTTCTTTCTTTCTGTATTGTGGTGGTATTTTGAGCTACACTACTGCCCAGCATATTCCCACACAACAGCTAGTAGCTCCTGCTTCCCTTGGAAATTGAAAACCAAGCTGTGACTCAGCAAAATGCCAGTCAAACTGGAAATAATATAATATGCAACACAGAGTAAACCGCAAGTAGCTCAAAACCCAAAGGACAATAAACATTGAAGAAAATCACTACTTTTCTGTGGAAGAATATTCTTCATTAGAATGGCGTCATCCGTCACTAGCTGTTACAGCAGTTAAAGTAAAAACAGCTACAAACACATCAATATCTCAAATTATACTGTATCATTCTTTCTTTCTATACACACAAGAAGCTTAAAATAGATAACTCTATTAGGGCTTGATTTTTACAATGTCTTGTTCCTGCCAGCACAGGATTTCACTCTCTAAAAGCTTTTTAAAAGGCAGGGTTCATTTGAGCCTGGCTTTGTTCAACATGACGGCTGCCTTGTGAAATTCCCAAGCTGGTGACTTTAATCCTTTCCTGATTTCAGACAGCTTCTAGGTAATGAGGGAGTTTTAACCTTCCCCTTATCTGGCCACCTTAGTGAAGCAGGAGGGACCACCAACAGAGAGGATTCATGCGGGGTGTGTGGTTTACCTTTCCTCTTACAGGTCAGTCAAGAAAACTCTGAGCCTATAATGAGCCCTGAAGGGAGTAGAGAGGAAATCTTCTTGATTGCACTGATTAATTTCTGAGGATCCTAAGGAAGCCAAAAGGGTTTCCACACAAACTGGGAGGGTGCCTGGTTAGACCAGCTTGCTATTCCCAGCCATAAGCTTCTCACGCAGATGTCTTTCATGAAAAACAGCACAGACCTCACTCCACCCAGCAAAACATGAACTTACTCCTATGCACTATCTAATTAGTCTCAGTGGAGAGTGAATTTCAAAATGTCAGCTCCTGCAAGTCATGCTGACCTATATCAGCAAAGAATCTGCCTTCTAAAGGCTCTCAAGAGGACATTAAATGGATTCCAGCGTGACATTCTCCATCACAGCTGCCTGTTCAAGGAGAGCTCTAGTGTAAAAGGTGAATGCAGAAGTTAGTGCAAGGTTGCAAACACTAAGTGCTTCAATGTCTAAGCATCATCTTTTATGATATTTCTATTTCAGCAGTACCCAAGTCAGAATTGTGAGGCACAGTTATTTCTCACCCATATGCAGAGCAATCTGTAACACTATGCACACAAACCCCGCTTTTGTTCACTTTCTTTTTAGTTATTATTTTTTCCTTACAGTTTTGGGTAGTGAACTCAAAGACAAGAGAAACACCCTGCTCTATCCAGAAACAGCAAAACAAAAATCAAGAGCATGGGGAAAACATTTACAAGATTGTTCCATTATTTTTTGACATGATGTTCCAGAATGAGTCTCATCTCAGGCCTTCTCCATGCCACCCTAGGGTGACACATAGCTCCCACCAAGCTCCATCTGGGACTAGCAGTGGCCATAGCCAGATGCCCAAGTGGACAGCAATTGCTGAAAGCCGCAGCTGGGCTCCTACCAGCCAGCTGAGTCTCTTTGGATAACAGCTCTTCAGAGCTTGCCAGACTGTCATGCTTTGCTGCTGCCCACATGCAGAACTGCCGCGTTCTTTTGAATCATTCTCAGAGGCATTGGAAAAGGACTCTGCTGCTGTGGTTTCCTTATAAAGCATACACCATGTCAGGAGCTGGTGCAGGCAATGTGACATTTGCTGTAGCATCTCTCATGCTTCCATCACTTCAGACAAACATCACCCAGAGCTTCTCTTTAGCTTCTCCAAAGCACAGGTAGCAGGACTGAGCTGTGCCTGCATCTCTTGTCCACCCTGAGTAATAGAATGGGGAAAAGGAAAAGAAGCCATCCCCTTCCTTCCCACCTCTGTACTGGGTCCCTGTCTGCCTCAAGCTCAGTAACAGCCAAATGACACTCAGCTGCTTCTTGGTCTACCCACAGCAAAACTGCTATTTTACATCCATGGGAGATGGAACTAAATCAAAGATCCCAAACGCAGATCCGTGTTCCCCAGGACCATGGTGTGTACTGGTCTGACAGCTTTCTTCCATGTGCCACCAAGGCTGAAGATGCTCTGCTGCAAGCTAAGCCTAAAAAAGTTGGTATTCTGCTTCTAAAATCAGCTAATTTCTCCTCCTTGACTAGAGAAATGAAGGAGATTACACAATTTTTAGAAAGAGAGAGGAAAAAGGAACTTCAATGCCCCAGGCAGCAATGCTAAAGCAGATGGTAAGATGTGCTGCAGGGAGAGATAACCACAAGGATTATAACAGCAAACCATGAGCCCTGACTATTATCAAATAACTACTGAAGTAGAAGGATCTGTCTGAAATCCAGTGACATACGGACTGAGGCTGAAATTTATGAAAGCAATGTTTTGTTGATGCTTCCACAAGGAACACAGACACAGCAACCACCAGAAAAAACAAGACTTGGCTGTGTAGATTCAATAGGCGACATTTAAAAGGATTTTTGGTGTCAAGTTCCAACAACCAGTTTAAAAAACTGGAGACCTATTACCTCAACAGCTTGTGGGAAATTAGCCTGGATAATGGCCACTTATGCTAATACTTGCACAATGCCCTTGTGAAATACAGAATGCCCACCCAAAACCACCTGGACACCTGCAAGGGGGGCAGCAGTAGCAGATGCTTTTGTCTTTAAGACCCAAAGGCTCAAAGCATTAGCAGCTAAGCTTTGCCTGGGCTTCATTTAAATAAAGAGTGAGGGTGATTTTTATGGGAATCGTGCCCTCTGTTGATGCAGGTGAAACACTTCACTGAGATGGTGCTGCTGGCTGAGGTATGGCTAAGATATGTTCATAGCTAGGAAAGGGTTGGTTTTGGTTTTTTGTATGGATTTTTAATGATATTTTTCAAATAACCCCACAGCAGACATCACCTGAAAAGGTCTTCATAGAAATGCATTAACCTGGAAGAGTTTTCCTGGTCACTGCTTATGAATTTTCCTCCTGGGATGAGCGTGAGAAGAGCAGGCCCATGTGTCCACCTCCCTCTGTGACTGTACACCTGAGCTAAGAATAGCAGTGTCTTGAGCAAACAGGAGCAGACAAGGCCGTGCACTGCCATGTGAGTGAGTTGCACTATTTGCAGGATTTCAGTGCCTAAGTTAAAAAATAGAGCAAGAATGAGAAGACTAATAACAAATTAAATATATATCAAAAATTAATGCTTCACTAAGTATCTGCATTTCCTCTTTTGCTCCTTCTGACATTTGTCTTTTCCAAGTCATACATTGTCTCCCCAAAAAAGCCAGAGGAGGCAATGAAACTGTTCAAATGTACCATGTCATATTCAGCACACAGAATATGCCAATATAGCAACATGAATTTTCATTTAAGAGTGCTCTTTAAGCAAGGCTTTCTAAGCAAGTATGTCATCCCCCTGGTGTAGAAGACTGTATTACATTAGCTCAGGTTAGACGTACAGTTAAACCATTGGGCAGCCCCTCCAAGCACTCTTTCTGGCCTTCTACTCTGTTGGCTTTTCTAACAAGACCCAAGTGTTGTGTTCATTAAGGAGATTTCTAATGGCATTCACCCCAAGCCTTTCTAAAGTCTCACTGCTCTGTGCTGGTTTTGGATCCCTTTATTCTACATACCTCTGTGTCCTTTTTCATGTTTGTCATGCTTGCTGGAGCTGAAAGCCACCCTTCCCATAAACCAGCCATAGATGCATATCCTATGATATGTATATTTTCTATTTTCACTTTTTAAAAAAATGTGCATTACAAGCAGTGATTTCAAACCTTGGTGCAATTCTTGGATGCGAGTTTCAAGCAGATTGGCTGCAGGGTATGTGCACAGACACACACTTGGACGGAAAAAATCTGAGGAGCTCTGCAAAGACTTGCTATTTCCATCTGAGAAGTGAATATGTTATTAGAGATCAAGACATAAAGCTTGGGAAACAGCAAGTGTGGTTCAGACTTACAAACTTAAAGCCAGGAAATCTGGCATTTGCCCAACAACAATACTGGCTGATTCTCAACAGGAAAGGAGAAGTCTCATAAGGAACAAGGAAACTTTGGAAATGTTAATTAAATGTTGAAGTTAAGATTTTAAGTCAATGCACTTGGCCTGACCCGCTGTTTGCATTGCACTCTGCCTAGCAAGAGACAGCCATCTGTCATGCAGCTGCACCAGCTTTCCCAGGCACCACCACTTCTCCTCAGGGAGACAATATCCATCACCCAGTGCCCACATGAAGTGTCCCTGAAAGGGATGGGGGAGGCAAACACCTTTCCCTCCTCCTTTTCTCACCCATTTGTCCTGGGGGGCTGGGACAGCTGTCCCACAGCCTGAGGACAAGTCCTGCTCACCCTGCTCAGGTAAGAAACATTGACATGGAGACAGTTTTCAGACTCTGGTTATGTTCCTGAAGATTTACCAAAGACCAAAGGGAAAAGAAATACAAATTCCCAACACTTAGAGACTCCAATATACATATATACAGGGAGACCTTATGGCATTTCAGTACTTAAAGGGGGGCTGTAAGAAAGAAGAACTCAAACTTTTCAGCAGGGTCTGTTGTGATGGCACAAGGGATCATGATTTTAAAAAGGAGGTTCAATTTAGATGAAATTTAAGAAATTTTTTACAATGAGGGTGGTAAAACCCTGACACAGGTGGCCCAGAGAGGTGTCTCTAGTCACGGCAGAGGGTTGGACTAGATGATTTTAAAAGATCCATTCCAACCCTAACCCTTCTGTGATTCCATGATTACAGACAAAAATGTATCCTATGATGACAGCTTTGCTGAGCACAAATAATGAAATCCAAATGGAAAAGGATCCTAAAAGCTCACCATTGAAATGAGACGCTGCGCTGCCGCTGAAAGCCCCATTGCAAAAGGATTATCTCACTCAAACATCACAGGTGTTTTTGGAGGTGGTACAGAACACATTAGCAAAAAGATTGCTCGTAGAAGACAATAATAGGTGCACAATTTCTTGCTTTCTTGCTCAGCTTGTCAAGGTTGTGTACTTTATCCAAAACCAGATATAATCAAAGAGTGCATTCACCTCCAATTGTTATTACAGAGCCCGCTTACATTTGCTTAGGATACATAATTGTAATATGCCATGCTACATTGTGCTTTATTAAACATTTCCACAGTCATTGTCATCACTTTGCAAATACACACACTTCTTTAATTACAAAAGTTCGACATAAGAATAATGCGTAAAGGGAGGGTGTGCTAGAGACAAAACAAGCTTCTCTGTTAAGCCTTTGCCTGAGAGGAGTCTGATCAAACATGCTTTCCCATGTTCTGTATTAATTGGCTGATTTCTTTTTAACCTTGAATAGTAAGATAGTCTCTGGGAGTCTAAAAATATCATTGAATTAGTCATAATTTATCAACTTACCTCATCAATATATTCATTAATTTCATTGATTGAAAGGAAAATCTGGAGGTTTCTAATCCAAATCTCTGCTTGAAACAGAGTTGATACCAAAATTCCCTGAGATCTTTCCTGGCCCCACTCAGAAAGGTTTTGTAAATCTCCAAAGACAGACACCCCAAAGCATCCCTCAACATCCCTCCCTGTTTTAGTGTAAAGACTGTCAAAATGAGGAACCCTTTCCTAGTACATGATAGAATTTCCCTTGGTGCAAATTGCGTACTTTTATCCTTATATCTCAAAAAAGGCTCTGTGTCCATGTCCTCTATAACTCTCATCAGGTACCTGGAAACAGCAGCTGGATCCCCATCACTAGAACCCCTTTCAGGCCTTTTACTCCCTGGTGAACTCAGTTCACCTCCCAGGAAAGCCAAATTCAGATGTGTTATGCCGCTCCTGGCCTCTTGCAGGGCGCTTACTAAGGTGAAAGGAAACACATTTTCATTCACCTAAACCATCACTTTCAAGCCAACTCCTAATTACAGCTGACTATCAGGAAGATTGATTTTAAACAGCAACTTTTTTCCTCAGTAACCATGACCCCTATTCGGGTCCCACATCAGGAGTGGCAAAACAAGCAGAGCACAAGCCACAGTTATTTTTGCTGCTTCTAGCACAGTCAAGCCCAGGAAACAAGAGTTTCTCTAGGGACAGGACCACCCTGTGAGTCTGCCAGGCCAAGGAGTTTTGGTTGCAGATGGAAAAAACAGGAGTCTTCCATGGTATGGGGTTTTCAGAACGGCTTGTGCTTTTTCTATGCCAGTACTGATCTAGTCCTCCTTTTGATTAGGAAAACACTGAGAAAAAAAAACCTCCTCACTTGATTTATAAGCATTTTGGAGAAAGGACTGCCTTTCTTACACTTCCAGTACATCAAGCAAACTATCAGATCTTAAACAAGGAATTCATAAATAAGTAACTGTGTTATTAGACATATAAGAAAATACTACATACATAAAAAATCCTCAAACTTGTCTTGCATTTGGTGCCATCAATGGCTCAGCACTCCTCTCAAAAGAAATCCTGTTAATTTTAACATCGGATTATGAACAAGAGCCTCTTCCCTGTTTAATTTAGGACAGATGAGGCATCTCTGCATCAGCTGTTCACACTGCTGCCTGTGTTATAAATGCCAGGGTGATCAGATTTCTCCTGCTTTTTTAGATATTTCCACTGTAATTTCCTAAAATAATAAAAACATTTTTAAACTACTCAGTAGTATTACCAGTGGTAATCCTTCTTAAAAGGAGATAAAAAACTGACTAAACGGCTTTTGAGACAGCTCTGTTCCAAGCCCTTCTGTTTGCATTGTCTGTGCCATTTGCTGACCATGCAAGTGGGTGAGTGCACTGAGAATGACTGGGTGCAGGGAGCCCTGTCCTACCCTGCTTGCATGCGGCTGGGCTGGCTTTCTGTGCCTACATACTGCTGGGAGGCATGAGGAATAGCCATATGCCCCTGCCCCACTCACATCAGGGGCTTCCCACCCTCACACCCTAAATAACTACTCTTATTATTCTTTGCAAAGGAAATAATTTCTTGAAATGACAATAATATATATCTATGCCTTATCTGGCACATGACAAGCAAAATCAGGCTTTTCAAAATGGGAACTATTTCATCTCATATCCTCTGTAGCTCTTTCCTTCACTTTAGCTTTTTTCAAAGGGCAGATGAATGCCAATGGTGCCCACCACACAACAGTGCAGCACAGACAACATTGTAGGGAACCACAGTGTGTCCTTGTGGCCAAGAAAGCAGTGGTATCCTGGGGGCATTAGGAAGAGCATTGCCGGCAGGTGCAGGGAGGTGATCCTGCCCCTCTACTCAGCCCTGCTGAGGCCTCACCTGGAATGCTGTGTCCAGTTCTGGGCTCCTCAGGACACGAGAGACATGGAGCTCCGGGAGCAAGTGCAGTGAAGGACTACAAAGGTCATTAAAAAACATGAGCATCTCTCTTAAGAGAAAGAGTTGGGGGAACTGGGCATGTTCAGCCTCAAGAGATGTTTGAGAGGGGACATCATCAAGCTCCATAAGTGTCTGAAGTGTGGGAGGCAAGAGGATGGAGCCAGGCTCTTCTGAGTGGTGCTGAGCAATAGGACAGGAGGCAACAGGCAGAAACTGCTGGACAGGAAGTTCCACCTGGACATGATAAAGAACTTTATTGTGCAAGTGACTAAACACTGGAACTGATTGTCCAGAGGGGCTGTGGAGTCTCCATTACTGAGGATATTCCAAAACTGTCTAGACACAATCCTGTGTCATGCACCCTAGGAAGCCCTTCCTGAGCAGGGAGGTTGGAACAGATGACCACAGTTATCTGTTCCAACCTGACCTGTTCCTGGGATTCTATGATTCTATAACCTTTCAAAAATATTTGTTTTCCAGCATCACTCTCCACTCATGTTTTGTGGTGTAGGCGCCCACTTATGTAACAAACAGACATGCTCATGTGTTAATATTTTTTTCTTGAGCCATGCAGAGGTCTTGAAGATTTAGGCCAAATTCTAAATTCTGGTCTCAAAAACCCATGAAGTTACAGGTCTACTTAGAATTTTACTTCAGTGTGCGCTTGAGATTTGTCTGTATCCTAAGATGTGTTGCAGCTGAAATTTCTGCTTTTCCTGTGACTGGCCCTTATTACAGCACTTTGGCAAACAAAGGGGCAGGTTGTTTGATGAGGCTGTGAAACACCTATATCCATCTGTGGAAAGCTCTGGTGCATAAACCCATGGTTGGTGCTGAGTGGGGATTTGAGCACAGACCCCTGGTGCTCTCCAATCTGAAGTCTGCTGTGGCTCCCAAAAGCTCCTTCTGATTTCCCCAGTTCCAGCTTGATTCCCAAAGTCTGTAGTTTCCTCTGACATGCACTGAAATGAGCATCACTTGTGCTTTTGTGTCCCAAAAACACAAGTCCCATTGGCATCTGCCCAAACTCTGTGGCAAAGGCACATCAGCAGCTTGTGGAGATGTCAGGGCTCAGTATCTTTGTTGTCAGCTTTTTGGTCAACACAGATGGTGGTCAGGGGTAAGACAACAAGCAGAGCTGTTTGCTTTTGGGGTTTTTTTTAAGTGTGGGAAGAACTTTAATTAAAAAAAAAATAGTGTCTTGATGACTGCATTAACTAGATTTCAAGGAAGAAAAACACCATCTTCAAGCTGTAACAACCCAGGACCTAAGCTTGCTTCTTGCTTTCATTGTGGTCAGAGCTCAGCCTGGGGCTGAGGTCAGAGACCTCCCCTATCTTCATGCTCTCTGGCTTTGCTTATCCGTCTTTCCCCTTTATTCAGCTTCAGACCCTCACAGACACGTCACTGAAATTGTTATGGTTGCCATAATACCCCTTTCCTGCTCAACTCCCTCTGCCCTTTCCCCTTTGAAGCCCCCCATTAATAACCCTCTCCTTCATGACCCTGTTGTAGTCCCCATCATCAGAGATACAGCCAAAGGCTGTGCTTTACTCTGCAGAAATCAAGGAGCTCTTCTTCCCAGGCCCACATGCCACTGTCTCTGGTTATTCCTATTGGTCTTCATTTTCTTTTGCAAAGTTGTCAAGACAAGAAGTGCAGATAGCGTTTGATCTGGAGCTGTGCCACTCAGTCCTGTGATGGAACTAGGGTGTTCTCAACAGTGATATTCAGGGGGAAAAAACATCCTCTTATCATTTCCCCTGGATAACTAGAACCCGTACAGCAGATGTTTCAGTGAGCTACGCACAAGGATGCTTAGGTCAGAAACAGTAATTATGGTCTAGCTGTATGAAATATGCATAGTAATTAATTATGACAGCTCTTTATGGGCTGATGTAACTGGGGCATATTATGGTGCTTTTGATTTGTTTTCCTAACCATCAGTCAAGCCCTGGATAAGGTGAAAAATCAGCTTTCTGTTAAACTATTCAGTTCATTTTCTGCGCAGGCTTTATTGAGCAACCAGCATTAAAATTGCATTCCTTAACTAAAATTCAAAACATTGCATTTCGCAAAAGAACTCTAATATCTCAAAAAAAAGTGTTGTTACTCAATTTGGCAGCAGCAGAAATACCCGCAATTCCATATTATTCAGTTTACATTATAATTCAAAAAATTCATTTATGTAGCCATACTAACAGGGAGACATTCAAAAGTGGCTTACAAGGGCCAATTACTAGATATATTTCAAAACTAAGTATTAGTTTCCATGGGCCTACATGCTGCTAGTAGCCATCTCTTCAGCAACAACCACCTCTAACATGCAAGCTAGCTACTTATAAAATGGCAGCAGTGCTTATTTGGAACTCTTCCAGCAGGGATGGAAGTGATGAAGTTTCAGTGTGATTCCATACGAGCTAAGATTAAGGTTCATTTTGTCTTTAGAATTTGCCAGATGCAGAATTAATTCCATATTGTTTTATCACTTGAAGTCCAAGTAAGGCTTCGGAGACGCTAAGTAAGGCAGTTCTGTTACAAAAAGCATTATCTCTCTAGAATCATAGAATCATTTATGTTGGAAAAGACCTTTAAGATTAAGCAAATCCAACCACTGCCAGGTCCACCACTGGATCATTTGCCTAGGTGCCACATCTACATGTCTTTTAATTAAGTCTGGGCATAGTGACCCAACCACTTCCCAGGCACCTTGTTCCAAAGCCTGACAGCCCATTCTGTATAGAAATTTTTCTGAATATCCAATGTAAACCTTCCCTGGCAGAGATTAAGGCCATTTCTTCTAGTCCTGACACTTGTTACCCGGGAGAAGACACCCACCCCTGTCTCATACAGCCACCGTTCAGGCAGTTGCAGAGAGTGGTAAGGTTCCCCTGAGCTTCCTTTCTCCAGGCTAAACAACCCCTGCTCCCTCAGCCCTCCTCACAGGACTTGTGCTCCAGACCCTTCTCCAGCTCCACTGCCCTTCTCTGGTCTTGTTCCAGAATCTTGGTGTTTCACTTGGAGTGAGAAGCCCAGAACTGAGCACAGGATTTGAGGTGTGGCCTCACCAGCGCTGAGTACAGGGGGACAATCCCTGCCCTGCTCCTGCTGGCCACACTGTTGCTGGTACAGACCAGGGTGCTACTAATGTCCTTTGGCTAGCAATATGTTTTACAAAGAACCATGGAGACTTATGAGGAACCAGTATTTGGTGCAATGAAGTTATGTTTGATTTTTGGTGTTTTGATAGCAATCTGAGCAGAGGTATCTCAGTGATTTGCTACCCCATGTCGTGGTATCATTTAAGCCAAATGAGAAAGTTGAACAGTTCAAGAGGGCATTAGTGATAACAATGGGGTACTGCATAGAAATTCTTCAGGATAACCATACCAAGTTAGATGGGGCTTTCTGCCTCCTGGCTTAGGGGAAGTTGTCCCTACCTATGGCAGGGTATTTGAAACACACTATCTTTAAGGTCACTTTTAACCCAAGCCATTCTGTGGTTCTTAGATAACCAGAGGTTGTAAACTATGGTCCCTTATATGGATTCCCATAAATACAGGCTGGAAAGACATAGATATTTTTCTGCATTGAGCACAAATGACCACAAAAGCACAAGTAGAGTATTGCTGTCATCAACTCTGTGTGCGTACAGATCACAAAAATGACTGAGGAATGCCTTTTTGTTAAGCTATAAACCAAAGACTCCTGTGTCTGTTGACATCCTTTTGAAACCTTAATCAAGGAATATTATCACTGCATTTGCTGCCTCTCTAAATATGGATTATTCTCCTCACTCTGGAAGAGAACTCTTTGGCAAGAAATGTACTAAGTGTGTACTAGGACCACACCACCCTTGTACAAAGGAATCATATATAAACCACAGTTATAAGGAGGTTAATTCTGTTCACCATGGCACAGACTTGTAAAGCCACCAGTAACAGACCTTATTTAAGGAGAAAGATGCAATTTTCTGATCTAACTTTGCCTTCTCCAGGCTCACAGCATACATCTATTGTTTCTAGCATATAGAATATACAGGGTGAGTACTATCATTACGGTAATAGGCTACTTCAATCTAACCACAGAACTGTAAATACAACATGTATTTATAAAGTACTGGGAAGGTGTCCAGATTAGCTCAGAGCAGAGCAACATTTAAATGGTGTTATTGTGCACACTTAATTTAATACCTGACATTTTAGTTGTGCCAGAATTATATGCACAGCCTGCTACTGCCATTCAGTGGGAGTTACTGATATAACACTGGAATAGCTCACAGAGAAGGGTGCCAGCACTGCCAAACAGGAAGAGTACCGGAGAGAGGTCTGTGTCTATTCCAAAGTCTTGAAAAAGATTTATAACATACCAAAAAAAACACCACAGTATGTGACAAGATCTATGGCAAACAAAGAGAGTGTCCTGTCACCAAGAGGTTTTCCCTCCCCCAAGTATTCCTTGCTAGAGGACTGCTCACAGACCCTCATTTCTTGAAAGCCAGGAGAGTGCATGTTTCTCTGTTGTTATGGTAGCAAGGCCCCACATTAACCAAACTTCTTTGTTTAAACTTTATTGGTCTCAAGAAGATCCTACAGCAATGGAAAAAACCTCTGGCTTTCTTTTTATCTTACCCTCAGTAATGCTGTAGATCGGATACTGCTTATTTCCAAAACTCCATGAATGTCACAGAGAAAATGATTTTGAAAAGTTGGATTTTCCAGCATGAAGCAGAAGCCCCACTACAAACCACAGCTCTTTCAAAACCGTTTTGGAATAAAGGGTTTGCTAATCAAACCGCCTGCACAGCACACAGATCTGTGCAAGAAGGTTGGGGAAGAGGGTATTTCTGCAATTGGGAAAGGTACCCTTGCAGTTAATCCATATCACAACAAATGATTGTCAAATGATTTCCACACTCTTCCCAGGTTTGGCATCAGCTGGAGTTAATGTTAGTGCACAGAGACAAAAATGATCTTGTTGTTTTATCAAGATAGTCAAGACAATCACTGAGTACAAAGGTGAGGAAATAAGAAGTGTTTCCTAATGAGCATGTGCTGTATATCACAGTAAACTGCAAGTGGTGATATATTGCACTGGTGATTAATGCCTCCACTCACTCATTTGATTCCAGCAAAGCACTGGCCTCACTGGTGGGAGTGTCAGGATGGTGAGAGATGGTCCTTGCCTTGCCTTGCCCTTCTCTCATTTATGGTGATTCTATTATGCTGCCTGTAAATGAATTCCTACTATATTCTTCAAGCACATGCCCATGTGCTTGGGGAAAAAAAAAAAAAAGCTTTTTAAGCATTGAAATCATCCCAGTTTGAGGTCAATTTATCCTAGCTTCATGTGTAAGTTTTCCCACAAGCAGCAGCTTGCCTTCAACAAGACAGTAGCTTTCTTAAAAGTCCTGTATGTCAGCCTAAGGATTTCCACACGCGCAAATACCAGCAAAATAAACATTTAAAAGTTTACCATGCAGGTAAAGGTACATTATTAAAATCATATTTCAGCCCATGCTAAATGTAAGCCTGTGTTAACCTAAGGAGGTCTAGGATAGGGTGTTAGCAGTGTTATTGCTATTTCAGCAGCACTTTTAACTGGAGTAGCAATGCAGAGTGAAACAGGTACTGTGCCCTCTTCCCATCCCACTGTTCTCCTCATCAGACAAAACCATCAGCAGGCCAAATCCAGCTTCTGGATGGGCAGTGATGCCTCATGGCTGTCCGTTTCAACTACAAGGCATTCTGCTTTGCATTGATCTTGATCTTGACCTAACACATGGTTAGGTGTGCAGCTAACACATAGTTAGCTTTTGCAGAAGAAGGCAAAATGTATAAATCACTTTGCATGAGTAATTCTCCCCCAGGAAAGGGAGAAAGACTGACAAACCTCAATCTCACAAGTTAGCATGTATATCACTGCAGCAGTATCATGAACACTTTTACTGACTCCTCAGGTAAAAACTGAGGGAAGATATTCTCTTTTCCAGAATGATTGGGAACCGAAACTCCCAACTTTCAGAGTATAGAAGCCTGTGTGCAATTCTGCCTTATATCCACAGGTGTCAGTGAAAGACCGGCACTTCTGTCATTTATGAGGTAAAAAACCACTGAGCTGGCTTGAAACACAGAAGCTTAACATAGCTTAACTCCATGATGTAGGCTCATCACCTGGAAAACATGCAGTTTTAAAAAGACATCAAAAGACATTTCCTGGCAAGTTCAGAAAAAGCATTCCTAGAATGAGGCAGGCTGAACAATTCAGCAGAGCAGTTCCTTTCAACACTGACCTAATTATTTCCTTTGCAGCATAAAACCCCATCTCTTTGCATTTAATTCCACAGTACAAACACCTCCCATTTGCCCATCCCTTAGCTTCTTCCCTGTGCTAAATTCCTAGTGTGTTCTACCTTCTTTTCCCTGGACTCTGCAAGTCTAGGCTCACGTTCTCTGTCAGCAGTGGATAGCTCTGCCTCATTTGTACTTTTCCATAACAATTCCATCCATTCCACTTAGTGCCTCCTGCAGCCCTTCAAATTTAGGCTTCCCAAACTTGCTGATGCTACTCTGAGTGCTCTTGGAGGAGTGAAGGAGACAGGAAGCCCCTCAGATGAGGTTGTTTTGCAGTCCCCACACCCAGCCCAGGCTCAGGGCATACACCTGGCTCTGGCATTCGAGATGGGTCCTGAGGAGAATCGCTGTGGCAAAGAGAGGGGACTGGTCCTGGTAGCTGTCCCCAGGGACATGTGATCAGCTAAAGAGCTGCACTCTCCATGGGGTCTGCCTGTGCAAAATGCTATTTGCATCTTTGTGATCTCCATTCAGGCAGGGCTCCTTCAGGAGATGCAGGATAGGACATCACCTTGCAAGAACTGCCTGGCACTGTTTGGGGATAAACACCTCCTACACATGAGTTACAGATGTAAACCACCTCTTTGCTGTGAGGGAGGAGAAGGTGCACAGTCCTTCCCTGGCAGATCACTTCTCTGTACGTGAGCACACCCCTAGCTGTGTGAGCAAGTGTTTCTGACAGGCACACACTGCGGTGTGAAGTCACACTCCCTTGTCAAACCAGACCTACAGATCAAGCTGGAAGACAGCTACATGGCTTCTCTGGTCATTTCATGATGCAGCTGAGAGTGACCTTGGCTTCAGAGGAGAGCAGTGCTGCTACCAGCTGCTGAGGCTGCACAGCCCCAGCCAAGCCAGGGCAGGAGGGAGCTCCTTGGGCCAGCACGTTCAGCTGCAGGATGAGGCTGAGCTGCTTTGCCTCTGACAGACATGGAAGGGACAACGGGGTGCAGCTCTTCCAGACAGCCTGGAGCTAGGATTGCAGTGCTTGCCAGTCCACGGCCCTTCAGTGGTTTTTGCACTGCAGTTCTACAAAAACTAATAAAAGGCATGGAAGCATCATCACCCATCCTGTGGAAACTCTCACTTCTGTGAGATCTTACTTTCCTTGATTTTACTATCTTTATTTAACTTTTACAAAGCACGCAGAGAATTTGAGAATTGGGAAAGAGCTGAGATGGATGTTACCAGTGAAACTCATGAAAAATTGCAACTGTGATGCTGTTAGCATGTTAATTGAGGAGAATAATTATGCATATAGTCATTTATGAAGTGTGAAACTTCTTGCTTGCAGGAGAAGGCAAAAATATGCAATGCTTCAATCATGCAGGTTGCTTAAAGAAATGAGAAGAAAGTCCTATTGAAAAACATGGGAAATTGTTCCCTGAATGAAGGAAATAGTATATTAAGAAAGTTTACTGTTGAGCAATGAAAGTTAACATAAATTCTTGGTTTCAAGAAAAACCCATAATTTATGATTGTATTTATAAATGCGAATATAAATATTATGCTACTGTGAGAAAATAATTTTTAAATCTGAAGCATGGTAAAAGTTTACCAACAATAATGACTGTTCATGAGATTTTATGTCAAGTGTAAGCAGATGTAGAAATACATTCTGCTAACTACTGCATCTTTTGAAAACTCCACTTAACTTCCAACTGTTCAAAAATCCTTCTGATGTAACTGGAAGAGCAACCAAACCAACATTACAGTCTGCACAGACTTCCATTAATCTGCACTATTTACTGTCAGTGAAGTAGTTTCATGACTAATGATTTACAAACAGTTCTGATTACTGAAAACCTCTCCAGCTGCCATTCTTCATCAAAATCTCTAGAGCATCTACACAGAATTCAAGGGAAAATTAATAATTAATGTATTGTACTGTTCCATTGAGCTAATTCAAGGTCTAGTGGTTTTTTAATTTGGAAGAAAAATGTTCTATTTGAACTAGCTCCAACCCTGTAAGTCTTGCAGACTACTCCAATCATGTGTTAAGAAAGAGAAACAATTTCCCTATAACTTCTCTCTGAGGTTGTTTCTGAGCTCTGGTCCTTCACAATGTCCAAACAGTGGCCACCTGTGCGCAGGTGTTGAGCTGAGCCATGAAGCAAATGTCTGAATCCCTAAGCTGTGCACTGCCCTGTCTCACCACCTGGCTGAGCTCTTCGAGGATTTCTAGGGTTCTTTTCACTCTTTTTGAATATGCAAAGAATAAAACAACATTTTCATCATCATGTGATTACCTGGCAATTTGTATGATTCCTATGTCTATAGTCAGTCAGGCGTAAGAAAATATTAAGTGGCTCGGAAATATCAAAATACTGCTCACACACCACTGCTTGGGCTGGGCAGTCAGCTTGGTTTGATGTCAGCTGTGCCCCAGGCACGTTCAACCCAGAGAGCATTGCAGAGGAACAATGCTGTGCACCAAATTGAAGGTCCTGTCAGGGCCACGGCTCGAACAGCCAGCATGGCAAGTCCTGCCTGACCAATCTAATGGCCTTCCAAGATGGGGTGATAGCCCCTGTAGACAAGGGAAGGGCTACAGATGTAATTTATCTGGACTTCTGTAAGGCCTTCAACACAGTCCCTCACAATATCCTTCTCTCTTAAACTGGAGAAAATTTGTGATCATTTTACTCTCACTTTTATTCTGTATTTAGTGTGACATCTCTTTTAAAATTCATGTTTTTGCAGTGCCTCATAATATTCTTTTGAGACAAAATTATCAGGTGAGAAACAGCATGAGATAGAAAGGTGCCAGCAGTATGAGGAACTATGGGTTGAGAAAGGAGGATTCCAGGCTAGTGAGGAAGACCAAGAGATTGATATTTACATATAAATTTTACTTTTGTGAAAAATATTACAATCTTTTCAGAATGTTATTTAAAAGGTGATGACTAGAAAATACCTGAAAATAGACATTTACTTACATTAAAAATGATGGACCTACTTAATTATCCACTTATTTCACTCAGTGCAGAAGATAAAATACTTCTATGATCAAGTTTTTCTGATGCCAGGGCTGAAGCTACAGTCTCCTTCTTTTGCCTTGACCTGGAGAATCAATTTTAATGTCCATCTTGTTAAGAACAAAATCTTAATTCCAATGAGATGTCTGAGGGCTGGGGAGTGGGGGTGGTGTCACAAAGCTGTATTTTGCACACAGATGAGCAATTAGACTGCAGTGGGTGTGATTGTTCTCCTTTACCACTGCAAGATGATTCCCTTTCATCAGGTAAGTTTTCAAAAGAGCAAAACAGAACCTTAACATTAAATTTGTTGCTGAGAGTTCAAGATGTTTTGAGTTATATCAAAGGAAATAGCTCCCACAGTGAGATCACAAATTGCATGGTCCAAAGCTGTCTTTGTTATTGCACAGCTGGGGCAGAGATCATTGAAGTTACATTATGAGAAACCAATAATGCAAAGTTTAATTATTTATCTTCAATCTTCTCTAGGTAGGGTCAAGACAGTAAAGATGGATGCAGGGAAGGTCTTCTGCAGGGAACATAAGCATGACCAACGGCAGAATTTAAATTGTGTAGGAACTGACATATTATTAAAAAGCCTAAATTTTAATACACTCATATGCCCTTCCTTCCCTTTTGCTCCTGTCTAAAATCTACATGGAAGCCTTCTGGTTTATGTGCAGACATTCTATGTTTAAGGATAACAAGAAATTTCAAAGAGCTCTCCTTTTCCTCTTAAAAAACACTGATGCTTGTTTACATTTGCTGGGCACCATGAGTCTGATAAATAACAGCAGAGTTAAAATGCTGCTTGTCAGAACTCTACGCATATTGAGGTGTTTTGTACCTGAGAATTCAAAGGAAAGAGTAAGGGTTCCAACAGCCAAACCTCATAAAGTGCACAGGTGTACTTTTTTGTGAGAACTTTTTCTCTGTCATGCTTCATGTAGATCGTCTTTGCTGGCCTCAGCATTTCCAGGGGAAATGATCAAGGAGTAAATCAGACATTGAGATTAAATGAAGCAGAAAACAAAACAAATTGCACATGAACAAAGTACTGAAGGATATGTACAGACTTCATCAACTTAGGTAGCTGCATAGTCAAGGGTTAGAGATAAAGGGAAGAAGTATTTCAGTAACCATGAAAAAGACCTGTAGAGTTCAGGAGAGTGGATTGCAAGCAAATAGGATGGAGTCAGTTAGAAAAATGGGAAACAGTGAAAAATGTTGAAACCCAACAAGTACTGGATACTTTTCATCTCTAAAATGTATAAGTCTTCATTAGGCAAATAACACACCTTAAAGGAGGGTTAGACTGCAAGGTGTCCAAAGTGAGTTGTCATATAGTAAATTCTCTTTCTTTTCTGTGATCTCCCTCCAGGCTAAAGGCTGCTTTAGTTTCCCCACCTCCTCCTGCTCGCACTGCTCGAACAGGAACTCCCTACCTAACTTTTCCTCGTATTTCCTATGCTTCAGCTATTTAAGTCATCCTTACCACAAGTCATTAAACTATATTGATATCTGTTTTATAAGCAGAAGTTAGTTAAAATTAGACACTTGAAATGCCGCATGTTTTAAAGAATAATGAAGCATCTTCAAAGAAGGAGGTTTGCTTTGCAAAAAAGATTAGGTAAGGGGTAGGAAGAAACTGGGAGAAAATTGTGAAGAGGAAGAGCAGGAAAGAAAAGAGAGAATGAGAAGCAGAGAGCAGAACTTCAGCCTGAGAAATAAAAAATTCTAATCAAAATATAGGTAGGAACTGTTTCTCGTTTGGTGGCGTAATCAACAAGTACACAGTTACCAAAAGGTGAAATTGTGCCTTTCTTCCTGACCCAGTTGCCCAATTCTAACTGTTCCTTCACTTGGTGGAGGAGCTGAGCAGCTGCAAATTGGACTAAATGAGTGGAAAAACAAGGAGAAAAAAAAAAGTTATTTTCTCTGGTTCAGACCATGGCCATTTGAATGTAAGTGCTGGATCAAACGGGAAAGGAGCAAAAGAGGGGCTGGGAAGGACAAAAGGCAGAGACAGTGAGCAAGGAGATAGGCACATAATCCTTTGGACACTGGTTTATGCTGACTGAAGGGCTGCAGCATCATTCCATAAATTAAATTCCATGTGCACCATGTTCAATAGGAGCTGAGAAGTAAACGCACAGGGCTGCAATTCTGCTCCTCCTTCAAGGTTAGTTTGTTGAAGTCTTTGAAAGACACCCAACCTCAAAAAATCCAGGAGTAGAGTCTGGATAAAGAATCTGTTCTGGCCATATTAGAAAATACAGACTCTGTTCAGCAGCTGCATTTTTGATGGAGAAATCTCTGAAGCTGTACTTCTAATATCTTTTCAATAGCATTCTATGGTTTCAGCATTTGGAATGTGATGGTAAAGACAATGGATATCAAGAGCATGGGACATCATACTTAGGAGACCTAGCATGGTTCAGGTGGACAGAATCATTGATCAGGGATGGTCATCTGGGAAGAGGAAGCTGGGAAGGTGACTCCAAGTGACTTACCTGGGAAAATGAAGCATTAGCCATCAAGCTATCATTCCTGAGGTTCCTGCGTGTATGTGGCTAAAGGTTCACATTTTTTTATTTCTCCAGAGAGAATCAATCAGGAACAGAAGAGAGTGAAATTGCTGACATGATGAGTTGGAGACCAGGTTCACCTTAAACTTTGCAGGTAAAATACCTCCAAAAAGCCTTTTATGCCTTCCTGTTTTGGACACAACATACTGGGAAGGAAAGTTTGACATGATTTCTCTCAAAGACTACACTATTGTTTTAATTAGAGTATGTTGTACGAGTTCACAAAACAGTAATGTGGTTCAGATCTTCATCAATGAACTTCATCAGATCATCAAAATGAACTTCAAAGCCCTTACAGGGTTTATATCCTCCTTTTATCAAAGTCTGTTTATGCAAGGGATCTTGGGAGTACGAAGCAGGGAAACTTGCCGCTGTGGATATAAATTCACTGGTATTTATTCTTTCCTATTTAGTTAGTTTCACCTCTATTATATGTTTTCATTCTTTGATTCTGAAAAGAATCAGGAATTTCCCTCTTCTGAGTCAGGCTAAGTTTCTCCTGGCAATTTTGAATCCATTTTTTCTTATGCTTCCATAGTTAATAACTTTAATAGTTCTTTTCCTTCTGACCTTGCTGTTCCCTTGTTGATGTGTTTGTGGACAGTAACCATATTGCCCCTCAGCTGTCGTTTTGCTCAGTACAGCATGTCCAGCACCTTCAGTTGCTTCCTGTACAATGGGCTGCTGATTCACCCTTTACTTAACAGCACTTCTGTGTGCCTGCTACAAGTTCAAAGGAACCTTGACCAGGCTGTTGTAAGTCATATATGGAATCAATGCCCTTGAATATGAATATTAACGCTTCTTCATCCTTGCAGAAAAGATCTTTCTTGAGGCCTCCTGTCTGTCATATCTGTCTCTGTTACAGCTGTGTCACTGAACCTTGTCATCAGCAGTACTACAGATTTCTTGCCTCCCCTCTTGTGAAGCCAGAAATGTTCTCTGTGGAGTGTTAGCTTTCTATGTGGAGTCCTATTGGTTCCAAAGAACTTGAATCAGTCTAGTATGACCTACATTCCCTGCTTCTTCTGCTCATTAGTAAGAATATATTTGCTATTTCTTGGATTTACTCATCAGTTCCTCTTAAGTTTAAATTCAAGGCAGAGTTGCTGTATTATTCAGACAATGTTTTTGGTTGACCCATGATACAAAGGAAAAGTTACATTTTTTTCCAGTTTTCTGGTAGCTTGCTGTTTTTTTTCCTGTGCCTTTCCTTCCTTGTGTTTCCAATCATAGAATAACAGAATAAAAAAATTACTTGGGTTGGAAGCTAACTTCAAAGGTCATCCAGTCCCGCCCTCCTGCAGAGCATAGGGACCTCTTCCAGTACATTGTCCCCATCCAAACTGACCTTTAAAATTTCCAGGGATGGAGCATCTACCACCTCTCGCCTGTTTCAATGTTTCACCACCCTCATTGCAAAAAACTTGTTTCTTATATCTAATCTAAATTGACCTTCCCTTAGTTTAAAACTGTTATCCCTTGTCCTATAATCAAATCATCAAAAATACACCAATCAAAAGCAGTGACTTCTTAGATTCTTTCTGAGTGTCATCATATTATCCACCAGATCATTAAAGATTTGTTAAAAACAGAAGTCTGTGTTACACCCTAACACTGATTCTGCCTCCTACATCACTGCCAGCTGTGGTTCTACTTGGTGCTTCTAGTAGAGCCACACTGTTAAAAACATCCTTAAATTTTATACCCCGAAGAATTATGCCGGACTTTGCTACCTTTTTTCATCTGTGAATATAGAACCATCAAGGGGTAACCAGTGGGGTAGTGGACCATAAGCCCTACAAACTCATCAAGACCAAACTGACAGCAACTGCAGTTCACAGAATAAAATATTCCTTGTGGTGGAAGGTACCCAGAGGTATCATCAAAGTCCATCTCCTGGCCCTGCCCAGAACACCCCAAGAATCACACCATGTGCCTGAGAGCATTGTCCAAATGCTTCTTGAACTCTCTCAGGCTCGGTGCTGTGACCTCTGCCCTGGGGAGCCTGCTCCAGTGCCCAGCCACCTCTGGGTGAAGAACCTTTCCCTAATATCCAGCCTGACTCAACTTCATGCAATTGCCAGGTCCTGTCCCTGGTGACCAGAATGGAGATCAGTGTCTGCCCTCCTCTTCTTCCTGTGAGGAAGCTGTAGACTGTGATGAGGCCTCCCCATTGATTCATTTGGACCTCCACGATGTTGCAGACCAGGCTGTATTTTAAGTATGCATGCATCAGCCTGTACCATCACTTTGGCCAGAAACAGGGTCTGCTCTGTGTCTCCACACCCATGGAAGGTCTTCAGTAGAGACCCATATTTCCTGCAGAACCTTTGTGACCACCTAAAAGATGCCTCTTCTGAGGTGAGAAGTGCCCTTTCATCGTCTCTAAGAGGAAGTCTGGTGATCTAAGTTTGCACATGTGTTGTGAGGGGCTGAAAATGTTCCTGTATCATGTACAGCAGGGTATTTCCAAATAGAGAGAAGCAACGCCAGTATAGTGTTCTGTTGCAGCCTGCAAAGAGAACGGAAATGCCTCCCAAAAGCATGGAATTAGTCAGCTTTTGCAATGGGACTGCCAGCCTCTGCATGCACCTGTAGCTCATGCATTTCACTGGTCCTGTAGCGGCTGGAGACATTTCTCCTTGAATCATCAGGGAAATATCAGCCTCCTGCACTCCATTTTCCTGTAAAGCAGCAAACTAAATGTAGGTCTCCTTGCCCCATGCATTAATGAGCAGTGTTGTATAGGCATTTCCTGCCAGTATCAGCAGTCTGGTTTATGAACTGAAAGTTAAAGAACCCTGGGGGTCTGCCAATACTTCTAGATCCACTTGCCAAAATGCAGACCTTCATCTCAAACACCCACCTCCTCCTAAGACACTTCTTATTGTTCTGGATTTTCTTTTTTTTTTTTTGTGTGTGTGTGTGTGTGAGTGTGTATGTGTTTGGCTGACCAGTCTCCATCAGTCAGGCCTGTCCATTTGCACAGAAGTGTGCAAACTTTGCACAATGCAAGCTTCACACATGCCACAGGCTGTAGTTCTTGTCTATGTGCTTTTCCAGACAATTCATATTTGTGTTAACTGCTCCTTTGGTCAATTCTCTCTTTTTAAATTGTTTTGTATTTTCTTGTGATATCCACCTTCTTAATTTTCTTTGGCAAATCAGGTGTGCTGTAAATGCTGAAAACCTACTTCTTTACAAACCTGCCTGCTTGAAAGGTAGACTGTTGACATTTGCCTGAGTATTGATTAATTCATTTGGTTCAAATAAAAAATGAGTAGACCTCTGCAAGTAAAATTACACATCAAAGCATGCACTGCAGTAATGGAAACAAATACGGATAACTGTAATTTCTAGCACCAAATTCACTCTAAAAATAATTTTGAGAGATACTCTAAGATCTCATTATATGAGATAATTTGTCAATTTTGTGTAAAACTCAAAGGATTCCTCTAACCTAGAGCTCGACTTTTGCATCTATTCAACTTAAAATTCTAAAAGTTACACCTATGATAATTAAACTCTACTAATGTACAATATTTGATTGTAGTGTTCAGCTAGCCTACTGGAATGACGTCAAATAAGAAGAGTTTCAGGAGGTTCAATCTAATTGTGTTACAATATTTAACTATACTTGAAAGCAAATAGAAATCCTTGTTTTAATATTAAACAGTCCAGCACAGCCAAACAGCTAGCTCTAAGCTTTTTGTGCTTTGTTAGATCAAAAGCTGCCAGCAGCTCCTTCAAGGTTCACTTTTGATCTGCTTTTGATAAAACTGAAATCTTCAAGCCAAGACAGAAAGCCTGATTTTGCCCCTGATGGCAAAGGCAAATAGGCATCAGCGTCAACAGGACTGTGCTTCAGTGCCTCCCATACCATAAAACTAAAGACAGATTAAAAAAGTGCTCAAGGCAGTCCTTGCCTTTCTTAGAGGAGAACAGCACTGTTTGTATGGGCAGTACCCTATGTTCTCATGCTCATCTGAGCCCCACTTGGAAGTATCTATACAGGGTATATGTCTTACTTTGACTCCTTATACAAAAACATATTTCACTCCCAGACCTCACTTTAAAAATCCTTAGGACAACCATCTTCTGGAGAAAAGAAGTATGTAGGAGGAGTTAAAGTTAAAAAGAAGAGTGACACTTATATTTTGAATGGCAAATAATGCGTGTTTACTTTCTCCCTAAGTAAAATTTTCCCCAAGACATTTTACACTGCCATTAAACCATATAATCAGCTAATTACCTGTAATAGCACTATTATTTAACTGGTAATTTTTTTACCAATTTATGATTGGAATTCTGCCAACATCCTCACACGTGAAATGGTGGAATACAAATCTTTCTGTAAAATGAACATTTCAGCTGGCACATCATCTTACAGTACTGATGCACGACAAAAGAGACCTTGTCTCATGTACAAAGGATGCTCATTATCTGGGGTCAAACTTATCCATATTTGCTAAGCAGTGCTGTAAAATTGTTTCCTACTCAGAAGTCGTGCAGATACAACTGTGCTGGAGACACGGCAAACAGTTGGAACAGAGCAAAGTGGAGAGAATTCAGTATGGCTGAATTCAGTCTGGCTGCACAGCCTCTAATCCCCACTGCTTAGCCAGCCTGTCACTCTGTTTACCCACAGCTCTGATCCTTATGCTCAGGTAAGCCAAAGCCTTCTGGTTTTTTGAGCTTGGTTATTCTTGTGTGGTTTGGGGTTTTTTTTCATTTTAAAGGATTCTATTTCACTGTACACATGATAATTTGTTTAACTCTTAATTCCACAGAATTCTGATTCAGTACATGTTCATATGCAATTCATAGCTTTCCCAAGCTCCTGGATATCAGGCAAGGCATAGTATTTTAAAATATGTGAACATGAGACAAATAAGCATGCCTGTATTTTCATTGTCAGAGCCTTCCACTAATCTTCTTGCTAAGAGAAAAAGAAGAGCAGTGTCTACTGTATTTTTTTTCCTGACACAGTTAGCATTCTGGTTTTGACATATATAAACTAAAAGGAAAGGCTCCAGATGTCTGGATAATCCATCATGTTCATTTCAAAGGTTTACAAAAATATACAATTCTGAAAGATATATTAAAAAATAGCCTGATAAACCACAGACAATTTCACATTCATCAGGGAACTGTCCCATTTATGTGTAATTTTTTCTAACCAGCCAGTTCACATAATCACTTTAAACCATTTAAAATGTTAAAGCTTTAAACTATTAAACTTTGAATTATTGTTAGTTATCATAATTTTTATTAAACTTACTGCACGTCACTCTTTTGGTAAGTAAATAAACCAATAAAATTTGGAAAGAATACCTGGGGAAAAAAGAATATCTGATTCACCAAAAATAAAGTATAAATATTTGTTACAATATTGTCTGTTAAACATCAAAATTTTGGCAGTGATTTTAAAACTTAGTCTCTTAATTCTCCTTATTTTAAGTATGTATTGCTGTTTTCTATTACCTGCACCTAGAGTAAACTATTCTCAACCGTTTGGAGAAACCTCTCAACAAAAGTCCTGCAGTGTACTATTTTCAACCCAATTAGTCAATTTCTGCTCTTTTCAAATACTTGTAGAATGACTTATACCCAGTTTCCTTTATGAAATTCAATCATTCATTCTCAAATAGGAGCCACACTTCCTAAAATCACAATACCTTCAGACACGAAGAGTAGCCCTGGCTGTGTTTTTGCATCTTGTTTTGCCTAGGCTGGAAACTGATCTGTGAAATATGATTTTGATGTTCATATTGCGTTGACTCAGTCATTCTTAAATTTTTCTATGCTCTCAAAACTGTCACTAATTCAGGTATGATATGGAAAAAGACTACACCTGCAGAGCTTAAAATCATTTCCCATTACCTCAGTTATATATTTCTAAGGAATACTGGAATTGCTAAAGAAATCCACGGGCAAATCTGCTGTGAATTATTGACAACAATATAAAAAACTCTTTAAGTGAGCTATTACAATAAATCATGTCAGCTAAGAGTGCTAGAAAGTTACAAAAAAAAAAATCAAAACTGGTGTAAAATTGGAGTTTTAATTTTAATTTTAAAAAATGCATTTCAGACCAGAGTACAACATATAATCTTCCAATTTCTGGTAAAATATCACTTTTTAGTAGCAAATGTCATCTCAAATATGACATAATCTTATATTATGCATGTACTGCGATATGATATGCAGCTGGCACTAATACACCCTTAGTATTTGCATTAAAAAGTCTATTTTTAATTTTCCGATTATCAGATTTACCATTTTATTAGTAGTTTAAAAATAAGTTTGACAATACAAGTTGTGAAACACAACTCTCATAAAAATGTGTATGATATCACAAATTTCTTTTTGAGTAGCAAGAAGCATAATTCCAGAAACTGGTTTGTTGAAGCCTTACATGTTTCAACAGGATACAGGATAAGCAGTGACCTTTCAAAGTGAAATGCAAATTGCCAAACAATCACAATCATCAAATCATCCAGTGGAACACCCATTAAGTTCATCTTCAATCAGACTTCCTAAGAATTGCTTTTTCTCCATCTGGACTGCTACCTTTTGACCTTGGTCTGCAGCCAATTCTGCTCAGTAACCTTTACACCATGTTAGTTATTCCCTTTTCCCACCTGATCTCATTAGAAGCAGCATTCTTCCTGTTTTGTAAGAGAAATAGGAAATCTGCTCATCCAGTGCGATGCAGTCCAAGACGCTCACTGCCAATAAAACAATCAAGCTGCAAAATGTTAGGGAAATTGGAAAAGGCCAAGAATAACATTACAGAAAATCTGAAGTGATGGATTAAGCACCATTATGGTGCTATTGTCACCTTTTTTTACCTTTTCCTTTATATACCCACTGGCTGTTTTCAAGGATTACATACCCATAGTCTGTTGCCACGGATGAAACTGACCTCTTGGAGAAATCACCAAACTTCTACAGCCTACAAAAAGACCCTGCAAATCTCCAAATGCAAAACAAGAGGCAGATAACTATCTCCTCCATGGGAGGGGCTCCTATGTATGTCGCCTTCTCCCGCAGTATCGCAAGGACTGACCCCTCGTTGTCTGTGACCCCCACCCCCAGCCACTGGGCAGTGCAGAGCACCCCACAGCTGTCAGGACCCAGGACATCCCTCTGGCTGTCCTGAGCAGCCAAGATCCCTGCCAGGGGTCTCAGAGACCCTGGCACAGAGCCCAGAATGCCTGTGGTTTTGATTGTGACCCATGGAGCCAGTTACCAACCTTAGATGATGATCTGCAAGCCACAACAAATTAAGTAGAATGATAGTGAATTTATCATGGGGTGAAAAAGTAGATTTTAGATTTTTTAGAGTAGAGGCTCAGGGGGCAAGATGGAGGGATCTGGGCATGTCCTGTCTTTCTCCTTCTTCTTCTTGGCCTCCATCTTCTGCTGTGATGTT
This sequence comes from Fringilla coelebs, assembly GCF_963513975.1. Taxonomy (NCBI): domain Eukaryota; kingdom Metazoa; phylum Chordata; class Aves; order Passeriformes; family Fringillidae; genus Fringilla; species Fringilla coelebs. The sequence continues at coordinate 26,414,645 of NC_140031.1, forward strand.
GGCACTTTTAGATTGGTTTAGAGTAGAAGCTCACTGTCTAACACGGGTGGTAGGTATTGGAAAGTAATTGTAAACATTGTATACGTAGTTTTTAGTATAAACACATAACACCGCCCCCGGGGTGGGCAGTGTTCCTCTGTCTTGCTGAGCTGACCTCAGCAGGACAGGAGGAAGAATTTAATAGATAAGATACAATAAACAACCTTGAGACCGAGAAATGAAGAGCCCTGAGTCCTTCTTCAAGAGCCAGGCTGGGAAAAGAGACTTTCTAACATTTCTCAGGGTCACTCTGACGAGCAGAGACCCCGACACACAGCCTCCCCACAGGCCTGCTCCCTCCCACAAGCCGGTTCTGCCTCTGCCATCCTCTGGAGTCAGCAGCTGCCACTGACAGGTCTTGCCTTCTCTTCCCTTTCTTAGGGTTGTCAGGGAACTGGCTGGCATAGAAAATTAGTTTTTCTTTGGCTAAAGATTATCCTGCTATCCAGTTCTTCCCTCTAAGTGCTATAGCCTAGTCACTGGCTTTTGATTCTTCTGAGAGTTACAATATTTATTTAATCTTTTTAATTTCCTTGTTAAGGATTTTTTTCAGACTATCCCTTTTTATCTCTTTTCCTAGTATAGGATGGGAGTGTATTTGAATTCTTAGATTTATTTTTTTTTCATACAGAGAGAATACAATTTCCTGTCCAGATTTTCCTGTAACATTTAACTAATCCTTTGTCACCACAGATATGATGCCATAATATTCCAGGTATAAATTTCAATGACCAAACAGGCACGTGAGTACAGATCTATACAGAAAACAAGAAGTAAAAATTATTTTTATCGACATCATTCTTTCAAAAATACTGTCTTGTAGCAAAAGGAGTAACATTATAGAAGATGCAAATTACATTAATTAACTGAACTTTAAATAGCAGTCATGAATAACTCAATATTTCTATTTAGGTGAGTTAAGATCTGAAACATCAAAAAACCCAGAAGTAATAAAAAGTATTTTGTAAAATAAAGTTTGTTTAACAGATATGTAGAAAGTAGAAATTATACAGAAAAAAAGATTATTGTATATTCAGCTGGATCTGTGAACCTATGGGAAAACAAATTGAAAGAAGAACATTCATTAATATTTGAAACAACAGAGCATGAAGCAAAGATGTCCTGATAAACAGTCCTGCAGCAGAAGGAAGATGAACTGGTGGGCTTCATATTAGGCAGGACAGATGTAAATTACTTGCCTTTTGAAACAGTTTATTTTTCTGTCACAGTACACTTTTGCAGTTACATTTCTGGAAGGGCAGCTGTTGCTGTTGAGTGGGCATTCAGCAGCACTGACTCTACCATGTCACAGTGCTCCACCTGCCTCTCATGTTCTCAGCTCCACTCACACCTTCCCTGCACGAATTCCTACCCCCAACACATGGCTTTACCCTCCTGGTTACCGATTTCCTCTGTCACAACTGGGCCACCTCTTTTAAAGACCTGAATTTGGTAAAGCCAGTGTCTAAAACAACAGCTTTCCCTGATCAGCACCACCCCCCCACTCTGACCCTGTGAAACATCCACCTGCTCACATGCTGAGTGACAACTCATATTAGTGGGAATCGGCTCCACTTTATGTCTTTTCCACTGAAGCAGGTCTTTTATGGAAATATTTGTTGTGTCACTAGTTGCTTTTGCAGTTGAATTTTCTGCAGTTTTTGCAACTTGAACAAGTTACAAACCAGTATAGGGAGGGGTGAGCTGTCTGTTGTAATACCCATCCAATAATAACTACGCAAGTTAGGCAGCTGGAGAGAAAGCTGAGAGTGCTCTTCAGACCCCAGCACATCTTTGGGGTAACTCCATGTCTAGGAGACCTGCTCAGTAAGAGATGTATTGCCTTCTGCTGCTTCTCTGGGAGCTCACAAACACCCCTCAAGGCTGCCCTGTGTCCCAGTCTGAGGTGCTGGACTCCTTTATGGACTGCATAGGTCATGCAAGTGCTTCATGTCAGCTCTCCAGGCTCTCGGGACCAAGGTACTGGATGGCAACACATAGAGCTTAGAGAAGTAAATCCTTTGTTGACTCTAGACTTATACCTGTCAGACACTAACATTCTTTAGTGCTAGCTTATCTTGGCAAGTCAGAGAGAAAAGGTGAGATGACATCCCCCCTCAGAGAACAGCAGTTTTTACCTATGCCCATTCCCCTCCCATGTCAATGTCTGCATTTATAGGAAGCATATTTTCCCTTCAAACTTTTAATGGAGATTAATGAAGAGCATCTTTGCTGGTTGTGGTTGTTTTTTTTTAAAGTCAAGTAAGTAAAATTTAACAAACACAGGCCTCATTCATAAGCAGTGAAGTGTACAAACCCCTGCAAATCACGCAATGAAGGAAGCAGTCCAAGTTTACACTCCAGAGACTACAGCGGCAAAGGGATGGTTTAGGAAATTTCTGCTTCCTTCCTAAAGTAGGTAGAAGGTTACAAATTAATCTCAAAAGAGTTTATAAGTCTTCAAAGAGTTAATGAGTAGGTTAAAACTGCCTGCTTCTCTTAATTGTCTATGGGGCAGTTGGTCCTGTAGCATGTAGCATATAAAGAACCCATACATGAACATGAGAAGCACAGCAGAGAGAGCCAGCAAACAAACAGCAGACAGGAACAAAGGGCTGTGTCTTCTGTGAAAGATGCCAAAAGGTCTTTTTACTTTAATTCGTCTTTTTATGCTCTTACTCAGTTTCTCCACTATTTGCCTGGGAGTACTTTGCATGTCCACGAAATCCTCCATGTGCAGATGTGGGAACAACGAGCTAGTGTTTTATTGCCTGTTAGCTTTGGGGCTCTGTCTCCTTGTTACTGGCATTTTCTGGAGCACTTTCCATGAAGTCCTGAAATACAGGGCCCTTGGCATCTTCATTCGAAATCCCAGCCACAGAGAACCACATGTCTGCACCATAGACAGGTATGTGTTGCAGATGAATTGGGAGGGAGGGATGCTATTTTTTAAACATACTGTGAAAGAAAGAAGCAATACAAGGTTTTTACAAAATGCAAATCCTGTAGCCATTTTATTATTTTTCTGTGGAGAGAACTGCAGTCTGAAATTTTATTTGCTAGAGCAAGCAGCAATGTGCTAACAGCCATTCATGCAAACAATACCTAAGGTAAGGTATACTACATGAAACAGAGAAAGTTTCAGACTTCCCAAATCTTCCAAAGCCATGCATGGAGGCAGCAGGTGCAGCTATTCCATCTTCACACAGGAGCATGGTGAGATCCATCTCAGCAGACAATTTAAGATGCTGCTGGGCGCTCCTGTAGGGAGAAGCTGAGGTATGCAAGGGGCCTCTGCTCATTCATTGTATGGCTCCTGCTTAAATTTTATTGTCTAATTGTCCCCTCGATTTAAAATCCTCAGGAAATTCAACCAGGCTAAGCACAAGGTTCTGCATCTGGGTTGGTGCAAATCAAAGCACAAACATAAGCTAGGCAGAGAATGATTTGAGAGCACTCCTGGGGAGAAGAACCTGGGGGGTTTTGTTGATGAAGTAGGTCAATGTGACCCAGCAATGAGCACAATGTACACCTGCAGCCCAGAAAGCCAAATGTGTCCTGGGCTGCATCCAAGGAAGCGTGACCAACTGGTTGAGGGAGGGCATTCTGCTCCTCAGCTGTGTCTCAGTGAGTCCCCACCTGGAGCATTTCATCCAGATCTGGCATCCTTGGCAGAGAAAGGGCATAGACCTGCTACAGTGGGTCCAGAAGAGCCCCATGAAGATGATCAGGGGAATGGAACACTTCTCCTGTGATGACAGGCTGAGAGAACTGGAGTTATTCAGCCCCGAGAAAGTTCCAGCGAGTCTACAGCACCCTATGTACACGAAGGGAATATACAGGAAAGATGGACAGGGACTTCCAAAAAGAACATGTAGTGACAGGACAAGGGGGAATGGTTTCAAATGGAGAAAGGTTATGTTGATATTAGATATTGGGGAAAAAAAGCTTTACTGTGAGGGTGGTGAGGCACTGGAGCAGGTTGCCCAGAGAAGCTGTGGCTGCCCCGTCCCTGGAAACACTCAAGGCGAGGTTGGATGGACAGCCTGGTCTAGTGGAAGGTGGCCCTGCCCATGGCAGGAGCTGAATGATCATTAAGGTCCCTTCCCAAAACATTCTCTGACCCTATGACTTTGTTCTTCACAAAGTCTGATGCTTTGAGAGAGAGAGAGTTTCTTAAACTGCACTAGGCCTGGGAAAACTCTTTAACATAGTCACTGGATACAAATTTCTTTTCCTGGACTGTCCTGAAAGCCATACTAGAAACACTGACAATGGGTGTTTTAAAGGCACTATAAAAGCAACATGCAGTAAATTTTGGTTAGATAAGCAGGAACATACCAAATTTATTTTTAAACTGTGGAAAGCAATGGTTATTGCAATAATATATAACTTTGAACACTGATCTCATTCTTCTTCCAAATTGAACTTTTCTCTCCTTTGTTAAAATACTCACAAGCATGAGTATTTGTATGCCATGGTTGGGAATTTTCATGGGGAAGGCTTGTCTTTTTATAGTGCTGTGTTTTAATAAAACAGTTTTACAAAGGCAAGGCAAATGATACTAGTTATGCCTCCATTTTATATTAATGTATTTCATTCTTTAAACACACTTAGATGTCTGTTTACAGTTAAAGCCTCATCTAAATTTTGGAAACATAACAGATGAAGCATCTAAATAAGCTCTGTGAGATAAATCACACTTCACCACAATGTGTTTCTTTTTGGTTTGCTTATTTTAGGCCTGACTTCTATCCTCCCTCTTATGAAGACAGCATAGATCCTGAAAAACTGGTCTCCCCACTGTCAGTTGCCTCCACAATAAAACAGCAAGAATTCATCAATATTCCTCCACCTCCATACAGCGAAAGCAGTGCAGAGTTTGTCAGTGAAACAAATGAGCAGGAACAGCCACCACCATACACATTATCTCTGGAGCAACAGCAAACAGCTGGCCGAGACCCAAACCCCAGAAGGGGGTCAAATTCTCATATATTCATGCAAGAAATCAGTTGCCAACAGGATACAGATTTCCAGAGGACCTCAGGAAGAGCAACACCTGTCAAAACATGAGACAGGCAGCCAGTAAAATCCTCCATCTGCGCAGCAGGGAAAACTGGAAGAAGACTTGTGTCAAAGATCCTTAATAGTAACACTACTTAAGGTGAAATTGCACAGGGAAAATATTGATAATTTGTGACTTAGAGTGGAGTTGGAGGGGATATGTAAAAGTGCTCAGTATTTCAAATTAGAATAAATGTCCAGAGGGATAGAAATGCTCAGGCTGTGTCTAGTAGAAGTCACCATCTCTGGCAATAGGAGTTTCTTGCACTGCAAGATAAATGAAGCATCATGGTGTTATCAGTCTGACTTGTGCTTCATAAGGAGCTTCAGAAGAAAGCTCTCATTTTCAGTTTTGAGACATTAACTGACTTGGGAAACCTATTAACTTAGCTTTTGTTTGAAATTTGCAGATTATTTGTTGCAACTGATTATTTTTGTATTGTATGCTTTCAAGTTATTTGTTTTATGTGGGGGGTAAAAAGAACTGCTATTTTACTAATGAATTAATAAATAAATTTTGTATTTAAAACAAATGCCTTGTATTTGCTTATATGATACAAGGTGCCCATGATTCAGGATAAAGGCACAATAAAATACACCACCTAGCTGCCAAAGAGAGCGATCTGGTTATGCTTACATCTCCTCAGAGGGAACTATCAACTGCAGAAGGAAAAATCATCTCTGATTCTTCCGAGCCAATTCTAAGAGCAGTTGCTTCGGTCACAGCTTACTCAAGACTGTGGGAACTGAAAGATGGACTCTGTATCCTGTTTCTGACACAAGTGGCTTCATAATTACACAACAAATGCCAGAAAAAGGACAGGCTTGGACTCATCCTTCTTCTGTTACATGTATCCTTCCTCCCACAAAATCACTGAGCAAATTTGCATCCAGGCCACTGTCATCTGTAATTCCAGATGGCAAGAAAAATTTCATGAGGGTTCACTCAGTTTGAACTTGTAATATATACTTTGGATGGAATTTTTCTTTCTGGATTGGAAGGTTTAGGTTGGAGAAGATAATTTACTCCAAGCCCCTGCAACAAGCAGATACATCTTCAATTAGATCAGGTTGGTCAGAGCACTGTCCAACCTAACCTTGAATTTTCCAGGAATGGGACATTAATCACCTCTCTGGGCAACCTGCTCCTTCACAAAACCTGTTCCTGGTTTTGTTACAGACCAGTGAGACAGAAAAGCTATCACACTTTCCAGATGTTCACATACTGTAAGACTACAAGTTAAGCATTGCAGCTGTACATGCAAGCCACGATGGTAGCCATGGCTAAGGCCAGAGAACTGACAATTGCATCAGTTTTATCTTTCAAAGAATTTCATCCATTATGGGAAGAACACACAGTTCTTCAGTTGCTGTAAGTAGAAGGAAAAGAAGAATAAAAAGGGGTGGACAAGCTTCAGAGGAAGAAAAAACCTTTCAGGACAAGTTGCAGATGCAAAATGTAGAAAAGTACCCAGAGGGAAAAAAAAAGAGTCCCTGAAAGAGACAGAAGATATAAATATTTTTCAAAGTGACTGAGAAGCAGCACACCACAGAGAACAATAAAAATCACAAAAAACACAACACATTATTTCCAAAACAGTTAAAGAGAGGATCTGCTTGAGTGACCTCATTATGGCCTTACCTCCTAGCATTACCTTATCCATCCTCCAAAATCTCCTGCTTCTTTACTCGAGTCCCAGATTCTGAAGGCAGCGAGCATTGTGCAAGCATTAGTGCAGGCATCAATCACAGCAGGTAAGACTGATTAACGAGGAGATATCCCTCAGCAAAATCCTCTGCATGCTTAGCTTTTTTTTTTCCTCCCTGTGGAAATCTAAGTTTTACACTAGGTGATATTAAAGTAAGACCAAGAGAGTGGAAAATGGCTGGGACTACAGTTCTGGGTCATACTGAGAGCAAGTGTTGCAGGAGTATCACTGAAGTTTGCTCTTGGAGTGGTTTGCTATAGGAAACACATTCAGAACATTTCTACATGTATTTATGAACAGCCAGGAAGTTCTCTCCTTTCTCCCAATTCCACAAGAGTCCTGCAGTGCCCCTTTTTAGTGCCAGCCCTTTGCAGAGGTTGTGGGGTCATAATGGATCCAGAAATGTGAAAGTGAGAATAAATGCATCTTCATCCTGCAGTACTCAATAAAGTATTTGATACCAAAAAGTTACTGAGATAGGGAGAACATTCACATAAATACCTAGTATTTTGATACAATCTGGTTTTAAGATTCTCTTTTTCAGCTAATGATTATGAACTTAATGCAAAATGCCATGGGCAATGAGCTCAAAAATGTCAAAAATCTTAAGGCAGCAAAAGGCTTTAAACACTTTGCTTTCAATCGCTTTAAACACTTTGCTTTCAATTTAATAGCATGAATTTATCTTTGCCAAGAGTAGCAGCTGTAAATTTTACATTAAAATAAATGAATGCTGTGAAAGATCCAAATGATGTCAACTGGTGAAGGGCTGAAGCATATGAACTGGTCAAACTAAAGCTGCAGAACAGAACAGATTCAGTGCATTGACAAACAACTTCCTGACACTGGTGACTGAGAAGCCAATCTTGGCACTCGTAACACCAGAAGACATGTATGGACATGTGAAGGTTTTTGCTGTAGGGATCATGAGATGTCATGAGATGGTGAATTCAGAAATTTGAGAGGAGGGAGAATAGCAAAGAGTGGAACTGACATTTGCAGAGCAGACTTTAACATCTTCAGAGCTGCTTGGAAGAGTCACATGGGTTCTGGCCCTGGAGAAAAGATGAGTCCAGGACACCTGTTTAATTTTCAAAGATCACCATCTTTAAGCTCAGGAATCGTTGAACCTGATATGCAGAGTTCAAACAAAGGCAGCAAAAGGCCTGCAAGGATGGCCAGAGAGCTCCTAACTAAACTCAGACATAAACAGGAAATGTATGATGAGAGGAAGTAGGGACAGCTGAATTAGGAGGAATGCAGAGCACTGCACAATCATGCAGGGATGAGATGAGGAAAGCCAAAGCCCACTTGGAGTTGAACGAGGTGATGTTGTGGTTTAAGATCAGCTGGAAATTAAGTTCCAAACAGCCACTTCCCTTCCCCTGACCCCCTCCAGTAAGAAAGGGACAAAAAGGGAGAGATTATGGGTTGAGAGAACAGTTTACTGAAAAAATAGTAAGATAAGAAAAACAAACAATAACAACAACAATACTAACAATATATAAAAAAGGGTGATTACACACCAAAAATGCTTATGGAAGTCCAACTATCCTGTTGTTACCATGACCAGCAACATGCAGCTTTTCCTGAGAAAAAGGAGAAAAATGGTGGGTGTTACCACATCCCTGGGGATGGCATGGCTTTTCCAGAGACAAAGGAGAAAAGGGTGGACATTACCACAGCCAATCAAAGGGTTTTTGTCCCACATCTGAGAGAGTGGAAAACAATGATGGACAAATCTCCCAAGCCAGTCCGTATGGCTCCACCCAGACCACACTGACTGCACCACTCTGTTCGGCACTTTACTTTCACAGGTAAAGAGGGAACAAAAATGTCTGTCCTTCCACTCTGCCTTTTCTTATACCCAAATCTATGCCCTACAGTGATGACATGGCTAGTATAGAATTGCATCACCTGTACACATCCATATAGCTCCAGCCTCCTTGACCTCCATCCCAGCAAATGCAAAAATAACTCTGTATGGGCAGAAACTAGGACAGATGGGAAATGTGAAGGGTAATGGGGAAAGTTTCTACAGCTATGTGAGTTGAAAGAGGACATAGAAAAGGCTGAGGTGCTCAATGCCTTCTCTGCCTCCATCTTTACTGGTAAAAGCAGTCTTCAGGAATTTTAGGCCTTTAAGACTAGACGAAAAATCTGGAGCGAGAAAAGGTCAGGAAGCACTTGAAAAAACAGGACATTCATGGAATGACTTAGGATGGCGTGCACAGAGCTGAAGAAGCTAAGTCATGCTTTTGCAAGCTACCCTCTATTGCCTTTGAAAGACTGTGGGTGACCAGAAGTGGTCCCTGAGGTAAGAGAGCAAATATCACTCCTGTCCCTGAAAGAAGGAGGATCTGGGGAGTTATAGGCTGGTCAGCCTCACTTTATTTCCTGGGGAGGTGATGGAATAGCCAATGCTGGAAACCCTTGCTAAGGCCAAGGACAAGAATGTAATTAGGATCGGGAAGGATTTATGAAAGGTAATTTGTGCTTAACCAACTTGACCTTCTACAATATGAAGTTCAACAAAGGGGAAGTCCTGCCCTTGTGGACGAACAAGCCCAGACAGCAATACATGCTGTGTCCAGTGGGCTGGAAAACAGCTACACGGAGAAGGATCCAGGGGTCACATGCTTAACAAAAAGTTGTCAACTCACCAGCAACTCACCTGCACAACAAAGACAGAAACTGACATCCTGAGATGCACCAGAAAAAACAGCTGCAGCAGCTGGAGGAAGGTGATCCTTTCCCTCTGCAGAGCACTGGTAGAGTTAAGATACATCTGGAGTGCTGGGTCCAGGGCTGAGCTTCCCAAGCACAAAACAGACATGGACATTCCAGAGTACCTCCATAAGGACCATAAAGGGACTGGAAAATTTGTCATATGATGATACACTGAGAGACTGGGAGTGTCTAGTCTGGAGAAGAGAAGGCTCTTGAATGATCTTAATGATTTCTAGAAATACTTGGTGGGAAACAAAGAAGTGTATGGACCTAGGCTCTTCTCAGCGACAGGACAAGAGGCAATGGGCACAAACTGAATGACATGAAATTCCATCTGAACACTCCAGAAGGTTTTGCTATTCAGCTTTTGGTTTTGGCTTTTTTGTTGTTTTCTTTTTTTCCCTGCTATGGGAGCAGTCAATCACTTGAATAGGTTGCCCAGAAAAATTCTGGCATCTCAGCCCTTGGAGATAATTAAAACCAACTACACATGGTCCTGGGCAGCCTCCTCTACCTGACTCTGTTATGATTTGGGACAAGGCAATTTTAGTCCTGATGAACTAGATGGCCCCCTCCCAACCTCGAGGATTCTGTGATCCTCTGGTTCAGGTGAGTAGTATAGGCGAGTTCAGGCGAGTAGAGAGCCTTCCAAATTTTCTCTGAACACCAAGAAAAGATAAGTGTTTGGGAAACAGAATAATCCAAATAATGTTAGTGCAATCACAGCTGAATAATACAGGAATCTTGCAACTTCCAGAGTGGAGGAAGCTGCTCATTCAACAACAGCACAAAAGCGTGTGGGTCTCTATCACAGTGCGAAACTGCGATAAGATGAATAGTATTATTAATAGTTTTCCTTCTGCTAAATGTATGATCTGGTTTGAGGAGCTCTGCATCTTTTTGTAAGTTCATATAACTTGCTTTTTTCCACACATTCATCTATCACGTTAATAATTAAAAGACCTCAGGAAATGCAGCACACTCCATGTGGCTACAGTCCTCTCCCACATACTTCAGCTATAAAGAGCTGTGCTTGAGCCTTACAAAGTTTTATTAATCTTCTTGCAGAGAAAAGCAGTTAACTGGTGGAAAATACCAGTAACATTTTATCATTATCACCCATCACCATAAAAAAAGGGATGGTGATTTCAGGTTAGGCTACTTCTGTAAGTCTGCTATTTGACAGCTGTTGAAAACCAGACTCAAACAACCCTTTTCTCAAACAGCCCTTTTCTCCATTTCCATACACAGGCACAACTAATGTTTCTCCAGCCCAGGACAAAGTCAATACAGAGATTTTAAAACATGCCCTTTGTTTATGATGACTGCCTTCTTGAAAGTAGACTGCCATCTACTGCAGCTCTAGTAACAGCTTTCTGATAAAAGCACAAGTGTGTTTCTTCAGTCTTCATCTGTTCTTGGGTCTTCCCACTGCATCCTGAAAGACACCTGGCTTCAGTATATTTGACTTTTCAGACTGTATTCTCATTTCAGCAAAGCTTGGCAAATGGGAAACTCCATAGTATAAACAGCTAGTTCACTATGTGATCAAAAATAATTTCATTATCAGAGAATGTGTATGAGATTTTAGAAATTTTAGTAGACTGATTTTCAGAATGTTCCCTCACACAACCCAATAATTTGAACTGTCATAATCCAGAATGTGTCTATGCTTGACCATGTCTGATCTGCTAGTTAGGAGATTGTTATCCTTCACCTAGAAAAGTTGAATATAAAGATATATATGTAGAGAAATACATTAAAAAATATATAAATAAAAACAAAATATTATATAAACAAGGTTTCTGTGAAGATGAGTGCTCTTACATTATAAAGTAGATGTCCAAACTGTGTGAGAATGTCATGGTCATGGTCATATAAAAGAAAAATCTTTATAAAAAGAACTAAAGTCTTAAAATCTCTTTTGGTTTGTGGGAACATTTAATGGTAAGGTAGGACACTAAGTGAGAACATACCTCATTTGTTTAGAGCCAATTAAGTAATAATATAATTGCAATAAAGGCAACTTTATTAAGATGCTTGAAAGTGCAGGGTGTCTTGTCCACAATTATGTATTAAGACAGATATACAGTATTACTCTTTATTGTATGCTAGGTGCTATAGACATTTTCTGACAGAAGTGTTCAAAGAAATTTAAACAATTTCCTTTGCTGCAATATTATATAAATTGTACTAAAATTTGACAGCCACAATGAATTGAAATACACTGCAAAGAGGCAAGCTGCACAAAGCCACCTTGACGAATGATACAAGTGATCACACCGTTCCCAAGGAAGCAAAGCTTTCAAGCAAATCACATGCATAAAGTGTTTGTGCTCTTTTTCAGAGCACAGTATTGTAGCTAGAACTGCTGTATAATTTCACAGGCAGAAAAATGCTGATGTCCATATCCCCAACAGCCTTCTCAGATCTATGCCGGGAACATCTCTTGCACTCCCCAAATTTTTATTGCATGATCCACTGTTACCAAGAATCTAATAGAAACCATGTCCAGACGGTGAGTCAGACTAGTATTTCTATTCAATTGATTAGGGTTTAATTCCCTCTCACTCACTTTGTGGTAAGTGTAGCATGAGTATTCCAAAGACTTAAAAAAACTTCTGTAACTCCTTAAAGAATTGCTGAACTTGCAGAGATTATCTTTCAAACACAGTAAGCACCAGTATCATCTCCTGACATGAGGAATATTATGGAAGACAGTCAGATTCCCTACCCGACATATTGCTGGAAGGACAAAAATCAGCTTTATAGAACAAAGGCCTCCTTTTGGAGGAAAACAACCAAAGAGTCAAAAAATAAGGAAAATCTAAAGGCACAAGTCACATTGATATGTTTTAAAAGCAGGGGTAAAAAAGGATGGAAAACCCCATCTTTGGGTGCAAGTGTAAGTGTGTATACAACACTGCTGTCAGTGTGCATCTGTGAGCAACCAGAGAGGCCTGCAAGGAGGCATGGAGCCAGGGGAGGAAATACACCCCGTGCAAGGCTTAGTACACAGCCCTATGACTCAGACATGCTCTGTTCACCTCTTCAGAAACCTACCAGAACGTGACAAGAATCCCAAACAACACTCACCAAGCATGCCTCTGCTTTGCAACTCCTCCCTCTCTCCCCCTTACTGAAATTTCTCCAACTTTTATCATAGCATTCAAAACCAAGCAGTTGTCATTTTTGGCTACATTACTGACAACATCTGAACATCAAGGCCTCTTTCTTTGGTTATATTGTTATCAAAAATTATGATACTGCAGGTAAAACAAGTCAATACACTATTGCATTTGGAGATCAATGCAAATGATTATGCTTAATGTTATATTGAATTTTTCTTCCCACCTAACTTTTAAAACCATACAAGGCACAAATGGCTAACAAGTTTTAACAAGGGTCTGTCTCTTCCTTGCTGTTCCTCTTTTGGCCCTGGCTTAACAATCTTCTGTGGCTTCAAGTGATGACAGTGGGTCCCTTTCGTCCTGTCCTCTCATGAATCTGAGATATTTTCAGTGCAATTGCAATTAGAGGACTCAGCACAGCCTAAAGATGAAGAAACACATTGAATTACATAAAGCAGAAATATCAAAAGACATCTCACATTTATAAATCCTTCTTTTAACTGCACAATGATACAATAGTAAATAACAATATCACAATGTCAAAAACTGACACAGCTATGCTGTCTATTGCTGTTATAGTTGACACAATGAAGTATCATGCTTAGCATTTGTTTTGGAAAGGGTTACATAAGTGAGTACACCTAAGCTATGCAGAAAAGAGAAACAGTAAATATACACTGTTCATATCACCCTCTGTGAAACAGGAAATGTGAAGCTCTTTGAAATCTGCAGTACAAAACAACCCAGAAATAATAGAGATAGACTTATTTCTATTCTGATGAGGGGAAGTCAAACAGATTATACACTTAATATGTGAAGCTTAGGGTCAGAAGGTACTGTAACAACTAACTAACTACCTTAACAGAACTCACAGAAGTGTGTTTTGACTAATGGCACATACAACTGTATTAATAGGATAAACTCCAACAGAACAGCATGAACTTTCAAGTTTCAGGCTACAGGCCTTATTATTAAATAGCCATTTATAGGCCTGAATGGGTGAGTACAGATGACAGCTATGACAGTACCACATGAAAATCAAGTAAAATACAATTTTTTAAACGGCAATTGGCTCTTCTTTCAGTTAGTTAAATGATTCACAAAGATAAAATGGCAGAACTGAGTTTTGTGTGAAAACTTTCTTTTCAGAGACTCATATATTTGGTTACCAAACTAATTCTTTGACCCCTAGAGATTTTTTACAGCTGTCCCTTTCAAATAAACTTATTCCAGCTTCAAATACATTAGGTTTGAGAATCAAATGAAACAGAACAGTAATTCTGGAGAGCTGAAATTTACAGATATCTTTTTTTATAAGCCTGTATAATCAATACTTTGAATCTGTTTCAGCCACCTGACAGTTTCTGACAGGATAAGGTATTTATTTATGCAAACAGTCAGACAGTTAAATCAAAAGAGTGAAGAGACTGTGCAAGCAGAGTCATGGAATAACACCATGAATGCCATTGGTGTCAAGTGAGTTTATGATAAAGCTCAGTTATGCACAAGTGTGAGCAGTCTGACATGTTATTGTTAAAAAAGCCCCATATTTGTAGATATCTATCTACTGAATAATCACTGAAGCAGAACACAAGTCTATTAAAGTCAAACATACTTAAAGAAGATTAATATGGAGAGTATAAATTCACATCTGTGAGCAAATGCTGCAAAAGTAAATATTAAAATGTGCCAATTTATAAAGTCTGGATGAGACTAAAGCATTTGAAGTTCTCCAGCACTTCCCTAAGAAACATCTTCCTTATTTAATCTAAAAAGTACAAGAAAAATTAAAAAGCAACTCTCCTGACCCACTTTACTGGACCCTGCTTTTTTAGGCAAGAAATGCACTCTGAATTTAAAAAAAAATCCACAAGCAACACTTTACACAATGCTGGAACAAACCACGGAATCAAATGAGTTTATATGACACCCATTTACAAACACAATTTAGCTTGCCAAATTATTCCAAATACTACTAAGTACTCTGCTCGTTGCAATCATGCTTCTCAACCAAGAAAGTCCTTTTTTAATTCTGTCTTTCCACACTTCCATTTAATTTTTACACTTTCTTCATCCAAAATACATAAAAAAGGCAAAAGGGCATCATATATGGAATGGCAAGAACAGGACAGAATAACAAGAAACTAGGACTACATATGCCTTTTAAAAATTCCTTTACCTCTGCCATGAATAGTTTACATTTCAGTTGCAAGAGATAAATCTCAGCCAACAATCATTTATCACTAATATTCCTCTAGAAAGACTTCTGTATCTCAAGAAGATCTTTTTAAAAAGTATTTTTTATTGGTTCTGTCTACTTGAGAAATTGTAAAACTTTACTATTGACATTTCAACTCTAAGTGACAACTGAAATTACTCTGGATGTTAAATAGCCCATTTATCTCTTAGAAACTGTTTAGGATATATAGCCTAAACACCCTTTAGATAAAATAAGAGAGCTGAAAATTAACAGAACTGACTTAATCAGAATCTTGCTTTAGTAATCACAGACAGAAGTTATATCTCTAAAAAATAGTTGGGAGGAATGATTAAGAGAAAATAAGCAAGCAGATATCTAACATCAGGCAAATACAGATTAAAAGCCTTTTCCTTATCTGTACCAGAGCTGTCAGACATGTATAATTCCTCCTGGCTCATTAGCAATTTTTCTCTCTGTGATCTTGCAAGAAAATTCTCCACAATCTCCTCTCTTCCAATCAAGACTGCAGATAAGATTTGTCTCAATGATGCATCAGGTTTATCAAAAAGTTAGGAAGGGCTGAAATGTACCTGCTTGCATGTGAAAAAGCTGAGCATGTGCCTGGACATCCTGCAGAGTTTCTGCCCTAAGGGCTCAACTCAAAGCTCAGCACAGTGTGCCTCTATGGCATTCCATTCCAAAAACACCCAGAAGTCTTTGGAAAGGTTTATGCTACAGCCACCAGCCCTAAGGATCTAAGGGATGTGGTTCATTGCGAAACAAACTGAATGGACGCTGTATTATCCACAGCTCTGGTGGTGTTCAGTTGATTCAGCTGAGAAGAAGAAAACCTTCCACAGAAAAAAAGGAAACTGACCTCTCTAGTCTTGTGCATGGTCTGCCTGTTAACACAAATGGAATTACAATAAAGGTCAAGAAGCCAGTTGCTCTGCCCCTGGCAATAGAGGAGGGCAGGCATGAGAGGTGAAAAACAGAAGGAAAATAGAAACCAAGAGGAGCATGAAGACATCTATGGTCACAAAAGATTAGCTCTTTTCTAGTATATCCAAAGAGCTTTGAGGGAAAATTAGGTTTGATTAATTCCTCTATTCGTGGAATATTTGATAATTACTGTCCCATTATTTATTTCCTTTGCAGTCCCAGTTGATTTCAAATTTCTTCACTCTACAGTGTGACTTTGAGAAGAATATGAAGCTAAATTACCTGAATAGCATTAACATGCTTCATTATCTAAGTGTTTGTTCAAACAGATGTAAGTCTCTACATTCCATGTGTCCTCTAAGAAAATCTCAAGAATTTTAACAGTAAAGGCAAAACTTTTATTGTAGTTCAACTCCAGCCAGCAACTAAGTACCCCACAGCTGCTCACTCACTTCCATGACCCTGGCAGATTGGTAGAGAATTGGAAAAATGTAAAACCCATGACTGAGATAAGCACAGCTTAATAACTGGAATAAAGTAAGATACAATAACAAAATTAATAACAAAACGAAAAAGAGTGAGGAATAAAATCCAACCAAAGCCCCATAAATGATGCATAATACAGCACCCACCACCCACTGACTGATGATCAGCCTGACCTGAGCAGCCATCAGCCCCTCACAGCTAACTCCCCACAGTTAACAAGATGTTCTGTGGTATGGAATTATCCCTTTGGCCAGTTCAAGTCACCTGTCACAGCTATGGTCCCTCCCAGATTCTTGTGGACCTCCTCACTGAGAGAGTCCTTGACATGGGTTAACTTCTACTTAGCAACAACTACAACATCAGTGTGTTATCAGCATTATTCTCATACCAAATCCAAAACAGCACTGTACTACCTAGTAAGAAGAAAATTAATTCTAGCCAGATCAAACCAGAACAATTTTATTTATTTTTAATGGACTGTACTGTATGTTCTGATAGCTAAAGAGTCATGCTAAAAACCCCTCAAAAATAAACAAAGAGGCAATAATTGTCTAGCTGCACTTGTGCTTGGTGTTGTATCTGCCTAGCGAGAACCATATAGATTCCTTTCATTTTGTCCCAATGAAGTGATACAGAATCCAGGACTTCTGGGTTGTTCATTTCAGTTCCCTGCTCTTGGACTATCTCACACCATAGACAATCATTTTTTATAATCACTCACATATACAATCACATATAACAAAAATTTTTCATATACCAAACAAGATCCACCTGAAAATTAGAGGGTTTTTCCCTCTGCTGCTCACTGTTCAAAACACATTTCAGAAACTCATTGTTTGATGATCAAGACGTATTTTTAACTGTTTTTCATTTTTTTCCCTTTCGAATTGGCTTGCCTTTTCCAATAAAAACACAAAGAAGCAACTCCTGCCCCAAAGTCTTTGCTTGACTGCTGCTAATCTTATGATTCTGTAGCTAATTAGCACATTGTTTACTAGTCTTCAGTGAAAGTAACTGCAGCATTTGTGATTCACTGCACCTCATTTAAAGAGCACCCAATATAGACTGCACACAACTGAAGGAATTGGTTGATGTATTTGTACACACTCTCCTTGATATTTTAAGTCATGGCAGTCAGGATAAATCCCAGGTGACTGGAAAAAGGGAAAAATATTGTACCCACCTTTAAGAAGGGTAGAAAAGAGGAATACTGAGAAATACTGGCCTGTCAGCCCCACCTCAGCCTGGGAATATCATGGAACAGATGCCCCTAGAGCTCTGCACATGTGGGACAGGAAGGTGATTCAGGACAGACAGCACAACTGCACCAAGGGCAGATCCTGCCTGATCAAGCCAGTGGCCTTCCATGATGGGGTGATGGTGTCAGCAGACAAGGGAAGGGTTACAGATGTCATTTATCTGTCATTTTACTGTAAAGCCTTTGGCACAGTCTCCCACAACATCCTTCTCTCTTGACTGGAGAGAGATGGACTCAGTGGGTGGACTGTTTGGTGCATGAGGAATTGGTTTCACAGTCACATCAAGAGGGTGGTGATCAATGGCTCAGAGTCCAAATGGACTTGAGTGAGTGACAAGTGGTGTCCCTTGGGGGTCCATAACGGGACCAGTGTTATTTAGTATCTTCATTAATGACATGGACAAAGGGATCAAATGCACCCTTAGCAGATCTGCAGATGACACCAACCTTAGTGGTGCACTTGACACACCTGAAAGATGGGATGACATCCAGAGGGACCTGGACGAGCTCAAGAAGTAGGCCCATGGGAATCTCATGGAATTTTTAAGACCAAGTGCAAGGTGCTGCACCTGGCTCAGAGCAGCCCTGGTACCAGCACAGGCTGGGGATGCACAGATCACAGCAGCCCTGCCCAGAAGAATTTGGAGGTGCTGGTGGCTGAGAGGCTGGACATGCCCCAGCCATGGGCACTCACAGCCCAGAGAGCCACACATGTCCTGGGCTGCAGCCAGAGCAGTGTGGGCAGCAGGGCAGGGAGGGGATTCTGCCCCTCTGCCCTGCTGAGACCCCACTGCAGTGCTGCATCAGCTCTGGGGTCCCAGCACAGCAAGGACATGGAATTGTGAAGCAAGTCAGAAGGAGGGACACCAAGCTGAACAGAGGCATGGACCACCTGCCCTATAAGGAAAAGCTGATAGAACTGAATTTGTTCAGCCTGGCAAACAGACCTGGGGGTGATCTAACTGCAGCCTTCCAGCACCTAAAGGGAGCCTACAAGAAAGGACGTGGAACTTATTACATGTAGTAACAGGGCAAGTGGGAACAGATTAAAACTGAAACAGCATAGCTTAGATTAGATACTAGGAAGAAATTTTTTACTGTGGGGCTGCTGAGGCATTGGAACAGGCTGTCCCAAGAAGCTGTATATGGTCCCATCCTCCATCTTCAAAGTCAGGTGTGGATGGAGCTCTGAGCAATAGTGAGGAAGGCTTGAATTACATGATCTTTAAGGACCGTTCCAACCCAAACCATTTTATAATTCTGTGACTCTATGTCAACACCTATTTATTGCTGACAGAATTCGCATAATAAATTATAATGTACTGTAAACAGAGCTAATTAAGTCATCATCAGAATAATGGGGACTATTGACTATTGACACTCTTTCCAAGACACATGCTGAAACAGCAGCAAAACATGTTGTTGAAGAACACACTGGATTTATGAATACAACCATGGTGGATCATTTCTTTCTTTGTCTTTGTATATGAAACTACCTGTTTGAATCTTATCCAAGTTAAATAATACATCCATGTGGCTAAACAAAGGACAAGACATGTAGGCAGACATGTGGGGATGTCCAAATATCAAATATTGAGATGACCTAACAAAAGTAAGGCTGTAAATGAGATTAAAGGTCAACAAAATCTTATTTTAGTAGTTCATGCCCACTGAATATCTCTCTACTTTTCACAAATGTATTAAATTTAGGAAAACTCATAACTCAGTTCTCTTAGAAAAAGATACATGTCAATGCATAAAGGTCCAAATCATGTAAGACCTCCGAGATAAACCTGTTGTTTGTTGTAATGAACTGAGCTTTCTGAAATGCTAGTTGGATGCCTACTTGAATAGTTAAAAACAAAGAAATACTTCTTAGATGTAAATCTTCCATGTAAAAACTATCTAGAAATCACTATTCTCAGGAACCCCCAGTGATGAGGGGCATCACCTGTGACAAGTCATATCAATAGAACGGTCGTTAATTCTAGAGCAGAATATTTCAGTTTTAGAAAAGTGTTGGGCATTGTTTTCAACAGTTTGTTTTTTATCTAGATTGCATCATCATTCTAAGTTATGCAATATTCAAATGAGTAATACATTGAATTTAATTTTATTTGTTTGAATTGAAAGCTTTGAGTTGTTTCTGATATACTTTGGACAGAGTATGATGTTAATTTTTCTTTATTGCTCCTGATTTTCACTGTTGATATTGGCTTGCAGAAAGAACTGAACAGAAAAAAGCAGCAATCCCTTATTTCCCAGGTGTTCATGAAGCTGCTTCTGCAAATTTCTTTAAATGGATCTTTCAACAGCCAGAAGTCATGGCTATTCACATTTGTCCATGACCTCAAACATACATTATTGGCATGTTTTACCACTTTCTCCTGGAGACTTTTGTTGTAAGATGCTTTATGCTAGGTAGAAAGTATTACCAATTAATTGTATGAAAGATAGTAGTAAAATATGATTTGGGTGACTCGTACATTCATTAACACCAATGGTTTACAACACATACTAGCCTACATATAAACTGGAACAAAAGGTCAAGAAGGTCCACTTCAACTCAAAAAGTGCCACAGTTAGTGTTCCAGAATAATATGCACATCTCAACATGCACATTGGAAAATGTAGTTTAGAGGCTTTCTTATCTGTGAAAGATTCACCATCAGAAGCTACATTGTGAAAGACTACAGAAACAAAAGAAAAGAACTTGAACACTACTATGAAGCTGGATGATTAATTTTGAAAAGGCTTTGTCTGGAAAAGGAAAGGGGGGGGAAAAAAGGATGCTGGTATAAGGCAAAGTCAAGCTAATTACCATAATGATTCCACAAAACAGAACCTTCAACATGACTGAATTGCCTGTCAGGATGGAGACATTTCTTTTCTGTGACAAAAAGCAAAAGATAGATCAAGGTTTTTTTGCCTTTCAGTTCAGATTTTGACTGGAATTGTCACCACACAAAAACATGCATCAGTGCATTATCTAAAACAAGATGCTGGAAAGACTTGTTGCAATAAACAGGACCATCTGAATATTTACTTAAGCAGCCAACCATCAAACAATCTTGTCTTGGTTTATGATATAAAAGGTATGGAAGGGATATTTTCTTGATCAACTGTTTCAGAAAGAGTGCAGTAATACAGAAACCACATACAGCTGTCTCCTCAGCTACAGAAAAATATCATTCAAAATGTAACAACTTTCTTAAATACCATAAAGTAATACATAAGGTATACGTATATACTTAACATACTCCTTTATGTCAGTGCTTTTTCCTGACAGCTTACAGCAGTAACTGACAGCTTACATATCTACTGTGTTCCTATTACTGACAGCAAATAGGCAACAAAGTTCTTGAAACTTCAAATCTGTCACACCTCTTTTAGATGTGTGCATGTCAGTACGAACTTTAAAGCAAACTGAACAATAAAGGAATTACAGTATCAGGAAAACTGTGGCACCCCTTCCTAGCAATGCTGTTTTCTGAAAAAGGAGTATTTTATTCACATTCTTTTACAGACTTCAACGAAGACTATCAAATGTTCTCCTGGGAAATGTTTAGTTATTTTTGTACATGAGGATCTCCTAAAATTTATGCAGTCTTGAAGTCCACCATCTGCCTGTCAGATACAATCTATAACCTTGTTGTTCTTAATGCACTCATGTTGTTGGCAAAGCAAGCAGCCAGGGCAAGAAAAGAGAAGAAGTGGGAACTGTGCAATATTAAGCAATGAGAAACCAAATAAAGAATTTACTGTATCAATTGAGATGAAACTGCTATTTATCCCAGATGTTATGCACATGGCAGGAGATGAGGAGGGTGTTTACAGTACCATGAATTGCCTGAGGCAGTCTGGATATTAAAATGCCTGTCTGCACTGCGTAACTGCAGGAAAGTCCCTGTAGCAAGTTTCAAGGCAATGACGTTTCTACCCCTGGGATTATTTGTTCACTAGTGAATATTCTGATTAAACAGCCAAAAGTGCTGTTATCTGACAGGCTCTGTTACCAATACAGAAAAAAAATTCCTTCCAGCCTTTTTTCTGTCCTTGGGAATAATAGACCCTTTTGGTGTGCTGAATAAAATACCAAACTGAAATCCTTGAGGACAGTCATAAGCCCTACTGGCCCGCTTAGGATCCCCTGAGGACCCTCCCCTGCACCCTGGCCAAGGCCCATTACAGCCTGTCCCAGGGATGCTGGTCCCTGCTTGAGCTAAGCTGTTAGGAGTGCTTGTCTCCAGCATTATCTCTGCCTCTGCTGCCTGGGTGGACATCAGGCCCATGCTACAGGCAGCTTCTTTCCCTGAAAGACTGCTTGGATATATGCTGTATCTTATCTCCAGTTTTGACTTTGACCCTGTCTCCTGAGTAGGTCTACTCATCCTTGTTCCCAGCTCTGGTACCATCTTCTGCTGCCCCAGAAGAACCCTGCCTCTGATCCATCACTTGTTGAGGAAGCTTGCTACCAGAGAGCTGCCCTGTCCTACTCACTTTCCTGCTGTAGGACTGTCTCCTGGAGAAGGAGTGCACTGGTGCAGCAGGTCTGAATGCCTGGCTCCTACCGCCTTGTGCAGCAGACCCATTCCTGCTGCTCCCTGGACATTGTCTGTATTCTGGAGAGACTTCATGCACCTCTCTCCAGCAAATGCAAAAAGAATTTAATAGATCATATCTGCAGACATGGGATATGCAACATTTCTGTGACAACTGAGGCACTTTTCATGACTGGTACACAATTGTTTAACAGCATAAGAAGAAACTCACCATGGTCAGAATCTGGTGAAGCATCAAACACTTACCTAGAGTGCAAATTCATTTGACAGCACATATGTTTTTGTAGATTTGCATTTGCATTCCAGTCATGAAGGCACAACTACATGAGACTTAATACTACAGAGTTTTGATTTACTACAAGCCAAATGCTTAATTTCTTTTCCATGAAATATCCTTAGTCCTCTTTTCTGTATCACAGCATAAAGAACATTTACCGAGAAGAACCTGAGAGTGTGGAGTATGATTTATTTTATTAATTGTCTAAGGCATCTACTGGACAATTCAGCAAGTTGCTCTTAACCTTCACTCTTCTTAGGAAAAAGTCCGGCTACGATATGAGATAATTTTTAGCTGCAAGCTTTTCCCTTACAAGGAATCCCTACATTGTTTAGAGTCTGGTATCCATATTTCCTAACTGCACTCTGATTGTGAAGAATCCTTGGGATGCCCTAATTAAGTGGCTCTCAGATAATCTGCTTCAAAAATGGTTATCTTATTTTTAAAATACTGTTCCATAAATCAAATCTCAACTCTAAAAAAATTCTGAAAAAAATTCTTACTACAATGACTTCTCTTAACAGACTTGAAGACATCAATTAAAACTGCTGGTCATTCCTCAAAAGGTGTACACTTACACTAGGGAAACCATCTACAAACACAGTACATGGGTCAAAGCATTGAGTGTTGCTTCTGGACAAAGATGAAAACCTGTAGCCACTGCTATTACTGAGGCAGTCCTTTACTTACTGACTTAATACAATCCTGTTGCCTTACCTGTGGTTCTTTATTGTGTTGGCTAGGATCCTTTTCATAACTCTCTGCATAGATCCGCAGAGTAGCTCTCACATGACTAGAAGCACTCATTCTGAAGATGAGCCTGGAAGCATCTGAAAAAATAATCCGCAGCCCCTAGGAAAGGAGAAGGAACATCATATATGAAAGGTCACAGTACCTTAACAAATCACCAGCCACTGCTCCAAAATAAAAGTGAAAGGAAGAGTCATCTGAATGCCATTCTTCTTTCTCCACAATTTTGGACAACACACTCACTACTCCTTTTTCCCCTCTGAACACTAGAAAAGATGTTGTGCATTCCCTCCCACTCCTAGTAACAAATACACTCTTACCAATGTTTTTATTTCTTTTATTTGATTTGCTCTTACTCTGCATGGCAGAGCACAAAATCAACAGCCTGAGAAATAGGTATAAGATCACTAAAGGTAAGGGGCCTATGAAACAGCTACAGAATCCCTGGATCAAAAAGATAATTGCCAGTAGTGCCTATAAGCTGCTACCCCTCAAATACTACATGTCAATATATGACTGCAAAAATTTCAATAAGTCTATAGTACAATTTGGAAAACTTAAGGTGTTAATTAATTTCAAGTACATTAATTCATGCACATTAACTGTGTGCATAATAAAGAGGATTGATTAATTCATTAATGAACTAAAAATTTTCTCTTTGCTGCCATGTTCACATCTTTTTTTCTTTTCTCCTGCCCCCTATTGTACTCCATACATGAACACTTTTTTTTACAGACACAGGCCATATTCTTGGATCCACAGTTTCTGTACAGGAAAGCCATTAAGGCCGGAGGACTAAATTGCACAGATAAATAGTTGTAGTGTTGCAATATTCTACCAGCTGTGCACTAATATACATTCTAGTTCCGTTTATGTAAATGGTATCCTTAGACTAAGTACAATCTCTGATAGGCCAGTGAACTTTTCTTCCCCTTTGTCCTTCTGCTGTCAAAGGTCTACTACGCAAACTGAGATCCTTGCTACTTCTGTTTAAAGGGCAGTAAGCCATTAAAAAAATCAAAGAATTAAAATAAATACATTTTATTTTTCCAGTTTTATCAGCAGCTTGAAAAGACACCGATGTCGGAAATGCAATGTGTCAATATTCTAAAGTATAAGTAAAGCCTTTGTTTCCTCAGATATATACCAAAATATCTTTAGCACCATATAAAGCATTGTTTGATAATCACAGACTCATAGAACGTTTTGCGTTGGAAAGGACTTCTAGAGGTCATCCAGTCCTGATGTCATCAGGTCATCATGTTCACTGCAGTGGGCAGGGACATCTTCAATCAGATCTGGTTGCTCAGAGCCCCATTCAAGTTGACCTTGAATGATTCCAAGGATGGGGCACCCACCATCTCTCTGGACAACCTGTTCCACTGTCCCACCAATCCCATTGTAAAAAAAAAGTCTCCCTTACATCTAGTCTAAATTTATTCTTTTAGTTTAAAGCCATTACCACTTGTACTATTGCAACAGGCTCTGCTAAAAGAATTGTCCTCAAATTTTTTACAAGCCCTCTTGAAGTACTGAAAGGTCACAATAAGGTTTCCCTGGAGACTTTTGTCTCTTAGTAAAATGGCCAACTTCTACCTCTCATCCTTATAATTCAGATTTTACACAAAAATGCCACTGGTCCCATCCCTGGCTTGCTGGACCCTCAGGAGCAGCATTGTTACGTGCTGATATGTGCAAAAACACAGTACAGCTTTAAAAATTAGAAGTCTTCAAGAACAACAGAGTGTTTCATTCAATTTTAAGCCTCATTATTGCAGCATGATAAACAATATTAATGGGTTTCAAGAAACAGAATTAATTAGAAGCAACAGTCTGTGTGTATTGTTTGTTGCCTATTTTCTCATTGCTGTATTTGTTTTCTAAATATGTTATTTATTAACACTGAATAATTACCATGTAGCCAGCTTCTCATTCATGAGACATTGCAGTTACACTGAATATAAATCTCTCTCCCCTGTGTTCTGGGGAATAAAACTTGGCACATGCTCCTGAACACAGCTGAAAAATCCACACAAAGCCTATGACAGTCTGAAAGAGATAGCGGCATTTAGATGATGAGCAAGCTACCCAAAGAAAATGGCAGCAGTGAACTGTTGTTTCATTTGCATAGATCAATATCCTCTCCAATTTAGTGTGCTTGGAGAGTCCCACTGAGGCTGCAGACATATGAAGCTAGGAATGTGTCCTTGCCAAAGGACAAACTGGTTGAACTGTACTCTGAATAAATAGGAGCTACTCCCTATGAAAAGATATGCTTTCTGGTTTTATGGGCTCCCCTTCAGAGTCTGTCTGAAAACAAGCCAAGTCATGTTTCTCTGTTTGTGTTACATGGTGATATGATTAGCAATTATATTCCCATATAGAGTAAGTGCTTTGGACGAAAAAATTAAGGGAAAGAAAAGTGCAATTAAAATTCATAAGCTGGTTTTTGAACTATAAAGGTCATGAGTTTGCCATGTCTGTAATTTTCCACTAGACTTGGATATGACAATATCCTCATATCTTGTTTCAGTAATAATACGCAACAAGAAAGTAGCTCAGTGGCAGATAGGCTGCTCCTATTTTCTGGATGCAATGATGAATGGAAACTACAAAGACTCTGAGCAGAAAGGCATGACAATAGTTTTAATGGCTTGTAATATCATTTCCTAGGGTCTGTTTAGGTCAAATAATTTAAAAACCAGAGAAACCATGACCATAAAACATGAACAGCACAAAATCAGGAAAAACTTTAATAGGAGTCACAGCTCATATTAAGTTACTTGAATATAAATTTACACTTGGTAAAAGTATGGTTACTTTCGAGTACATAATGAATTTCCAACCACTGAAGACTCAGTTTGAACTTTAGTTCTTGATAACCAAGGAAACTCAGTATAGATGGAGTCCAGAAGGAGCTGGTAATTTGGGGTAGGGATGTCAATTATGCCGGCTACAACCCTCTAAAGTCTTCTGCATCCTACTGTCTACAGTATGGCATCTCAGTTATGTAAATCCTGTGGGCCACCACGAACAAGAAATTATTTTTTTGTTAATGGATAGCCAATGGAGATTTTAGACAGAAAATTGAAAAAGGGAAGACCTTGTTTCTGTATGATATTTTCTGCTGCTCTGGAAAAGGAACCCTCCCTATACATGCATTGCTTTCAACTGGGACTTCATCCCATCTTATGCTCACTGTGCCACTATTGTCTCCAGTTATGTACAGCAAGCGTAAAATAAACTAAAGGTGGATTATCTTATCCAGACTGAGGTAATCTTAAGTAGGAAATGCAGTATCTATCAGAGCAAAGGAAAAACCATCCCATAAATAAATGGACAGTCTTGCCAGCTGAATTTCAGAAACAACACTGTTTGAGACAATATGACAGCTGCAAAATTTTGCTAATCCATCACTACAGCCATACCTGTCTTTTGGTCACAGTGCCATCCACAGGATCTATGTACTCAAAGCTGTCTGTTCTTTCCACACTGTAGATATTGTTACCCACAGCAAACTGCTGATGGCTGAATGATTTGTCAGTGATCAAAGCTTCCAGGTCTCTCATTATGAAATACGCGGTTCTGGGGTCCAGTGCTTCGTAATCAAACCTTGCACATACATCAAAAAAAAAAAAAGCAGAACCAGAAAGTAAATCCTCAGAGCTGAGAAGACAGTTCTGCTTTCAGAGAACTCTATATACTCACAGTTAGCAGTTGACTGCTTACTTCAAAATTAGAAATGTACCCCTGAAGTACTGATTGCAAATGAAACCAGCACACATGCAAATCCTGTGCCATCTAACCATTACATGTGTGCAACCATAGTTCTACATTGGCCACCTGACTAAATCAACAGAAAGCATCTAGAAAATGAAATTTCTAAAGCAGCATTGAGAATACACAGCTAGCTTTCAAAACTTAATGACACAATCAGTGCAGCGCTCAACAGGCAAGGGAAATAGAGAGAACTTTGCTACAAGTTTGCTACAAGAGGGACAGGTGTGTGCAAAAGATCTTAAAAATGGCAAACCCTAGAGTAAGTCTGGCTTAAGAGAGAGGCAGAAGCAAAGCTGAAAATGACAGGTAGAACTCATCATATTGATGAGACCTTAAAAAAAACAAGTAAATGTTTGTATCTTTGGAGGAGTTATCCTGAGTTGGAAGCAGGCATAGGTTTCAGGTCTCACTAAAACAATGTTATATGGAGAAAAAAATGCAGGAGCAAATCTTGCTGGGACTATGTTTCTTTTTTAATATCATGTAACAAGCTGCACCTATATATTCCACAAGTAAATAATTCAAACCTTTCTGCCATTCAATATTTTAAAATTACTCATATGCTAGCAGTGACATACACATGTAGCTCCTTCTTCTGACACTTACTGCTCTGAAAAAGCCTGTCTACAAAACAGTCATAATCTGTGGCACATTTTCATTCGCTGTAGGCATAGCGAATGCACACCTAAGTGCAGCTGAGCACATCTAAACAAGCAATGATTGTAGCAGAATTCTCCTATCAGCTGCAAAAGTGCCTTTTCCTCATTTTTCTCACCTGCAGTAGTAGTGCCGGCCAAATTTTGCCCAGTGATCCCTGACAATCTCCTCCACACTCTGCTTTCGAGCTGCTAGGATTGAAAGCCAAACTAGCACAGCCCACAGTCCATCTTTCTCTCGAAGGTGGTCGGACCCTAAAGAGACAGACATCAAGCACATTATTTGGTATCACTGCAAATCAGAAAACAAGGTAAGAAGACTGGAAAAATGTCTCATTTAACTGTGTATGTCATATAACAGTAATCAACAGTACTAGCCCCAGCACCTCTGACATGTTCTAGACAGAAAACCAAAACTAATGCTTAAAATATTAATATTAATTAATATTAATTTAATATTAATTAAAATATTAATATTTATGTGTGACAAAGCTCATACTTGCAAAGTTAAACAAAATTTTGTACAAGTGTTTGAATAGAAACAGTAGCAGTATGAAAACATTTGTAGTCATTATTCCTTCTTACTGATATACAGTATTTTCACATCTCGGCTACTGTTTCCCAGAATTGGGCTAGAAATGCGAACGTCAGCCATGAACCAGAATGTTCTCCTTTTTGAGAGTCAAGCTCAACAGCATCTCCTTATATCTGCAGATGTTCGTCTGCAGATGTCAAACTGCAGAGAAAGAACTTCCCATTCCATAAAAATTGTGAATTTCCAGAATGTTCATGACCTCCAGTCAGGGCAACAAGCAAGAGCTTGAAAAGATTCTTCCAGAGTGACAAAAAAAAAAACAAACCCAAGCAAACCAGAGAGTGGAACTGCTCCCTTTTTTATATTTCTTCATACCTCAGGGCTAAAGAAGACTGGATGCTCCTATCTAGATCCCCTCATAGGTTTGTATTTATGAAGAGAGAAACTGTTCCAACAACGAGGACCAGGAACAGTTTTGGAATCTCCCACGATTCAACATGTAGTCTCAGATCTCAGTAAGATCCAAGACCTCTGGCACTCAGTAAATACTGATGGCAATTGAAGAGGTATCAAACATGTAGCCATTGCTCTTGCATAATACTACTAAATTTGGTTAAAGTTTGTTGGCTAGAGCCTTAGGGTTTTCTGTCTAGTCACACACATGAGTACAAAGCAAGTGCAGTAATTCAGAAGTTTTGTTTACTTCATGAAGTACCTACTGATTATAGAGGCAACCAAATAAATTATCTGTCTTTAGAAGATTGTTAACAAAAGAGAGGAATCTAAAAACTGTTAGGCTGAAAACCTGTTTTCTGAAATATTCTCCTTCCTCAAATACAAAAATCCTGTTAGAGCAAGACTGCTTTGTATGCCTTGGCTTTACATAACAGCCTGCAAGGTCCACACAGACAGCCATCTGTCAAAATAGCAGTGTTTTGCTACTGGCAGGGGACAGTTCCCATAATATAAATTGATGAACTGTTAAAGCTGTTAAACCGGTGAAAAACTGTCAACGTATTAAAGGCATATAAGGAAAATAACAAGATGTGCCGACAGACACCATGATTCCTAGGTCAGTCACTGCTGTTACCTTGAACTTGAAATCCCTCTTCTTGGGAGAAAGCAACAATCAGCAGCCTCTGCTCATATGGATTTTCTAAGAGCCCATTCTCCTGGGTCTGCCACAGATCTGCCTGCCACTTAGGCTTCTTGCGGTACATTCAGCCTCAACACTCTTTATCTAACATTAATTAATCTTAACATTAAGTTAACTACCACAGGGTTAAGTAAACGCAAATTACTATTCAGCACAATATTCAAGTTGTATAGGAATGATTACTGAACACTTGTTGATGAGGATAAAGATTTGCAGGAAGATTTTGTTTATGTCTTCGTGTTAGGTATTACAGAAAACAAGAACACTGTAAATGGATTTAAGAGCTGAGACAGTAACTTGCCTTCACATTTGCAAAGCAGCTGTCATGATAGTAAGAATATCTCTTTTTTTGCTACTTGTTCTGTAATCCGCAAGATATCTGCAACAACAGCAGTGTGCTATTGCAACAGCCAGGGTTTAGGCCTGGTGCTTGAGGAGCCACAGCTCAGTCTGGTCCCTGCTCCAGTACCGGGAAAGCATGGAGTGCCAACCAGCCACAAGAAAAAGGGCAGGGTTATTTATGAGCTCTCAAAGCTTTGCAAATAGCTTCAGATAAGAAATGAAAACAAATGTTCCTCTACAGAAATTCAGTCCTTCAGACATTCAGGCATAGAATCACAGAATTTTTAGGGCTGGAAGGGACCTTAAAGGTCACCTCTCACCTCTTTTACTCCCTCGCTGCAGTAACATGCTAGATCAGCTTAAGGGTATCTTCTACAGGAACACCAGCAATATGTCCTACGTATAATAAAGTCAGCAAAGCAGGAAGCAGAGTCACAGTCATTGTCACCAAAGCCAAGAGTCTGTTCCCAGATAATGGTGCAGGCTTCTGCCCCTGCCACCAAAAGAGAAATCTAGAATAGAGCTTTCATTTCCTCCCGCTCTGTTGTTCCCCTGGTAACAGCAAGGAAAGCCATCACATCACCACAGGGGCCAGGAACAGCAGGGCACCAGCAGCCAGGCCAGCAGCCAGGCCAGCCCAGTCCCACCACCCCCACAGCAGGGCGGCCCCAGCTCCGGGCACCAGGCACTTCCCGGGAATGGGAATAGGGCAATACCAGGCCAGGATGTGGGAGCACGGACAGGCCCGGCATGGCAGGGCTGTGGGGAGCTGACACGGGCCCTGCTGCTGGGGCAGGGGCTGACAGCCCTGGTGCTGCTCCTGGGCAGAGCGAGGGAGCTCCGGGGGCCAGGCAAGGCCCTGGTAACCCCAGGCTCACCCCACCATGGCTGTTGCTTTCCCTCTTAACCTGCACGCCTCTGCCTGTCTCTCCTTTCAGCCATTCATCCTTAGCGCAGAAAAAATTCTGTTTTGCCTAAAATGTCATCTCGATTGCTGATTATCACCAGCCATTTAAATGGCTTAAGCGTCTCAACAGACACCAGCAAGAAGTGGAGACGTGCAACTGAGCTTAACCCCTCAGCAATTTGTTCCAATATGAATGAGCATTTCTTCTCCTGCTACACAACACTCAGCAGACTGCAGGCCAGCAAATCATACAGTGAAGAGTGCTGCAGTCCTTCAGCACAATGGTCTATATCATGACAAGGGTTCAGGCTATGCTAAATATCAAAGAGGTGAGTTCTGATTTAGCAAACACTTTAAGGATATTTTACTGAACATAAATTTTCTAGTGAAACACGGAACAGAAGCATTTCTGAAAAGCTCTTTGCCACATTCTGAACTTTGTTCTGGTATGGCTTAAGTGCATAAATCTATATGAGGAGGGCTGAATGTATTATTGTTGATATACATTTAGCAGATTTTGCATGTTCTCTGTCCTTGCATGTCCCTCAGAGGACATAAATTGTTGCTTCTCTGGAAAGAGAAAGAAGTTAGAAGGTAATCTAGAGAAAAAAGTCTGGATATCTGGGATCTGGATATCTTGATTCTATTTCAGAATCAAAAATCACCAATTAAAAATACTAGCCTGATACAAGGACAAAAATCCTGTATGCCCAGAAAGTGTTTCAGTTTGTTAGTCTTAACGGAAGTGAATCTAAGAACATTTATCAGTTTGGTTACTGCATACATATATGCTGTTGTATTTATTGCCATTCCTTCTTTCAGCAAATTAAAATCTATTTCTGCAATTCTGTTACTCTGATTTTCAGCTACCAACAGTCATCTGTAGGGGTCTTCACTTGCTCTGTCTTAACTTAGTCCTATTGCCCAGCTCACACTGTAGAAACTCCAGGGAGGGAGTTTACTCTGCTGCCTCAGTTCAGCTAACACCATTATTTTCTCTACAGATCCAACAAATTTGCAGAGGCAAATGTCCTGTGCAAAGGGAAGAAGGAAAAGGTACCTCGCAGCCCTGTATTCCTGAAGTTGCAATACTAACACTGACCCCAGCTTTCCTGGGGCTCTGAGTAACCTCAGGATGATTCTCAGTGCTACTTTTAATTGAAACATCCTGGAATTAATGAATTCCTGATTCTGTTAAATGAGCTGAAGCAGAAAAAGACAGCAGAAAAAAAGAGTAAAGAATTTTTTTTTTCTGATTAACCCTTTATATTTAATTTGCATTTGTAAGAGAAATTATAATAACTGCAAGTGTTTCAACAACTTATTTTTAAGTTAATTCATTTTTTCTCCATATAGCAATAGGAAACGTCATTTAACAATAGGAAACTACAGTAAACTGCTATGTCCAGACTCAGAGTAAACAACCTGGGAAAACTCTCAGAGCATGTTCCCATTCACAGAGAAGTACTCCGCTTACACAGTCTTCAACAGAAGAAAAATCTTCAGAGGCAGTAGCCTGAGAAACAAAGCAAAATCATGCAAATACATTCATATTATGATTTTTTCTACTATGTGAAAGCTAATTTTGTCTGTATCTGAGACATCCAATTCTGATCGGGAAAGCAAACCTTGTGGGTCTTATGCATGAATAAAAGGTAACTGCTTTTCCCTAATTTAGTAATCCCAGTCTATCCTACTGCATTCTGTAAATGTGATTTTAAAACAAGAAAATCACAGGAGTTTACAAACTCACACCAAATCACTTTTTTTGCACATACTTGAGTCTTACAAATTTATCATCCAGCTGAAACTTAGCAATATTTTAGGCAAATGGAGATTTAGGTTCATTCTGATCTGATAATTTTTTCAAGTTAGTAAGATTATTTTGGATTTGTATTACTGCAAAAGACAACAAAATAGCTCATTTCTGGCTTTCATTCAAGTCAGCAACTGCACTTTTTTATATTCTCCACTAGTTCTTCTTCCACATAATCTTTCAGAAGGGGGTTGATGTTCATAGAATCTGGGAATTTGGAGATGAAGCAAGCAAATTAAAGAAAGTTGTGGCAATTAATGAAATGGCTTAAACTGCAGAGAGATAAATCAGCCATACAGTTCTCCTAATCCTGATTAATAACTTGCTGATGAAATTTTGAAACTAATTGCTGCTTCTGAGGCCCTCCTTTGAACTGCGTGCTGGGCATTAGTCATAGAACCAGAAAGCTACTAACCTCATCTGACAAGCTCCCCACACTGCTACAAAAATGGAAGAAGTTTTTAAAGCATTGGTTTAGCTCCAAGATCAGCTGCCAGAAAACAAGTTTGGGAAATACAGCTGTATGGGATGTTTTCAACATCTTTTCTCCTTTTATAGCAGAAAATTTGCTTTTATTTACTTGCCAGAGCAAAGTCCCTCATGTTAAAAACCAGGGCTCTGTATTACTTGGAAATTTCAGCTGGGCTTTATTACCTGGGTACACAAGCAATTGATTTCCAATGCAGTTTGATGACAGAAGGTGGATTTTAAAAACTCCTTTCTCTTACACAGAGCTGTAAATTTCACACTCTGATCACTTACATATTGTACACTTACATAAATATTCCATGCTGAAAGCTAAAGAAGTGCCAAATTTCAGTGCCCTAAATAGATATGACTGGGCAAAAGCTGTAAAATTTATTCAAATGCCCAATACTGGCAGAAACATGTGAGGGTCACACAGCTACAGACATTACTAAAAGATTCACAATAAGGTAAGTATTTACTGCTAAAAACAGATCACATTGCTAAAGTACTGGTCATCTACAAACCAGAACATGTCTTAAAAATAAACCTCCTGGCTTATGAGGACACTTTTCAGACATCTGCATTGAAATGAAAGATGATAAAGAAACTGAGGCAGTGAGAAAACAAACTTTAGACATCAGAGTCATTACATAATTTGCCTCAAAAGTATCACAGGATCACAGAACAGGTCGGGTTGGAAGGGACTGCAACAGGGCATCTGGTTCAATCTCCCTGCTCAAGAAGGCTTATCCTAAAGCACATGGCACAGGATTGTGCCCAGAGGGTTCTTGAATATCTCTAGTGAGGGAGACTCCACAACATCTTCAGGAAATCCTCTTCTGAATCATACTTTTTTACACAGCAACTACACATGGACTGAGGAATTCAAACCCCGTGCTTAGGTTCTCTGGATGCCCATGGGATTGAATCTTGAATGTCCAGATTTGCCTTTATATGGAATTGGATGAAACTGGAGGTCAAGAGGCTTTCTGCACTGAAGTGCTGCAGGTACAAGAAAGTTAATCTCATCAGAGCATACCAGGAAGCCAAGATATTGCTGTAGGCCAGCTCTCCATGCTGGCCAGCAATATGTTGTTCAAGTACTCATTTACAAGAGTCAGGATTTATGAGGAATCTGAAGAATTGATGACAGAATAGAAGAACCAGATCAATATAAAGAACACAGAGTGGTAAGGAATTTAGAGATTAGTCTGAGGTGAGGTCCTGCAAATTTGGAAGAGAGGCTATAGTACAGAAGGCAATTGTTTTAAGGCCTCACAGAAAGATACAAGCAAAGAAAAACTTCAATGGCAAGTGAAGAGAGAAGTCAGGGTAATTTTCTTGCCTATCTAAAACAGTCAAACCTTAGAAACACTTCCTTAACCTCCATGAGTATTTCTCTTCCCAAATACAAACACTATCAGATACTCAGGATAATAAAATTAGACCTACAGAGATCATAACGTCCTCATTGTTACAGTAGGTCAAAACACATTTTCATTTTTATGTGACTGATCTCCAGGGCTAAAATCCACCAGTACTTGAGACACCCTGCTTAGCAATACCTGAACATGCTTTTGCAATGTGAAGGGGAAATCCGATGTTTGTCTTTTTTTACAACTGCACCATAAAATTTAAATGGCAAGTATCCTCATGGACATGGCTTCTACTGAGCACAACCAATGATTCCTCTCTTCTTCCTGACACTGAAAGAGTCCTACTCAACACCATAAGATGAAGATGGTGTAGGATAGTAACTCCCCAAGCAGAGGCAGAGCTGTGGTAGTGGTTTGTCATGATGTAGGGCACAGAGAGGCCACTCCTCTCTACTCATAAGCCTACATGCAGCAGGAGGAGCTGCACTCTGTGGGCTAAGGGATCTATATTTACTTCAACATATGGGAACTCACCACCAAAACCCTTACAAGTTCCTTCCTAGTTAAAATCCACACTTTCTTCAGCAGGATGATGAAGCTAGGAGTTTTCTTCCAAATAATTTGTGTGCTACTGAGGCCATATTGATGTCTTTAGAACCACAAATTTCATGAAAGTATCTAGTTTTGCATGAGCAAGAGGAACTTCGGTATTTAGAAGGAAGAGGTACAGAATTGGCCCAGTGAAAAAGTATTAAAAAGCAGTGAGAGTTGAAAACTCCCCAGTTCACACCTCTAATGCGTTAATGGAAATACAGTTCATTCTGACACAACAAATAGCAGTACACTCTGAAAGGTACAAGATTTTCCTGCCCTTCTCTCCCCAGATTACATCTCTCTCAATGACCTCATAGAACACACTGTAGAGGAAGTTTCTATTCAAAAGATACAGTCAAGGCAATACAGACCTGTGCCACTCAGAGCAAATAGCAAAGGCATACATTTGGCCATTCATGGGACATTGGTTCCCATTGACTACAAAAAGAAAATGATCATTCATTATAAATTTAAATTCTCTTCCTTTTTACATATAAGACCCAAAGAAATATAACTTATTTTTGATTCTTGCATCATAGCCCATTCAGATCCATAGAGCAAACAAGAAGATAATACATGAAGTGCCATATCTATGGCTGCTTAAAGGTATTTTTTTAAAAAGCTGAAAGGTATTTTTTTAAAAGCAGCATTCCACTCTAATTTACCCCAACCAACAAACTTAATACTTGAATCAATTAAAGCAAAATGAAATTTGTTATCAAGTTTCACTGCATGGAAAGCAATTTTCTACGAAGAGCTTCAGCCAAGGTATTACACATTCAAAACAGAGAACTCCATATAACTCACATCAAAATACAGAAAAAACTACTGGCCAGGCAAATTATTAAGTTATTTTGGTCTGTGGTTTTTCAAAGACTTGTAATATAGCCCTACTGATAAATAAAGAAGGAAGAATTTCTGTGCCAGAATCAGGGAAACAAAATAACAAACACTCTGAAATTATTCTCATAAACTAAAACCACATTTATGTACATTTACAGACTATGTAGTTGAATAATCTGCTTTATTTCTTACTGTCAATACTATATTTCTGATGGCTCAAATTTGTCATTCATTCTGCATTCTGTTGTTTGATTGGTTTTTGGGACTGATAAGGCAGCAATACCTAGGGAAAACACAAACGCTCACATGTAACTGAATTTCTTCTAATGATGATTTTATCTGACGCTTGAGCAATTGTGATGTTCTAAAAAGGAAAGCATGAAACAGTTTTCTTAGATGTACCATCAGATATACCAATCCTTTGTACACCTAATCACATTAGGAAAAAACATGTGGCTTCCATATAGACAAAATCCCTTGAAATGCTGCTGCAGTCTGTGAAGACTTGTAGAGGAACCAGGGAGGCTTTTCTGCATTATGTTCAAGTCAGAAGAGAATGCCAGGCACCTCTAGAAGCAGTCTGAGCAGTAGTACAATTGCTTGTCTCTGCTGAATATCCCTTTCCCACATTTTTCATGCCTCAAAGTGCTGAACACCATACTTACAAGACGAACCTCAAGATGTGAACAACAGAAAGTTCTGTTTCAGCACGAGACAGAGCTACTTTGCTGATTGTTCTGGGTTTGACTTGAGGCATCCAGGAAAAATTAAGTTTGTGGTAATTTTTGATTACGTATTACTTACCAGTGCCAAAACTCTCCTCACCACAAAGGGAACAACGTCCAGAGTCCATGAGATTGGAAAAATATCTCCATCCTGCTGGTGTCTCATACACAGGAACCTTCATTACTTTTGCCACTCTGGAAAATATGCAATAAAACATCACATGATTAAGATCATGCTTTTTTTACATATGATCTGAGGTCAGTTGAGAAATATTCTAGGTCTCATTACATCTCCTGACAGCTAGACTAGAAGTAGAAAAATAAAAACCAAAACCAAGAACAGATTAATACTACCATTCAAAACTGATCCTTGTCTCAGCACCTAACTTCAGCCAGAACCCAAGTATGTTTATACATTAAGCGTATTATTTTGGAAAACGTAGGACCTCAGCTCAATAAGGTCCAGTATCTTTACCAGTATCTTTCCCTTCTTATTGACCAAGAAACAGCTAATCTAAGGATGGACAGTCTTGTTGTACTAATATTTTAATGGAAGTAAAAGTATCCTGTTGAAGCGCCCTCCTTTACAAAATACAGGTAGTCAAATATCAAAATGCTTGAAAGATACTTTTACTTCTTGTAATGTGTTCAAAGAGAAGACAATACAGGAATGCTTCCAGTATGTTCTTTAAAAACCTTTCCTTGTCTCAACCTGAGTCTCAACATATTTTCCCTCTCTCCTATCATGTAATACAAGAAACCCTCTCACTATGTGGGTGATGTGCCAGTGTTTTGAAGACGCAAAATTAACCACCTTATAAGCTAGATGTGCATTCTTTTCCCCAGCTCGTTACTGGTAAATATTCCTGTTATAAACTACAATGAAAAAACCCTTACTTGGACAAAAAAGCAAGCAAGAAAGAAAACCCACCCAAAGAACCATAAGTCTCAAGATGGGATTTATGCAAAATGGGCATTACCAGTCTTCTTTCTAATTATATTTGCTGGTTTTCATTGTGTGCCTAGGGTTTTCAGAGCCAACTGTTTTATAACATGGAAAGTAAGAACTGAGATATAGTGAAGCAATCTGACCAACTACCAATGACCGATTGCTTCAACTATCATACCTAACAATACCTCTCGAAGCAAGAGAGTTTACTTAATTTTAACTCCAGTCAAGCTAAAGCAAAGCAGATTAATCAAAGATGGATTCAACACAACACAATCTCTCTAAAAGTGTCAAGGTGAAAGCAGTCACCCTTCTAGTCAAAAAAACACCTGTTTTCTGATGGCACACCTCTCTGTCTTACATTAAGTGCATAAAGTAGATGGGATAAACTGTCAAAATATGCCAGCACTGACCCCTTCAAAACCTGGTACATAAATATATCTAAATGAGAGAATCACAGAATCATCAAGGTCATAAGAGACCTTCAAGATCATCTAGTCAAAACATCAACCTAGCACCCCTATAATCACCCCAGGTGCCACATCCAGACACCTCTCGAATATTTCAGAGAGTTACTCCACCATCTCCATGGCAAATTTATTCTGTTTAGCCACTCTTTCAGTGAAAAAGTTTTTCTAATATTGAATCTGAACCTCTCCTTGCGCAACTTAAGGCCACTTCCTCTTGCCCTTTCCCTTGATACATGGCAGAAGAGATTGACCCCACCTGGTTACAACCTCATTTCAGGCAATTACACAATGATAAGGCCTCACCTTTTCTCCATGCTAAACAACCTCAGTTCCCTCAGCTGTTCCTCACAGGACTGATGTTCCAGACTCACCAGGTTCACTGCCCTTTTCTGGACATGCTCCAGGACCCCAAAATCATTCTCCAAGTACAGGGGGGCAATCCCTGCCCTGCTCCTGCTGGCCACACTGTTGCTGGTACAGGCCAGGATGCCATTGCCCTTCTTGCCCACCTGGGCACTGCTGGCTCATGTTCAGCTGCTGTCACCAGCACCCCCAGCTCCTTTCCCTGTGGGCAGCTTTGCAGCCACTCTGCCCCAGCCTGTGGCACTGCCTGGGGTTGCTGTGACCCAAGGGCAGGACCTGGTACTGGGCGTTGCTGAACCTCACACCACTGGCCTTGGCCCATGATCCAGCCTGTCCAGATCCCTCCATGGAGCCTTCCTGCCCCCCAGCAGATCAGCACTCTGGTCTGATGGTGGAGTTTCTGAACTGACTGAGCTGAATTCTATTCCCTCATCCAAATGATTGATAAAGATGTTAAACAGGACCAGCACCAGTACTGAGCCCTGGGAACCCTAATGGCAACCAGCCACCAACTGGATTTAGTTCCATTCACCATCAAAAGTGGTAGCACTACACTTCAGCCCTTAAGTATTCTCTCTGAAATTTTTTACAGTTAGCCCGCACTACACTGTAGTCTCCAAATCAACCTTTCTTTTTATGTAAGAATATCCATTCTAGGTGTTCATATTACATCTAAAATTAGTGATTTTTAAATGAGATGGAGTAAGAATTGCTGATTTTTATTTGAAAAAGAGACAAAAATGTCCATGAAGAAAAGGGTATTACTAAAATTTTTAATCCTGAACTCAGATTCCATACCTCTAGTTTAGAGACGGGGTGAGTACATACCTCCTTGGGTTTATACTACATGTATTATTAACCCTTAGAAATGTTGTTCCATAAAGGAGGCTTCACAGGGCAGAGCTGAACAGGTTTCTGTCTGGCACTTCAAAAAATCAAGAACACGAAAGAATCTGACCTCTGTGTGAAAGTAACTTCAGGCTGAAAACAGGACTGTACTGTACCAAAAAAAGAGGAAACAATAAACCAGAAGGTAATTGTATTTGTAAAGGTATTTGCTGGCAGAGCAAAACCAATTCTCTTAAGGTAGCCTAACAATACAGCTGGAATATGTTTGCTTGCAGAAATGTTCCCATATCCTGGTTCAGTTTTTGGATAAGGAAATCCTTTCCCATTTATTTTTCTATATTCCTCTAGCTAGAGAACAAACAGCCTAGGATGGACTTACACTAAAAGCTTCAAGAAGCTGTAGCTGTTTTCAAAGAGTTCTATATACTAGGCTAGCAATGAAAATACAAATGTTGTTTCTGTTGGCATGTGGGGTCACTTTGCACAGAGTTTATAATAAGAATAGTTTGTAGTAGGAATATGACAGATTGTTCCACGCACCTTCTTTTTCTTGTTGTTTCTGGCTCTTAATAATTCAACAAAGTAAGTAGAAGTACACTGAAAATTAAGCATACTCCTTTCTTTCTGACATTTTTCTGAAATAAGGACTCATCACTGGAAGTCTCAATAAATGCAGAATTTGCCTTTATGCAGCCTATAGACATTCACAGGGAAAATCACCCCAGAAAACATGGGGGGCGGTATCCCACAGAAAGTTGCAAAAATTCTCAAAGCTGCAGACTCTGAGAAATAATATGCTGCATTAGATCAAACGATCAAACACATAATCACACAAAATACAGGAAAACACCCTCAGAGGAAGGAAACTAATATGTGACGGTGAAATTACTAGATCTTCAAAGCCAGGGAAAACAGAGATTAGATGTGGGAAAGGGGAGGTATTTTTAATTCTCCAATATCTACATCTTTCTAAACTAAAAATATGACTGGATATTCAGGAGAGAAAAAGTTTTTTAAAAATCCTCATTTTTCCCATATTTTTTTGCACTCTGTATCTAGCAATCTGCTTTTTAATAGACAAAATTCCTAAATCAGAGCTTTCAATCATTGATGAAACAGGAAGCCAGATTTTTTTTAAGAAGTTCCAGGTGAGACTGGTAGAATCCCTGTGGACCAAAATTTGAAAATAAGTTTCTGTGTTCTGCTGAACTGATCATTTGCAGCACTATTTAATGGAGCATATGGCTTTCTGACAGACTTGATAGATGCTAGGCAAATAAATGCTTAGGATAAGGGTTTAAGGAACTTGCAACTCTGCAAGAACTGCTGATGAGTCACAGTAAGGACTTTTATCTTCAACAAATCATAGGTCCATTAATTACATTTTACAATGTTTTTAGAAATGCACCTTCACAGGACAGTTCAACCAAGACTATGCATGTACAGCTTTTTAAATGTCTCTTCTTTCTGCATACTCACAGTAGAATCCCCAAATCTGGGGATTTAGAAATGTAAAGTCAAATAAATGTAAAGAGTTTTGTCTGTATGAGATCTCTTGATGAGAGAGCATACTACTTCTCTCAGAAAGTGAGTCTTGAAACTGGTACTAGAAGTGGTATCTATCTTGCAGAAGTCTCAGATAACACAGTAAATTTTATATATCCTTACATTTGTATAATGCATTATCAACAAGATAGTGATGCAGCTGTGCGCCTGGTAAGGGTGATACCTCAGGCTCTGAGATATCACCCTTCATGCTGTAGGTATTGGCTGTTAAAAGGCCCGACTTAATGGACAGAATATACTTCCAGCAATTTGAAATAAAAACTGGGGAAAAATATGCCCTATAAATACATTCATTTCCCTAGTCTATCTGAAGTAAAGACTAACTATTTATGTCTAACCACACAGTTGATATACCTGTGTTTATATGCTCCATGAGTATGAACTATGTTGAAAGAAGACAACAAACCACGGACATTCTGGTTCTTGTCATCTTGGACATCTAATGGGACTGACTTCAAACACTACACTGTCTTGCCTTCTTTTAGTGTAAGCGCTCACTACATCAATGAGATTATTCTGTAAAGTTTCTCCCGTCTGTGTTTGGCAGTAATTACCCCTTGCTAGACTAGGAAACAGAGTATTTACATTTAGAACCAAACTGAAAGGTAACCTTAGTTATAACCTGAGAATAACCTTAGTTAGTCTGCCTATATCAGAATTAACGGCATTTATGCTCGCAGGATGCTGAAATACTAATTAAGGAGAAAAAAGTTAAAGAAGAGTAGACTGTACTTTTTGCCATTACACATGTTACTTAAAATTATACTTTGTGAATTTAAAAAAAGCGGGAGCAGATGCTTTTAAATGTGGAGATAACAAAATGAGT
The DNA here is from genome assembly GCF_963513975.1 of Fringilla coelebs. Classification (NCBI taxonomy): domain Eukaryota; kingdom Metazoa; phylum Chordata; class Aves; order Passeriformes; family Fringillidae; genus Fringilla; species Fringilla coelebs. Next base: position 26,456,014 of record NC_140031.1, read on the forward strand.
GACAATAGGAATATAAATTATTGTACAGTCCCATTGTTAAATTTACCTTCCTACTGTTCTACAGTTTCACAGTAATTTTTATTTTGAAGAGCTAGTCCCACACCACCTATACTGACTGCCCACTTTCTTTTCAAACATAAGAAGAATATATACAATGCAATGCTGAAAATCAGTTTGAGTTATTTCTAGAAATCAGAAAATCTAGAAAACAGAATTATTGGAGAGCTTAGTACCAAAAAAGAAATGTAAAGCCAATTCTTGACCTCCACAATAAAGCATGACCTCTCACAAAAGCATGAGCTGGTCAGCTCATAATAAAGGTAATAATGAACATAACTATAGTCTTCTAAAAAAGATTAGAATTTTTAAAAATTTCCTGACAGAAAAAAAAAAGTAACAGCTGGTTCTAACATTACTCCTGAAAGACCTAACAGACTAATGAGGAAAACTTTACCAGGCAACTGGACTACTTATTGTACAGCTTCACATCTGAACATCCCAGGTCTTCTTCCTTATACTTCATAGCTATCTACATGTCACCTAACTAGGAAAACAGAAGGTACAGGACTCTTGATAGCCCAGATTATTTTCCTTGGGATTCTAAAAATATTAGCATGCTAAACTGTGAAAAAAAGATTTTACTTTTTAAAACACGAGGGTTTTTTTATTTCAAAGTGTTAAAGATCCTTGTGATAACTTTCTTTCAGTTTTCAGTAGACACAACAGACTATTTTTCACAGACAGATTCATAAAACAAAGTGGTCCTTGATGGTATCTCCCAGACACAGTGGTTTTGCACTAGCACAACAATTATGACTCCAGGAAAATGACACTGACTTACATTAACAAGAGTCAGAGGGAAGTTTTCTCTAACCTAATCACTACAATGCCACAAAAACATCCCAGTGAATACAAATCATTCAAATACAACAGCCTACAGCAAGCTGACTTTCTTGTGCCAGTGAAACTCTTATAACTTCCAAGAATAGATCAGTCAGACAGAATCATCCTGTCAAAGCTGTTCTCCACAAAGATAAAGGTCACAACACTGGGGGAAGGGCTTTCTTTGACACGTCTCATGAACTTGTAAAGATGTAAGTGACTGGCTAGAGGTTTGTATTGGAGGTGAAATGCTGTCTAGGGTAAACTGCAGCACCACTTTCATTCTGGAGCCTGAACTTGGAGGAAGAAATAGGTATTAATGAAAGAAACATTAGAGAAGCAACTCTAGCATGTCCTTGTCTCTCATCTTCCACCACCTGTAGGTATCAGCTGACATGTGAAAGATGATAATAGGCACCTGGGGTGAAAAGGTTTCAAAAACACTGACTGGTGTTCCATGGACACATTGATTTTCAATCCTGCTCCTCTCTGTGGTGCCAGCACTGAGGTAAACAAGGTGCTGTAAGAACAGCATGTCTTCCTCTGCAGAAGGGTAAGTACTGACAGGCACTAACAATCAGGAATTGAAGGAATTTGTGGGACAGATGTGCGCCACTGAAGGATAGTGTGTTGTAGCAGCACTCCAAAAGAGAACAAACCTCTGTAATGGTTTCTTTCAGAGTTACTATGGCTATAGAAGGAAAAGGTTTCTCACTAGGTCTTCTATATCTCTACTTAGCCACTGAAGTAGTCTTTGTTATCTAATCTCCAGCTGATAAAAGACTCATTTGATTTTAGGTCTGAAGCTTATTTTATTTCAAAGACAAGACTATTATTTGACTGAAACTAACAGACACCGTTTTTCTTTCCATTTCTGTAGTTTTGCTTCATGCAAAGAATTAAACATATCTTAGCGAGGGAATGCATCTTATTTATCAAGAAGATAATTTCTCTACCTGAAAATAAGTCTTCACACAGTCTAATCTTAGCCTACAAACCTTTGTATTTGATATTTTACTGCCTGAGTTGCTTGGACTTTTTTCCTAACACTCTGGACACTTCTGAGGTCCAGAGTGATTTCTGTTTGCCTACATCAATCTTGCTATCCCTTTATTAAAGATAAAGGGATGGCTGTTTTCTAACCATATACTACAGAATTTGTCTCAAGTGTACTTGCAACCAGACCAAAATGTAATAGTTTCATTCTTTTAGCGCACTCTTTTCAGCATTCAAATTTCTTCTGCAAAAATCACCAAATTATTTCTTAACTTTCTTGACACCATATTATTTGCCTGATTAGCCACGGGGTCCCATCCCATTCTCACTGCATGGTATTTCCACTTGTTCTCTTCTTCCCAGTGTTGGAGAGCTCTTTGCAACTTCATTTTTCAGCTTCTGAAGTCTAATTAATCTCACCTTTGGTCAGTTCTCTCTTCATTCTTACTGTTTCTTAGGATGCAAGAGTCATAAACCAAATGGTTGTAACTTTTTTTTTTAGTCCCATCTCTAAGTCTTCACTTTTTATCTATGCAACTGCAATAGACTGTGAGAAATTCACAATACTAGCAACGACAGCAGGAGCACTGGCACCAACCATAACATGAAATAGATGTTCTGCTTCTGGATGTTTTCACTCTGCACCACCTTCCCTTAAAAGGCTTCAACTGGATATTGTGCAAGGAGCAGAACTAAAACAGTCACCTCCCTTATATGGTCAAGTATTACAGTATTATTCCTTCCCAGTCTTTAATTTAATAAGCAAAAAGCAGTGGAATGCTAAGCCCTTGCACACAACACAGATAACCAGAACACCACTACGATAAGATGTAAGCTGTCACATCTGGCAGAAAGGCTGTCAGAACCCTAAGGCAGAGAAAAAAATAGGTAGTAGACAAGTTCCCTTACTTTTTGCTTTCTAGTATGCTACATCTCACAGAGAACAATCATATAAAATATATCAATACAGAAAAAGCATCTGGAGACACTTTAACTATGAAGCATCTAAATAAGTTAGGATTTTTTTTTTGTTTGTTTTCCTTCTCCCAACCCCTGCAATGTTTTAACTAAAATACTTATAGAGGTGGAATAGAGGCATGCTGAACCAAGCTCTGGTGTTCAGGGGTAGTTTCTGTCTTGAAAACTGGCAACTTCAGGCAGATTTTTTTTGGCGGAAAATAGTCCTTCCTCAGTTTGGGGAGCATATTCTGGCTCAGCCATTCCGGTTTCTGTCCCTCTCTCTTTGATTTTCTAAACACTGGGATGGAAAGCTCTTGTGCTCAAAGAAAAGTGATCCTAAAGAGTTACCAGCTATGGTCTCATCTTCTGTCCTAAGGGACAGTTTCCCAGGGGATCACATTCACTAATGGTTTAAACAACTGGAAATTTGCTTTTCTAAAATTCAGCATCCAGTCTATGTTCCTTGCCAGGCCCACGTTCCTTGGGATCATGAACTCAACCCAGGCATGGTCACTACATTCCAGTCAGTCTCCAGTCTTAACCACTCTAATGAGCTCATCACTAGCACTAGTCCAGGCCCAGTAATGCCTCTCCTTTGCTCAGTTTAGCTAACAAATCCATTAACACAATCTACCTGGCTTGTGTCTTGTAATATTGCAAATGAGCAACTGAGCTACCTGGAACTCCTGTTCAGCACAGTTACCACCATACCCAAGGAATATTGTGTGTAAAGTCAGACACTTGGCTTTGAACCTCTAAACCAAACAAATTTAAAACTTAGCACCTCCCTTTGGCCCCTTGAAGTTCACTGGATTTCATCTGTCTTCCTTAGGAGCAGACTAGCACCATCACAAGGATGCTTAAAGCCCTTATCCCAGAACTCAGGTTGCCCAGTGTCCCTCCCCACAGCGAGGCCTCACAGTCAATCATATTCCTTGTTGCCACCTATAGGTCATGGTGCAAACAGACAGCTCCATATTTTGCACCATCAAGTTTTCCTACACAACCTCTGCAGCACCTCAGGCAAATGTTACAAGCACCTTGTGCAAAACACAAAAAAGACAGCACTCTTAAAAGTACTTGAGACACTTTACAAAATAATGGAAAATTAATTTGTGTCCCAATCCCCACAGATAACTTCCTGATTCTATCCCAAAGGGTAAAAGTAAAGTCATATGCCTAACTGCATAGCCAGATACACAGCCAGGGGAGCACTGCAGAACTGAAATGCATTTGTAAGCAGGTCGAAAGCTGCAGCACAGGTCTAATCAAATCTCTGAGAAAGGACTGCAGAAAATCACTGCCTCTTCCTTAGTCCTCAGGGAGTTAAGTGGTCAAAGTAAAAATAGCCAGCACAGCTCCTTGCTGAATCTGCCTTTGCCTTCACAACTAATGTGATAATCCTGTCCACTATGGGCAGGAGGTGCAAAGATACTTTTTGTAGACACAGCCTAGTCTCAGTAAGCTGTGATGGAGTGAACTGCAACTGATGCAGAACTCACAGGTGAACGGAATGGTAAGTGCACCTTAAAAAATACGTGAAGGAGATGGCATGCAAAACTGGGATTTATCACCCCACAACTGCAGGTGCTGCAAATAGGTTATTGTTGTAGTGACCAAGGTATGAAATTACTGCCAGGGTTAAAACTATGAAGTGAATGCAAGTTACACACATGGTATAATGAGATTGTTACCATCCCAAATTTGGGAGCACTATGAGCCAATAAAGAATCTGCTTTCTGGAAAGTTAAATCACTTTTAGGAAGTTACACTGGTGAAGTCCTCATATGCAGCCCTAGGTTTTAAGGCCTTAAGTACAACTTTGGCTTGTCAGTCCCCGTCTGAAATCTGGGCGATAACACAGAATTCTAACAATGAGAGTCCATAGGAGAAAACAGTTCTCTGAAGAGCAAAATGTTTAATTCAATTTAATTAATGTCTGTACATATAGAAACTGAGAGCTATCCCTCCTTTTGCGGAAATTCAGCCTTAAAAAAATCCTACCATAGATTTTATGAGAAGCTACTTACTTCAGACATGAAACTGGCCAATAGGTCTGTGGCATCTGCTTCTGCTCAGTAAGACTGTTATGGTATGGATATTGCTGTCAGTGAAAGCAGGGTAGGTCAAACTACAAAACACATAATTCTTTGCAGTCTCCAAAAAACAAAAAAAAATCACAACCTAAACCTATTCTGTCAGCTTTAAAAAAAAAACCACAGCACAGATTTTAGCATGGAGCAGATCTTCCAAAAGGAATCAGAAATGGATGCCACTCCTAGACAATAGCCTTTGGTACAATAATAAAAAAAATTCATTGAATAAATACTGACTCATGGAGTTTTCCATGAGTAGAGTTACTAAGGAGCACTGTCTTGTTCATCTGTATTAAATACATTGTTAGGTCATGCGAAAGCCCAACATTCCTGCCTTTTTTTAAAGAAAAGTTAATTTAATCATAATGCAAAACCCTCAATTTCAAAGGAAATATTTGTGCTCTCATTACAAACAATTAAATCAGTGAATTCACTGTTAACTGCTAGAAATTACTCTTAGTTATCTTTTACTAGGAATAAGTGCATTTTAAAATCCTTTTTTCAAACTTGAACTTACCACACCACCAACACTGATCTCTTCTTTCTCTTCCACTGAATGATAAAATTCTGAACGAATCCACTGTGTTTAGAACTAACCCAGACTGTCAATCTAAATGCCTGTGTCCAGACTGAGTATCTGTATCTGAGTTTGCTAAGAGCAAGCGTTTATTTTAGGTACGGTATTTATAATAGTGTTCTTTTCTGCTGTGTGTGCAGGAAAACACAGACATGGCAAGATGAGAATAAACAAGAAAGGAGACTAGAAAAAAGCGTGCTGCATTTTTCAGGGGCAGGTCTACAAAGTTCATATTGAAACTTTTTGTGGGAGGACTATCGATTTAAGCCCAGCTGGATACTCACCCACCTCAGGCCCCTTGGAAGGTGAATAAAAAATGCTACACTGACCAACAGAGCATGGTGCAGGTACATGTAAGCTCAGGGTGAAGGAATTATCTGTTATGCAGGAAGCAGTCTGGGCCTATCAGTGTGGCACTGTGCCCCTGTTGGCTAATCTCGTTCACAGGCCAGGTTTGGTGCTTTGCAGGCACCAACAAACAGGCAGCGAGACTCTACAGAATACCTCTGCACTGCCCTGCATAGATACCATGCAGACATACGGGCTCATCCAGGGTTCCATAAAAAACACCTCGCTGAGTGAAGAACGTGTCATTTAGGATTTGGTGAATCTGTTATCTTCCTTAACTGCAGCAGTGTTCAGCATGTTCACAAGCTTTACATGATTTCACACTACGGTACTGTCTGTGGACATGCAACCCCATCTCCTGAGTTGTGTTCTTCAGTACTCTTCCCCTTCCATATCTTATGTCCTTCTGGCCCAGCTTCAGCATGCCACCCATACTGAGATTTATGAAGAGATGCAACCTAGGAGGTTTGTGCTGGGGGATGCTGACTCAGGCACAGCACAGGTTCAATTTCCCCTTTACAGAACAAGTGTTTTATACAAGGGTTCAGTGCTAGAAAGAAATTAGTAAATCATAAATGGATGAAAATAAAAACCAAATAAGTAATAAAAACACCAGTACTTTCATGCAGATTTTCTTTTTCCCTATATTCTCTATCCATTTATTTTTTTAATAAACTTCTACAAAAGGATTTCTTATTTCCCTTCAAATCTCTAGGGATTCCCGTGAGCCCAAAAGTAAATGCGCTTAATTACATTGCTTAACTGGTACCAAGAGGAAAATGTCAACTATTTTGCTTTACTGAGTATTAAACACCCATTATAAAAGCAGCATTAATTATTTGGACTGTAAGAGCCATTTCCAAGAAATCTGTTAACAAATTCAGTACCTTACAGACAGAAATACCACTCCCTGTGAAGAGGAGAAAAAATTATGCCAAGGTGAACAGGTCTATGTATAAATAAAAATATGTTGGAAGGTTTATTGTTTAAAAATGAAAGAAGAAGCAATTCTGAAGTACAAAATTCAAGTGTTCATCCTCTTGTTTCTGATTTCTCATTATCATTTTTAATCTATACAGAAAGATTAATAGATTTAATCTATACAGGATACTGTTAGCACACTGTGTAAAGAAGCCAAATGATTTTGTAGTTTAACTAGACCTAGCTGAGAGGTTTATCTGTGCTGAGACTACAGATTGCATGGGTTCTCCCTGCCTAGCCCCTGCACACTCGTCCCTTGCCTTTAAACAGAAGTAACAACAGGAAAATTCCATTTTCTAGAGGAAAAACTCTAACACTGCACTTAAAGCCCATCAAACTAATTAGAATTAGCCTGACCATGTATCAGTCACCACTACTAGGTTAATTGTAGCTGAGATAGACTTCAAAGACTACAGGAGGAAGGCCAATTTGTCAGATCCACACAAGGAAAGGAAACCTCCTAGAATAAACAGCTACTGAATGTTAAGAAATTCATTTCCTTCACTGAGACCCTGCCCATACAGATTCCACTAACTTAGGGTCACTTTCCAGCACTCTCCCAACCCACAGGGTAACGTTTGAAAGATTTAAAGATAAGTAACTAAACAAGGAACATGTAAAACAGCTCTGGGGCATGAGCAACAGGCACAGGAGAAACACAGGGGACTCCTTGCTCATTTTGCCTCAGGTATGGAAATACTCATAGACAGGCTAAAGCATTGCCAGACTCTCATCCATTCATTAGCAACAAATTTTAATGTTCTGAATGATTCATTTGAAGAGTTTCTAGAAAAGTTACTGCCAGGCTTTCCACAACTCTTTCCAGTGAAACAAAGAACTGACTGATCTGATTAAAAAAAAATGACATCTCTATAAAATATGACATGTGGGCCTTGATACATCCTACGTTTAATGGTGGCTTTAAAGATGGAAATGGAAGGGTCTGATGGGTTAGTTCAAGCTGCAGTTCAGTATCATTACAGTAAATTCAGCAGGACAGTCTACATCATTTCAGTGAGCTACAAAAACCTTAATTAGCTCTCTAATTATGCTGGCTGAGTGATACCCACCACAAAGACAATTTCTGCAAAGGAGCAAAGTCAGATTGAAACTGGACAAGGAGCATACAGCTCGCAGACTAGTAATGATGTCAGTAAAATCCTCTAATTGGCAAAAGCAAGAATGAATCAATCATCCTAATAATTTCTAAATGATGGAGGAGAAAAACAAACTTTATTTGTGCAGAGATTTGACAAAAATAAGCAAATAGAGCTTTAGCTGTGCCTGATAGGGAGTTGATTCATTTGAACAAGAGAAAGTACTCTTAGAAATCTATAAGCTCACAGCAGTGCTCCTGAGACCACAATAATTTGATTTTAGACAACAATTTCTTGTGTTTCTGCAGAACAATTTACTCAATTCTGTTAACTAGGAGGGGTGTAGAATAAGCTCTTGATTCTGGAAACCTCAAGACCTTATAGCTGGTGTGGACCACTGCCCAAGGGCTGACAACCAGTACTGACTGGCCCACAAAGGAGCTATCCTTACAGTCCCATCATGTTCCATCTTCTCTAAGAAATCAATTTGCACTTGGGAGGAAAGATACTGAGAAAACTACAACACTGGATAATTGCAGAGATAAAACAGCCCAGCAGACTACTCCAGCACTGAGTGATCAGCCAGTCAGGAGCATATCCTAAAGAACTTAATTCTACAATTTACAAACAGAGCTCTGACTAAGCTAATTTCCTAATACAACCCAGCAGTAACTTTATGGAGACATTTGCTGTATCTATATTATTCCCTTCTGGAATCAGAGAAATATTCTGCAAGCCAGTCAAACCATCCATAACTACACATACTACACCTCAGATGCATAGTACCAAATTAAATAAACAAAAAGATCAATCTTTTAAGGAAATTTACAGACTATGGCTTAGTTCACTCTGTAATATTCTGGCAACCTCATGATATTGCATTAATGGTAATAAATGCTACTTGGACAGTGAAACTATCAGAATTTTCATCAACAGCAAAGCCCATACTTCTTCTCATAAACTCAGATAAATTATACAATTGATAAAAGTGATGAAAACAAAAATTCTCACTGGTTTCCCAGTCAAACCAGTTAGGATAAAAAACTGTTTATGCATTACAATTGCAAACAATATATATGGGCAACATATCTTCTCTTTAACATAAGTTACACACCCCTCCATGTGTAACACAGAAGTTTATGGAAATGCCATAATTGCCTTAGAAATATACTTTTCCACAAACTCAAACTTACAAGTCTAATAACTTCCAACAAAATGTATTGGAGCAACTAATGTTGTTTCTAACTGCTCCTCTTGGTTACAAATGTACTGGAAAGCTTTGCACAAGATGCAGTCTGTGTAACTCCTTATTAGGGGGTTGTTTTCCTCAGTTTGTGGGACGTTAACAGGTGTACTCATCATGATGTTCCACACCAAATGCTCTCCCATGTTGCTTTAGTCATCAGTTTGAGATTCAGATCCAAAATGCATAACTTCTCACCCTCTTTTGCAAATGTTTCAAGAGCCAACTCCCAAAGGAAGTATAACCTTCAGGACAGCATGCCTGTGACTTCATGCCTTATGAAAACCTCATTGTCCTTTTCACACAAGCTCTAATAGAATTATTAGAAACAGCTGTTGACATATACAGTATTCAGCTATGGCTGGGCTAGAAGTAAGGATAAAGCAAGACACAAAAGCTGCTTTGCCACAGACAACTAGCAAATACACACACTTCTATGAGTATAATGAGAGAGAGATGTGCTTTGGCAGCAACATACCCCAATAGAATTTTGTCTTCCACATAATAAAACCAGCTGGCACAGTGCTCAGAGTCCTTGTGAGGTGAAATTAGGATCGTAAAATATTTCAAGTTGGAAAGGACCCATAAGGATCACCAAGTCCAACTCCCTGCCCCTCACATGATGACCTAACAACTAACCATATGACTGAGATCATTGTGCAGATGCTTCTTGAACTCTGACAGACTTGGTGCTGCAACCACTTCCTTGGAAAGCCTGTTCCAGTGACAAATTGCACACATATGTACTACATATCCACAGAGAATGAGGTTTGATTGCAGAGTTCACAGTAGTAATGAAGAAAAGTCCAACCAGCTGGAAAGCATGCAGCCATGCTCTCCAGATGTATTGTGGGGTTATTCATGCCCTTCCTGGCTGAGATACAAGAACCACTTTTCCTTATTATTTCAGCACTCATGCCTACAGAGTAAGTTAACTCCTCATCAGCAGTACGAAGAGAATGCACAGTGATCAGATATGATGACTTCTAGCATTCTGTGAACTTTTATACAACAAATATAATTTCTTTAAAAATTCCAAGTCTATTTTAGCCTTCAAATTCTGCCATGGCTAAGCAGCAGGAAGATTATGCTTTGTTCTAGAAAAGACACCGTCAACTTCTTTTATGGCAACAACTGACTCAGTCTTAGACAGCACGTCTCTGCCCCATTCCCAACAGCATGGCCTGTGATGAGCTAAGTGCTGCGAATAAAGGTGGGGGTTTTTGAATATGCATACAGAAAACCAGCTGTCATTGCTATGCTGTAGTATGCTGTGTTAACAGCCTGACTTGTTGATGGTTTCCTGAGTAAGACAGGAGACTGATCCTCTTAATGCATGGAAATAACAGAAACAAACAAAAAGGCTGATTAAAGCAAGCTGGTGCCTGGAAAATGAAACTTACCTAGGAATATAAGAAACACCCAAGCATAAAATAACACCAATGAATTTTAGTAGGGGACCTCATCTCATTAAGGAAAAGCTTCATGTTTAGTGCAACAATGAAATATCAGCCAGGTCTGTAATGAACGCAAACTACAGGGGAAAAAAAAAAATCCCAAAACATGAACAAGGAAAAAACAATACCTAAAGCCTTCTCACCTCCCCACCCTTAAACAGGTGCCTTTTCTGTTCTAGTCCCAAGTCCTGCACAAGCACTGCAGCATACAGAACCCATGTGTTTTTCAGCCTATGAAGGCAAGGAGAAATACTGTTTTCTAATTCTACAGAAACTTTCAGGAAGACTTTATTATACCAGAGAAGAAAAATGGCTTGATGAATTGTAAGGTGTAATAAAGAAAGACATATTCTCCTTTATGTTCTTCTGCAGGTACTCAGTGAGGTGAATCTCAATAATGTCATAACTAAAGACTGGCAAGACACAGGGTCTCTTCCAGGATATGCAATAATCCTATGAACTAAGCACAGGCAAAATACCCTCCATTAACTCAGGAGTACACATCTCATATTCATTAGCCTTTCCTGGTTTACTACAGTGAGGTCAGCTGGTTCACTGTACCTATGCTCATTGACGAAAATGCAAACCAGATGTGAATATATCCACTACATCTGTTACAAAACTCTGTATTGACTGCAATTCAAATTGGGTTACCAGTACCCTGGCTTATCTGAACAATGGAGAAAGAATGGCTTAAGGTACATATTATTTAGTTACTGATTGCCTCTCTAGCTGCTTCTTCACCTCCCGAGTACTATAATACGACTTCCATCCTCTCATGCAGAGATAGCTCGGAAAATGATCAGGACAGAAACAACGCAGTTTCTCTAGATGGACAATTCCTTGCTTTTGAAGAAAATTAGAAAAAAAATATAAGGCAACATAATTTTTTTTCTATAAAACCCCTTGCTGTTACATAGTAAATACGAGAGTGCAAAGGTGCAGGCAGGCTCAACAATCTTGGTGGTGTATGGGCTTTCCAGCAAAGCTCTCTTTATAAGGACACAGTACTATAACTGAGATTTGAAGTGACCATGGAAGGTCTCTAGTCCAACATCCTGGACACAAAACTTGCTTCTTTCAAACTTCTTTGCCTCTTGTCCTTCCACCATGCACAGCTGGGAAGTGCCTGGCTCCAGGCAGTGGCTCTCAACAGCCACTCTCCACAGGTATAGGCAGCTGTTGTTAGGTCCCACCAGAGAAGCCGTCCTTTTCCAGGCTGAACACAGCTGCCCAGCCTCTCTCCTCTTAGGGCCTGGGCTCCAGCCCCCATCTGTGCTGGTGATCCTATACTGAACTCACTCCACTTTTCTGATGTTTTTCCTATAGTGGGGACCCCAAACCAAACAAAAAACAAAATCTGGGAGTGGTTTCACACATGATAAGCAGGGAATAATATCTTCTCCCACCCTCTGCATTACTGTCTCATTCATACAGCCCAGGGTGTCACCGGCCTCTTCTGATTCCAGAGCACACAACTGTCCCCCAGGATGCTGGCCTGTCTCTGCAGAGCTGCTCCTCAGTTCCTCTGCTGCAGTCTGCATCACTGTAGAGCTGTGCCTTTCTGAGGGCATGGTTTGTTGTTGAACTTCATTAGGTCTTTGCCATCCATTCCTGCCAGTTGTCCAGGTTCTCCTGGACAATGTGGCCAGCAGGGCGGGAACAGAGATCATCCTGCTGTATTCCTCACTAGTGAGGCTGCAGCTGAGTACTATGTCAATTTTTGGGCCATTCACTTCAAAAAGGACTTTGAGGTTCTGGAACATGTCCAGAGAAGGGCAACAAGGTTCAGGAAGGATCTAGTAAACATGTCATATAAGGAGTTTCTGAGGCATCTGCATTTGTTTAGTCTATAAAAAAGGAGGCTCAGGGGAGATCTAATCACTCCCACAATTTCTCTGCAAGAAGGTTGTTACTTGGTGGGGGTTGGTCTCTTCTACTGTGGCTACAGTGAGAGGACAAAGGAAATGACCATAAGCAAAGATAGGGGATATTCAGATTAGATACTAGAAAAATAAATTTCTCTGTTATAGTGGCCAGGCACTGAAATAGGTTGCCCATGGAAGTGGTGGAATCAATATTCCCGTATATGTTCAAGAGGCATCTGGATCTGGTGATGGGTTTAGCAGTTTAGGAGTGACAGCAGTAGGTGAGTGGTTGGACTGGATGCTCTTGTAGGTCTCTTCCAACCTTAATAATTCCACAAGTGCTGGCTCTTCTCTCTAGCACATCAGTAGGCACCACACAGTTTGGTGTCATCTACAAACTGGGTTTGAGTGTCCTCCATCTTCCCCTTCAGACTGCTGACAAATATGTTAAACAGGACAGGTCACAGAACAGATCCCTGCAGTACCCCACTTTTTACCAGTTCATTAACCAATTCCCTGTGAGTCTGAGCATCAAACCAGACTTTAACCTACCTAGCTCTCCACCCACTGAAACATAAAGTCCTGAGCTGGATACAGGAATAACATGGGACAATTTCAAAAGCCTTGCAAAAAGGGCAGTAAATGACATCTACTATCTTAACACCATCAACAGATTCCATCATTCTATCAGCCAGACTATTTATTCTAGCAGCTCCCTAATGATGCCATTTAGATTGGGATGGCCTGGCTTACACTAGTTTTCCTTTCTCTCTCTTGCAAACTGTTCTGTAGATTTTAGAGACTGAAAATTATTAAGTGCTCTTTTTGGTTGTAGGACTTGTGTGGGAAGGGAAAGGAAGAAAGCAGTTTCACAAGTACATGATAGTGCTCATAGAAAAAAATACAGAAATAAGAAGAAAGTATAGTATGCCATAGGTATAGACTGTTACTAGAGAATCAAAGAATTGTTGATGTTGGAAAGATTTTACACCTCTTTCATTTCCCCCACAAAAGGAAACAGGAGACAATGTTTCTTCTCCTTCAAAATTAATATAACAATTCAAGTGAATATTACTTAAAGGAAGATCTAGTCTAACAGGACTCTCAATCTTCTTCAAATAATTTTAAGTTCCCTGGCTCTGCCAGTCTTACAGTGACCTTCTTCAAAACACACAGAATGTAAAGAACAACTTACTGTCCCCTTAATTTCTAAACAACCTAAGAAGATTATACTTTAATATACCCTATAAGTAGAATTTTAAACACACTGTTTTGAAATTCTGAGCCAGAGGAGTTTTCTTTTAAATCAGCAGGAAGCATTCTCCATGAAGGTCACCCATTGACAGAAAAATCCTTTGATGGGAGAGGCTGCTCTTGGGTTGATACCAGCTGTGCTTTCCAGGCTGGGCAAAACATGTTCAGACATGCTGATATACCAGGCAGCCTTTCTAAGTTGAAGCATATAATAAGACTGCATAAAACCTGAAAGAAAAGGGGCCTTTAACTTTTACATAGTCACAAACTCTTCTGTAACTGACTGAATGCAAAATTCCTCAGATTGTTTTAATTAAAACACTTTTGGACTTTTTACTAGGACATTTGTAGGAATTCCTGCTGTTTATTCATAGCTGTATACTTTCTGAAATATAAGACATGTGGCACTAAGAATCTGGGACTTTCTGTTATCCACTATCAATCTAATGCACACGGCAAGGCTTGCTCCAGGCATTTTGCAAAGCGTTTCTTTTTCTCTGGTAGTTTTTCAGATACAGCACATTAGGCTTATACATTAGATACAGCACATTAGGCTTTGTGAGAACTACAAATACACATACTTCTAAACAGGAGGCAATAGAGGTTACAAAACATATTTATTTCTCACGAAGCACCAAATCTTTATCTCTCTAACTCTGGCTGTCAAACTGACCTCGCTCTCAGCCAAAGTTTAAGCTGGAAACAGAGCACTGCATAGTTTTCAACTCATATGATCTCTTACATGAAGAAAGCTTTCAAATCACCTTTATCTATTCAGTCCTGCAAGCTTCACATGGCACAACCAATGAACCTGCTCATGTTAAACGAAGCAGCTATAGCAGTCCAGTCCATGAACAGGCCAGAATCCAGCTACCTTCGTGTAAAAGTAAGAGCTGTGTATTGTGTCAGACTGCTCTGCAGCCTGCCATCCTCAACAGGGAACAGCTGCCTTCAGGCCCAGAACTGGCCATGGAATCCCTCTCAGACCCTAAAGCTAAGTTGTGTGCCAAGTAAAAGCCATGGGATTGCTTAGCGTCTCTTGCCATTAATCAATAAAGGACAACACAGATACTCAGATATGATTGAAATATCAGTATTCTACTGATATTTCACAGGACAGGACACCAACATGTTTTCTGTCCTTTTCTTCAGGAGCAGCCACTGAAGAACACAAGATTAATTCTCTCCTGTAAATGTCAAGGGTATGCTATAGATTATACACTCATTCTTATCTTTCACTGAAAAATCATCTGCCATTGTCCTGTAAAGTGCTGAGATTAAACATTTACCCCATACACATTTAAAAATGCAGCCTGCCAAGACTACAACATGTTTTGACCAGTGCAGGCTAGTATAATGAAACACTGGATAGTCAAGCATATGGTGGGTTTGCAACAGTCAAATATGCCACACTATAGTAAAGCATAACAAATCCAGTGTCAAAGAAAACCTAAACACCAAGATAACTCCCTAAGGGTATCTTTGAAAATGTTTGCAATGATAAATCACCTCCACTGCTTAAAAAACATTCAGGGACAAAAGGATAGCAGCTAGATTAAAAGCACAGCGTAGAAATAAAACTAAAGAAAGAACATTAGTGCCTTGTAATGATAGCTGGTTTTTCCTCCACAAGTCTTCTCAAACATGTCATATCTGTATAAATAAAACATCTTCCTGTAGAACATATTTGAAAGCTGATACAGAAAAAAACCTATTTTTTACTACATATACACAAGTATACAAAGGATTTATATGAACATATTTAATATTGCAATGTGACTTTAAAAGTTACAAATCCTAAACACCTTTCCAATCACAGTGCTCCCCAACTTTATATTACATTTCAAAAGTGTTAAATTACATTCATGAAGGTTTTATGCAGTTGTCCTTCTGCAGCATTCCAGAACACAAACCGCTCTTCTGCTCTATCTAATTTAAAAACTGCTTATATGTGACATGCACTAAGTTTGACAGAGGTGTCTTAAAAAATTCACAGTGAGCCTATTTCAGATAAGAGGGAGTGAGACTGAATTATCCTGCTGAAGAAAGATAAAAGGAGTAAGGTCATGGCTGGCATAACTTGAAAAAGCACAGTCACAAAGTGAGTGCAGTATGAACCATGTAGAAAGACATATTTATGACTTGGAGAAGCTTTTATGTTGAAAAAATCCTTTAAACTCAATAGGAGAGGGTGTCCATGCAGAGAAAAAGAAACACACAGCACCTATCCCGGTTCTAGCACAAAATTTTTCAGGTAACCAACACAGAAGAAATGCACAAGAAAAGACAGACAAAAAAAAATCCATGCCGGATTTGTATGTTAAGAATTCAAGGAAATAATGACAAAGGCACAAGTGGGATGTGCTGTGCTGTAGCCTGAGGTATATATTTGAAGAAAAAGAGGAGACACTGAATGGGATGGAAGTGGGATAAGAGGAACAGGGGAAGAACATGGGAATATAGAAGGTAAGAGAGAGAACACAAATAAAGGAAGCGTTTAGCAAAAGAAGAGAAGAAATCAAAGATGTGAGAACAAGAAGGAGGGAGGGTTGAACTTCATGACTTCGTGGAGAAGACTTATTGGTCTTTTCCAACCTAAACGTTTCTATGACATAAGCAAAGCTTCTTGGTGTGCTTCTCCTTAAGGCAGACTGGTTAGAGCTCACAGCATCTCTGCCCGCTATGACAACAGGAGGCAAACAAGCCAGAATATTTATTGTCACCACAGCCCCCCTTAGAAGCTGCCTCTAGATGATCAGACAACAGACAGACAATCAGCAGACAGAACACTGATGTGCTGAAGTTGCATTAAGAGACAGGCTCCCAGATGTAAGGTGGCAGGGTATAGCACAGTAAAGTGCTTAGCTTTGCCCAGGCTAAGTGTAATGAAAGCACTTACATGCTGTTGAAAGAACCTATCAGATACTAGTCTGAGAATACAGTAGTATTCTCTCAGAAACCTCTTCTCAGTACCATCTTGACTGCTATTTTATACACACACCCAACTTCGTATTTCCTACAGAAACAACTTTTATTCACCCTTGTGATTGTCATTTTGTACACTGTTAGCTAACATCTCCGTTTTTCATTTCCTTTCCTGTTATGCAGGCATCAGATAAATCAGAATACAAGGATATGAAACAAGAATAGTTTTTTGAACAGGGAATACAGGTTCACATTCCCCAAAACAAAAAGAACACCAGCCTATGAGTACATACTGCCAGAGAATTGAAGTCTGGAGACGTACTGCCACAATCCTGTTGATGTTGGAGCATATTAAAGCAGATGTTTCCTGTCAAGTGTTATCCTCTCCCTACAGTCCATACCAGTATATTCCAGCAGTCACTTCTAGCAAATACATGCAACACTGGTTAAATATTTTGAGTGAATTCTCTTGTAATTCACTGCTCCATTTGTTAATGTCACATTTCTAAGCAACATTTAGAGTCCTTTGGATTATTGCTTCCTTCTTTTTAAGTTTAATAATGCCCTTTGAAAAAGTCTTAAGCAACACATCATGCACACAAGTGGAAAAGGAACAGATTTTCTAAATCCTTAAGTTTTGTGCATATTTGTTTTTCTTTAATAGAGCTAAGGAAAAGTTCCAGTTCTATTATTTAGGCTAAAGTGTGGCCACACAATATGGACACACCACTTTACAGCCTGAGGGTCTGCCACAGGCCACCTGACCAGGAAGACCAAAAGGATAAAGCCCTCTACAAACAGATAGGAGCAGCCTCAGCTTCACAAGCCCTGGTGCTCATGGGGGCTTTCAATCACCCTCGTATCTGTTGAATGGACGACACAGCAGGGCATTTTGCAACCCAGGAGTTCCTGGAATGCATGGATGATTTTTTTTTTCTCCAAGTGACAGGGGAGCTAACAAGGAGACATCCTAAGCTGGACCTTGATCTCACCACAATGAGGAGCTGGTGTGGAATGTGAAGCGCACTGACCATGACATGGTAGAATGCAAGATCCTCAGGGCAGCGAGGGGAGCACACAGCAAGCTCACTAGCCTGGACTTCAGGAGAGCAGGCTTTGGGCTCCTCAAGGATCTGCTCAATAGAGTGCCACAACAAAGCCCAGGAGGAAAGAAGGGCCCAGGAAAGCTAGGTAACATTCACGGATCACCTCCTACAGGCTTGACAGAGATGCATCCCAATGAAGAGGAAGTAATGCAAAAACTACAGGAAGCCTGTGTGAATGAACAAACTTAAACACAAGAAGAAAGCCTAGAGAGGGTAGAAACAGGGACAGGTAGCCTGTGAGGAATACAGATGAATTGTCCAAGTAGCTGGAGATAAGGCTAGGAAAGCTAAAGCCCTGATAGAATTAAATCTGGCCAGGGATGTCAAAAGCAACAAGAATACTTTCTCTAGGTACACTGGTGATAGAAGGAAGACTAGGAAAAATGTGGACTCTCTCCAGAAAGAAACAGGAGACCTGGTTACTAAGGACATGGAGAAGGCTGAGGAACTCAGTGCAGTTTTGTCCTCACCACCCACAGTGCTCCAGCCACACTGCCTGAGTTGCACTACTAGTGGAAGGTATCCCTGCCCATGCTAAGGGGCTTGGAACCACATCATCTGTGCGAAAACTGCATGATCTACACTGAACTACACGACATCATCTAACTCCTAAGTCTTCAAGAACACAAGGAGAACCACAAAACAAAATAGAAAAAAAAAAAAAATCAAGTGTCCTGGATACAGACTGAAAACTTCATAACGATAAACATTTGTAGGAATGGAAGGGAAAATACTTAAGTCCTTCCATCATTATCAGTTGCTCAGTTTTATTTAATAATCAGGCTTAGCTCCACAAAACTAAATAAGGCAGTAATCACCATGAAACAATCTTTGCGCCAGAAGGTCAAGTAAACATCGCAAAGAATATAATTCAAACAGTCACAGTGTATTGACGGGGACTTGACTTCATGCTTTTGACATTTTTATCAAACTTTATGAAAAACAGATAGGAAAATATGTTTAAATGTCACTCTTTCTTCAGTTCTTACAGAAATGCAGATATGGTGCTTACATACAAAATGAATTCTACTTATATTGTATTTCAGTGTAATGATAATGAGATTTTCAGACTGACAAGAATAAACAAAACACATCAAACACTGACCTAACAGTATTTTCTTAAACTAGACTATCTACCCCCAAGTAAGGAATATATTTCCAAAGACTCTGTCAATCATTAGAGGAAGCTGCAATCTCTATCTGAGTTTAGCAACATCTCAAAACTTCCTGAATAGGCAAACTGTAGATATAGCAATCTACCTTTCCATACAACCTACCTTTCACTTTAAAATTACTATTTTCTGATTAGATACATTTAAGGGGAGCAGCAGGTCACTATTGTTATAGTAAAGCTATGCAGCCACAATTGATTTAGCCAAAGCTTTTCCAAACAGAATATATTAATGCAATAATATGTAATCATCTTGTCTTGATATTTACAGTAAACTCAGGCCTGGATGAAGCTTGTTCAAAATTCAGCTGCTAACACAAGATGCTTGTCTATCCTCAGTTTGAGGAGGGTTCTGATTTTTTGAATAATTGTTTAGTACTGAATTATTACTTCATCTTTTTTAAACTTCCACGACTTTCATAAGAAGGGCTGCCAGATTAGGCTGTAAACCATTATTTACTAATAAAAACAATAAAGTTTTATGGAAGAATACAGTCCAATATTGGTACATGAGATTTACCAATTTACTTCTTTGCCAAACTGGAATAAACTCTTTTAATGCAAGTAAAAACAGGAAAAATTAGTCTAGGTAAAACCAAAATCTTGTTAAAACCAGTTTAAAAAATAAAGCACATAAAGATTGGGAAAATTAAAAGACTTCCCAATTTTGAAATTGCTATATAATAAAAAGTAGAGATAACTAATGTAATGACCAAGGTGATACAAACAAATATTTCATCTTACTTGTCCAGAGCTGTGCTGGTAGGCATGCTTCTGCCAAATCCTCGGACACCCATCTGACAAAAGTATGGAATGCAGGACAGATTGGCAGCAATTATAGCCAGTGAATCTGATGCATTAACAAAGAAACCATTTTGGCCAAGGATCATGTAGCGGTCCTGGAGAAGAAAACAAATTTAAAATAGCATCCTAAATTCCATGTATTGAGGACACATAATTTCTTTTCCTAGATCCACTGGAGGTAAAGAGAAAAAGGGCAGGCTTTGGGTAACTCACATCCCTCTTTGCGCAGAAAAATTTACTGGAATTATTCTGCCATGTTTATAATCTCACTATCACACCATCACTCCCTCCTGCCTTGCAAATCAAAGCTCCAGATCAATTTCTAGCTTCTGCCTCCCATGTGTCACTTCAGCAGCTCTGTTTCTGCCAAGAGAATGCTTGTGTAGGAGAATCTTTTTGCCAATGACACACACTATTATGGGAGTAGGAGAGTGTTTTGTGTTTACTGAGAATAGAAAACAGCTTTTGTTCTTCTGAACCTTTTAATCTTTCTCCCACCTTGTCAGGGCAGAAAGTTCTTTTGTAATACATTGCTTTTTATTATGCTGATAATACAACATTAAAAAATTAAAATAAACAGAGGTTATGACTCGGTGCTTTATTTAGCTAAAAAGCCCTTAATTCATGATGCTAACCAAAAAGGAAACTTAACATTGTTAGTGTTTACTGTGACAAGTCTATATCATCTGTATGCTGTGTGCTTCTAACCAAGGAAAAAAGTGTTACGCCAGCACAAGACAAAACCAGCCTGATACTTAAATAATTCTCATCCTGCCTTCAAATTCTGCTTGCTTTTCAGTCATCTGAAGAGGAAAATTACAACATATGTGTCTGATTTATGGGTTGCAAATGTTACCATCTGTACCTGAAAATAACGCCACTTTCAGCTTCAATGGGTTACTGAAAAGCAGATAAATTATACTTACATGCCCCATATTTGACCCCAGACAAAATAACAACTATGGTGGAATCTCAAGACAGATCTAAATACTTACTCCATCAGCATCAAAAGCAGCTCCAAATCCATACTCGCCACCTTTCATAGCCTCCAGCAAGGCAGTTGCATATGTTAAATTTGGATCAGGAGGCTGTCCACCAAAATCCTCCAGAGGAATACAGTTGATGGCAGAATTTGCAGGAGCTCCCAGTTCATCACACAAGATTCTTCTCACATAGGGTCCCATAACTGTGAAAACAGAAATCTGCCATGCAATCACAAAAGCGTATGCTTGACATTCAGATTTTTCACAGCACTGTGGACATTGCATACAAAACATAGCTTCAGCAATTCTATGCATCTGTCCTTGCAACAACCCCCAAACTATTATTTCACAGAGGAATATGTGATTGTCCTCAAAGAAAATAACTAATCAGAAAGAAAATAATCAATTCAACGTGAAAATCACAATGGTGAAAGACACAGAGGTTCTTTTACTGATTGTTAAGTAAAAAAATCATCATACATGTAAAGGAGCTTTTCTCACTAAAATAAAAAAAAAACCCCACTATTCCATGTGTTTAAATAACACATAATAGCAAGGAAAGTTAACAGTAGGTGAATACATATGGGAAATACACCTACCTTAAGATTCCAATTCATGTGAAAACTGCAATAGATTTGTCCACCAAAGAATTTTTAGTTGCTACCATGCAGAGAATAAATTAAAATTTTATTAAAACTAACTCCAAAATACTTGTTTTGTTAAAGATACGATCAACTAAAACTCCATGCTGTAACATACCATAATTATTACCTGCATTTGGTGACTGAAAGGTCACTACCTGAGCACTCTGCATCCCTGATGCAGATGTGAACAGGTCACTCAGAAGTAAAAAATGCATGAGTGACTGCTCTCTTTTTCTCCCACCTTACTCCTAAATCTTGCTAATTAGAGCAGCGGAGACCTGAGGTAAAACTGTGTGAGTGAAACTTCTTCTCATGAAAATGTAGATGTTAATTCCATAAAATATACCATGATTCAGGTTGTTATCTAAAGTGGACTCCTATCAAATTACTCTTTTTTCTGCCAATGTTAAACTACCAGCATGTACAGCCTTAAAAATATATTCCACTTGCATACTTAATCTACATGTACTTTAAATTATAGATATCCATCTCTCCACCAAAATGCAAGGTCATAAAGCCAACTCTCTGCCACCTTGCAAATAAAGTAAACAAGCTAAGTCCTTTAAAATGTTTGTGAAGCATTAGTTTCTCTAGCCCTAAACAGACTATGCATCTTTGTGACAACATATAAAAATTCTGAACATGAGAGCTCCAAGGTGTTTCAGTAACACTCTCTCCAGTGCAGTACCCGACAAGAGGCAGTGCCTTCCTCACTACTCCCTCTGCATTGCCAAAGGACGCCATCTGCCCTTCTGACACAGTCTAGCAGACTGGGTGTTCAGAGCTATCAAGCTGTACTAGATAAAATGCTTCAAAGAAGTTTTCTAAGTCTGTCCAGCTCCTTTAATGGGTCTGTTTTTGTAAACTTGTTAAAGAATGAAACCTGGTTTGCTTGATGTAATCTGTTTTCCATAAGATAATGCTGAACAGTGTTACTCACACTCCTATCCTTCAACTCATTATCTGCAGCAATCCTTATTTATATATTCATAGTGTAGCCTAAAACAGGTCTTATCCTGGTCTGCATTTCCCCAAGTGACACAGCTTATATTTTTTTTAATATCAGTACACCATTGATCCCCTTGCCGTCCTCTATGATACCTTCAACTTGTCCACAGTATGCTGAAATTTGCTCACTTTAAACATCAGTGAGACAGAGGTCTCAGCTAACTCTTTTATTTATTCAGATTATTAGTTTTCTACCATTTCTAATTTCCTCTTATTAGAGACTGCCTTGTAACCTCCTCAATCATTGGACACTGCAAGACACTTCACCACCCTATCATGGCAAGATTACCTCATCCTGCTTGCTTCCAATGCAGAAAGAAAACTTTTATTGGACACGTATGTCCTTACTTATTTATCAAGTAAGATAAATCTCTTTGCCTGGTAAGAAATCTAACCCATTACTAAGACTGCTTTTGTTGTTAGTATAAGGTTCAAATCCTTCCTTATTACCCTTAGCTTCTCTTACATAGAAGTCCAACATTTATATGCTGTATGTTATTGGGAAACCACTGCAGAGTACAACTTTTATTGTGAAGTTATTTCAGTGTACCTACAATTCTGCCCCAATAGCACTTAAGTCCATACCTCCATTCATGGCATCAATCCTTATTTTAATCTGATTGGGTCCAGTCAGCAAATTTCTGATGGCATTGAAGTCAAAAATACTTCGAAGGAGATTGAGGTAGATTTCCACGGAATCCACAATTTCCACTAGAAAAATCACACCAAAAAAAGTGACTACAGTTCACCCAAGGGAAGTTATTTCTTCTAGCTCTCTTCTACCCAACAGAACTAAAGTCAGAGCACACAACCCCTATATCACATGGCTGAAAAGAGGAAAAGTCTAAGGCTTCCTCCGCCTTCAGTGTGGCTATTATCAAGCTTCAAGCCCTGAAAAGATCAACAGTTTTACCTGCCAAAAGACTGCAAAGATAATGTAAGTTGACAGCTCCTATTTCAATGAACACATTAATGAGTGTATGTTACATCAAAGTAAACTCTTAACAGATTGTTCACTAAACCGCTGAAAGATTTTGCAAGCTGAATAGGTTTATTTTCAGAGGAAAAGGATGTTCATGGCAAGTTGACACCACTCAACTTCTACCTGACAGCAGTATCTATCTGCATGACTCTTACAAGAGAGACATACAATCTATTTTCTGAATTCTGGCACCAGGAGTACCTGTGTTCAGTTTATTGTAGATGGACAACAAACTATACTTTTGCACTGGAGATCTCATTGATTTAGGAAAGCAAAGGCTCAGATACAACATCTGTGTTTTTGCTAAGGACTTGATATCTTGAAATTCAAATTCATAAAAGGAGAGCACGGCAATTTTTCTAGTTCTCTTGGATGCAAAACATTAAACAAAAATGAATTCATGAAAATAAGTCTGTCATAATGAAAGCAGTAACTAAACCAAAACCATGTTCTCAGTCATCTTGGAATTAATTACTTTTCCTGATTAAATTAAAAAGCATATGTTATACTAATGTCTTTTCATCTGATTAAATTAGTATCTCGAAATATCTTACTTGTAAGTTAAATTATTACTTAGAATCTCATTCAATTTTGCACAAAAACACTGACCTCACACTAAAGCTCTTCTTTAGAGTAACATGAAAATGACACAGATATTTTTTGAGCCTGAGAAAAACACGTAGGATAGATTGTGACATATGCTTGAAGAAACAAAAAAAGGTACTCAAGCTGGAAAATTACCTGTAAAACCTACTTGAAAAAGAGTAAATTCTATGGTAAATGCTGGAAGTTTAAACACTTACTGTATTATTTCTTGTCTTCTATGTCCTGCTCCTAACAGCATTTTAGTAAGCCCTAAGCTTTACACATATGAATAAATGTGGCAGCTCTGGTGGAGCTGCTCACACACGTGAATATAAAGCACATGAAGGATTAAAGCCTAAAAATTATGTTAACTCCTGCCAAACCCAACCTCAGTTGTTCCAGCACCTCTTGATTCACAGAGGGTTGGAGTCTTGTAGCCTGGATTCACAGAAGTTAGTTCACCCAACTGAAGAAAAAGCAGAAGTTTCAAATACAGAAGAGAGTATCTTAAATTACTTTTTCGATTATTTTCATTCTTTCTGCACCTTCAATCTGCATTCAAGTCTGTGCAAACTGTATTTATTCATGCACTTGTAAGCCAACTGCATTGCTTCAGCAGGGTTCCCTGACAGCTCTACTGTTTCAGGTTGATGTATTGAAATATATGAAATATACACTAAGTTTGAAATATGTCAGGACCCCTTAATTTGTTTTTGACTCCTTCAAGAGTCAAAAACAGCGGTGTTAAATAATTTTAAATCAATTGTAAGCATAAAAGTATTCACTACGCCTAAAATTAAACATGTGCTTAAGCAATCCCTTTACATATGGAGTCACTGGATGTACAAATCCCATAACTTTTCAAAAGTGTGAGTAAAAATGAATAAACTGAGAGTCTCACTTACTCTTTTATCAATTAGTCTTCAATAAGCAAACCATTCCTAGACCAAAAAGGTTTGTGTTTGGTGTTTAACTACTAGCAAGCATACATTTAGCAAAGATACTTGGCTGAAAGGTGAGGCTGTAACTAAGAGTCCTGAAATGCAAAACAAACATAACGCTTACCTATAAATGCACAGAGCACTGGACACAAGCAAAAGGAGTTGGAAACCATGGTGCATTTGGAAAACTACGGTCTAATTGCAATCACAGAAACATGGGACATGAGTTACATGACTGCAGCACGGCAGCTGAGGGCCACAAGCTTTTCAGAAGACAGGCTGGGTCTTCTCAGACTGACAGGAGAGGTGGGGGTGTTGTGCTCAATGTTAAAGAAGGGTCAGATTGTGAAGAGCTGCTCTGATAAACAGCCATACACAGACAGACCCTGTGGGTGAAAATCAAGAAGCAGATCAACAGGACTCCATGGTTGGCCACCTGACATGGGGAGTCCCTTGATGAGACTTTTTGCTTTATTAAAAAATAAACCCAAACTCTACCTCCATTGGCAACCTAAAACTTCACTGTAATCTCTCCTCCAGTTCCTGGGACTGTGGCTAGGTGTTAGAATAATTCCAGCAGCTGTTTTGATCTTTCAGATGATATATGATAGACCAGCGTCATCTATGTAGCCTTCTTTAAGGTTTTTGACACTTGGCATCACATCCAGTATTTCCAAATTGGAGAGATGGGGATCTGATGGATGGACTATTCAATGGAAAAGGAGTTTGGACACAATGACTCTGTGTCCAGGTGGAGACCAGGGAGGAGTGGGTTCCCTCAGGGCTCTGTCTTGGCACCAGTCAGTACCCTTCAACATCTTCACCAATGACATCAACAGTGACACTGAATGCTCCTTCAGCAGGTTTGCAGAGGACAAAGCTGGGTGGTGCAGCTGGCTAACCAGGAGGGATGCCATCCAGAGGGACCTGGACAAGCTTGAGCAGTGGATCTGTGAGAATCTCCCAAGGTTCCACAAGTCCGAGCACGAAGCGCCGCGCCTGGGTCAGGGCAGTTCCAGACACAGGCACAAACTGGGAGAAAAACTCACTGAGAGCAGCCCTGCAGAGAAGGACTTGGGGGTTCTTGGGGATGAAAAGCTGGGCATGACCCACAGCCCAGAGAGCCACAGGTGTCCTGGGCTGCATCCAGAGCAGTGTGAGCAGCAGGGCAGGGAGGGGATTCTGCCCCTCTGCCCTGCTGACACCCCACTGCAGTGCTGCATCAGCTCTGGGGTCTCGGTAGCACAAAGACATGGACCTGTTGGAGAAGGCCCAAGGGAGTGCAACAAAGATGATCAGAGGGATGGAGAACCACTCCTAAGAGGACAGGCTGAGATCTGGGATTGTTCAGCATGGAGAGGGTTCAGAAGAGACCTTACAGCTGCCTTCCAGTACCTAAAAGGCAGAGAATTTTGAAACAGGCAAACCACGTTAATGACAAGGGGGGAAGGGTTTTGAACTGAAGGAGAAGAGATTTATATTAGATTTTAGGAAAAAATTCTTTACTGTGAGGGTGGTGAGCCACTTGAAGAGGTTGCCCAAAAAAACTGTGGATGCCCAATACCCTGAAGCATTCAAGGCAAGGTTGTTTGGTACTTTGAGCAACCTAGTCTAATGAAAGGTGACCCTGCCCATGACAGCACAGTTGGAACAAGATGAACCTGAAGGTACTTTTCACCACAAACCATTCTATGATTCTATACTGCCTCGTATTTTGAAAACTTTTAGAAAGGCATCTTAAAGAACTGAAGTTCTGCTGATATAATTACCTGTTATAATTCTGCAGCAATACTACCATTTAGACCCAATGGATTTAGCATGAATAAAAGCACACACTGATACCTCGGAAAGGTTTGAATTTGTTCTCCAGATCAAATTCTTGTCTTCCTAGGCGTGACAAATCAACTCTGAGATCAGGACAAATTGCATATTCCTCCAAGGTTTTGCTGATTTGATAGATTTTTTCTGATACTATGTCTGGAGCAGGTCCTATAACAGAAAAAAAATGTGGTGGGTCATTTCTTTAAAATGAAGATTTCGTATTTTAAAAATGAGTGCTATAGCAAACATTTTTCTGAATATATTTGAGTTACTATGGAATAAATAAAAACAAAGTACTGTGGTAAATAAGGTCTGTTCTTTCTCTACAACACAGGTTTAAAACATTTTTCAAAAAAATAAAACATGAAAATACACTGCATCAGTCACAACATTTTGATTGACATAGAGTATTTAAATTATCGAGGGGCAGGAAAGATGAGGTAACCACAGTCATATTTGTTTGGGCTTATTGGTCAAAGACTGCCTTTTTTCACTCTGCAAGGAATCTCAACATATCCATCAAAAGAAAGCCTGCTCTTCAAAAGCAGGTTCTGGTGTTTCATAGGACTTTCTGCAAATGCACACCTGGGAAGATCATAAAGCTTGGTGGTCAACATTATTTCATTAGAAAAAAATACCATTTTTAGAAATCTTACCAGTTTAACAGTGGTGCTGTTTTGCAGTTTTCCTCCACTACCTGAATGAAACTTATCTTTGTTTGAATTCAAAGTACTTTAATTGCTTAACAATTAGCAATTATGACCTGGATTGCTTACATCATTCAGAAACAGAAAACACATCTTACTTGTGAGTTACTTTCACTGCTAAAGCCTGAAAGATGGCTTTATTTTCAAAGATTTACTGCCAACTAAATTAAAGTTGCAGGCTTGATGCAAAAATTACGAGATAAACTATGCCATATACAGTGCAAAGGTTGAGTCCAAGCTGCAATTTAATGTGAATTGCAGCAAGTCCCTTTCTGACTTATCTGAGTCTGCACAGCTTATATTAAAGCTACACTTCTACTCTAAAAATTATTTCTTTTATTCCCTCTGCTGTATTCTCTCTCCCCATCCCAAATGTCTTTGAAGTCTTTTTCAGTACAAACTTTCCATTTGTCTAGCAATGCCACTGTGTGCAGTGCACTGCCACGTAAACTGGTGTCTTCCATCTCAGATGCAGTGTACCAGATGGTCTGAATCACTACAATAAAAACCAACCACTTAACTCTTCATTTAGCTTACAAAATTACTTCTTACTTATCTAATCCAAACCCATGCAAAGGGTGAGGATGCCATTAGCTACAGATCTTCCTTGATAGATGGATGCATTGTCTACTGATATTTCCGGCTAAGGAGATCCCACAGTCACTCTACATTTTCTTCTACAGCTACAAGCCACTTCTGCTTGACTTGGATCTCTAAAATAGACTGAGCAAAAATATAGAGTAACAAAAACCTTCCCTAGGAGCCTGTTGCTGTGCTTAAACACGGTCTTTAAGTTCAAACACCTTGCCTAATACCTAACTCACATTTTCTCAGCTGGAACTTAAACCAACTACTTTTCATTATGGCCCTGCTGATTAACATACTTATTAAACCTTGTGACCTGTGTTTGAGGAGTGTTTCATACATAAAGCTTAACAGCCTTTTTGAATTCTCTTTAAAAAGGCAAAGCACACTAGAAGGGCTGCACCACCAGCTGTTAACCATTTATCAAGCAGATTTTAGACGCATATGGTGTTTTAAAGTTCATAGAGTGCTAATTCATCTAATGGTTTAGCTCTCATATATGTGTGCTGTGACCCTTGCTTTCTTACTGGCTGACATAATCCTTAATGTAAATCCCTTACTGACATAGTCCCTGTAATCCCTCTGGGATGCAAACCTACTCTGTTTATAAAATCACACTCATTTCACCATGCACATTTTTCAATTACACAAGAGAGAAGGGAGAAAGCACCCCATCTCAAGTTCTCCCACCTTCAAAATGGAGAAGGAAACATTTTATAAGCAATCTCAGTTCATTTTTTTTCAGATGGAAAGCACTCTACATGTGTGAGGTATACAAGGCATCAGCAACCTCACATAATGTTATGTAAGTGTACACAGATCTATAATTGTAAACCACACAGAACCTATAACATACATAGATAACTTAGAACCCATAACGTGTTAGTTGTCAATTTCAGAAAACAAGACTTTAGCTATATACAAAAATTCCCTTATTCAATGGTGGAACTGCAGTGGTAAAATGGTACAGCTCTCTACCTGGATAAATTACTTCCTGGGTAAACATAACAAGTTTCTCGTGTGCTTTCTTCCACACAAGACAATGAGTTATACTGCCTACTTTAAAGCATGTAAAGCAATTACAGGCTTTAAAGTAAATGCCAAGACAAGCAACACAGAAATATGAGGAAAACAGAGCTCCCTCATAGACATCTTTATAAAAAGATCAGAATTGTTACAGTAATCTGGATGCCTACATAAATGACTGTAAAAACCAGATGGCAAGTTGTTTATTGAAATCTTACAGCTACCCAAGGGCTTCAGTGAACATTTAATGCTCATTTCTCAGACCCATGTACACAAATACACTTATATTATTTAAAGAAAAAGAGTTGCCTACATTCTTCACAGTTTTAAGAGAGTAAATGAAAAACACACAATTACAGACAGCTAGTTGTCCTCACAAGCCATTTCCAGGATACCAATCTGCACTGTTGTTTTTTTTTTTTTTTTAAAAAACATACCTCCATTGGCAACTTCGAACTTGACTCCAAATTCTCCTCCAGGTCCCCCAGGACTGTGGCTAGCTGTTAGGATAATTCCACCAGCGGCTTTGATCTTTCGGATGATACATGAAACAGCAGGTGTGGATAAGATCCCATTCTGTCCAATAACCAGTCTGCCAATCTACATGGGAAAAACAAGCTAAAGTACTCTGAGCAGCACGAAATTTTTGAAAATTAGTATGGAAACACACACACAATAGGAATATATGTACAGGATAGAAATGGTAGAGTCTTGCTACAGAACACACTCTTTTGCAGAGAAATATCCATGAGGTGGTTGCATGCTAACATGGAACACCGACAAAAAATACTGTAAACCTGGCACATTTAACCCCAGTGGCCTGGATGTGACAGTAAAGCAAGAGCACAGCAATGATAAGGATTTGCAAAGCTCCCAAGCATAACACTAGGCTATCATCCTGCTACCGAAACTTGCCAGGTAACCCCACCAATCAGCAAATCCTCTCAGATATCAGTACAGTTTGGGGCTGACCCCGTGGATGCATTTGCAGGGCTGGGGCTTTAATAGAAAGAGAATAGAAAGCGAATTGCCCCTCATGGAGCAGCCTTTCAGCATTACCATAAGCACCACTCCACATTAGGACCTGCCGTCTCTTGTAGTTACACCTCTATTGCCAAGACAGCCTTGGGTGTCCTGCCCCACAGAAAGCACTGCTCCTCCTTCAGCTATCAATGACTCCTTGGCTATTCCAAATGAACAGGGTGTGTTTCCCTGGGCACAGCTGAGCAGGGGAAGTTCCCACCATTCTTAAAATAAAAAAAAAAAAACCTTTCAGGCGGTGTTATTAAACACTGACTCAATGTGCTTGGTATTATATGCAGTTCCACTGCAAGGTTCCAATTTCAAAACCATGCCTTCATCCCCTACGCAGATACTACAGTTTCAGTTTAACACAGATAATCTGGGAGCCAACAAGAAATGTATTTACAAAGAAATACAAGAGAGTTTCTGGGGAACGCAAAGGAAGACACAAAAAAACAAGGGGAGAAGGGAAGGTTAAGCCTTACAGATTGAGAACTGAGGCAGCTGCACATGGAGCTTAAAAGGATATTGTCAAAGTCTGGACTTCCTTAATAACACCAATATTTTTTAAAAAATCAAATAAACCCCCATGACGACCATCACTACTGAGCAGAAGTTTGGGAAGGGGCAGGGCTGTTAGGGGGAAAGGCAGGGGGAAAGGCAGAACACTGAATGCCTCCCACTCCCCATCTGCAAGCAGACTGGGAATTGAACTTCAGACTTCATTCTCATAGTTAGGAGGAGATTTGATAGCTCCACAGTCTGCTCGGCAAAGCAACAGCAGAGGAGGTGCCACTACCTGCCTCCTGTCCATATGGAGCTGCTCCTTCCTATATAGATGACCTTCTTCTGGGCACTCACAAGAGGACCTTAATGGTTACTTAAAAGTGTGGGTTCGAATAATTTCAGAAGAGCAAAGGATTAGGAGATTATAATTTAAACCGATTATGTAAACTATTTTCATTTCAAAAATTAAGACGACAAAGAAATCATTAACTTCTACCATAAACTACTTTTTTGATAATTCTCACCAATCACAAATTATGTCTAGCCATTTCTCTTTCAGTAAGAATCATAGGATCTGCTTTTGAATTTTAAAAAATGTGCAGAAAATGCACTCTTCTATCTCAGATTTCTACATCAAGCCCTGATAAAAGAATAATTGTTTGTCTACCTGCTTCTCTTTTCGGAGCTTTTGCAGATAATTCTGAAGACTATGGAATGTTGCTAGAAAACAGGAGAGCTAATAACTAAGAAACAAACAAAATATTATTGTGAAAAGAAAAATATGATCTAAAAAAAACCTTGAAATTGTTTGTTTTGAATATTGTTCCTCTCTTTTTTTAAACTATGAAGCATGTAGAAAGCTAGAGCAATGACTCAATCTTCCAAATACAGCTGTCAGAAATGGTTGCCAGCTTTTAAAACAGTATTGTGTATGAGTAAACAAAAGGAATACGACAGCAATAACGTTTTACAAAACATTTGAAAACAACACTCTGAATCTATCTGGAGGCACTCAAGTATAAACATATTTACACTTGCATGCAGGCTTATCACAAGCATGGTTTTGGTATTTCTAAATCTATAGTAGTGAGTTTTAAGTTTGTCCTCAAGCACACTACTGTATTTTTAAAAATTAGTAGAACACTTAAATTATTCAGAATGCACAAATTACCTAGGACTATCTCTTTGCCATATTTCACTTCTTCCCATTCAGCAGGTGTCGCAGAAACCAGTTTTCCCATTTTTCTGGATGCCAGACATTAACATAAATCTGAGTAATTTGATTTGCCTTAAGCATTTGTCATGAGGCTACTATTTCTATACTACTTTGAAATGTTATTTATGATGCTAATTTCTGTACTATAGAAATACTGCAATATTTAGTATTCTAAATTAAGGATCCTACAAATCAAATTACATAAATGATATAACAGTATTTTATTTGCAGGGACTACTATAAAGTTTCACCTTTTATTAAGGCCATCAGTGGTTCTACAAAACTCCCTGAGGACAGTGCAGACCTTAGAGGTGTAAATGCGCTATCCATCTTCCTTTGCTGTTTTAATTTTGGTGGCAGGAATGCACAAGGTCATCTTCTCTTCTCAGAATCTCTTCACTTTGAATCAAATATTAAACTAGCATTTAATTATTTCTTTAATTAATTTCATTAATTCCTGTTTTCAGAGATTTCTCACAATCTGAAACAGTAACCAAGCTGTACCCACATGCTGGGTCACAATTAAAGTTCCAGTAATATCCTTCCGAAAATCTTGGACAATTTCATAGCATGGAAAGATTATCTCTGGAATTCAAGAACTTGCATGGCTACAAGATCACAGGCATGTAAAATCTCTTCTAATAATGTGTCCCTATGCCACATGCTATTTTGTCCCTGTACTTTTAGTAACAACAGCAGAAACGAAGATTCTCAGCAAACAGTTACAGCTGAAAGAATAAAGTACCCTAACAAGTACTTTACAAGAACACTTTTATGCAATATTACCACTTGCAGCTGTGCCTTTTCAGACAATTCAGCTGATTACCATGGAATCACTTAATGTATTTTTAAATTATTTTACCCCGTAATGTCTCACATGCCTCAGTCAATTATGCTTGAAAGAACCTGAAGCAAGCACATTACATCTTTGGGGCTGTGCCTTCCTGTGTTTTACTAGTTTCTTTAGGATGCTATAGTAAAATACAGGAATATGAACACCACACTCAGTGTAGAAGCAAATAAATATCACACAGACCCAGGGAGGGAGGGAAGATTTGCATGAAAGGCCATAGAAAATAACACCAACATGGAGACAACCAGAAATCTCAACTCTCTGCCATCTCAAACTTCTGCAGCATTACTAGCAACACTCTGCAGTCTGTCTAGCACGTTGTCATGACTTTCCATATTCAGTGTAACAGCACTGCCTTTTGATCCACCACTGAGACTCATAAATAACAGCTTCTCATTTAAACGTATCCTAAACTTTCCATCAAAAATGAGACAACCCATCCAGTTGGTGGGTCTAATGGAATATTTCAATCTAATACATAGAGGAACTGTACTGCCACTGCTGGAGCCTTCTGCCTCAGTTCTTCCAGACATTGAGGTGGACAGACACTACTATTGGCACGACACAGGTGAAAAAGGAAACAGACCCTCAAACACTCTCCTATCACCTCCACTTTTCAAACTGATTGTCACAACCCAGAATGGTACAGGACCTCTGCCTGGCCTTCCTCACACTCTCCCACCTTCCCATGACACGCAGTCCCTTACCCAAATGTGTTTGCTGCCATACCAGCTGTGTGCCCACTGCGTGGTAACCCTGGTTGGTCACCCTCGGCTCTGAACAGAAGGAGTTGGTGGCACACGTGCTGCTGAGAGCTGCAGAGCATGGGCCAGCCTGTAGCTGCTGCCACCACGGAAAGCTGTGCAAGCTGCAGCAGTGGTGCATGTGCCTGCAGCCCGGAGTTGGGGGCCACGAGCCAGCAGCACCAAGGATGAGCAGAAAGCAGGCCAAGCACTGGCAGCTGACTGAGCAGGGGACCTCGTCTCATTCCTTGTACTGGAGCCCATGCCAACCGTGCTAGGCTGTTAGCACAGGGGGAATGTGGGATGAGTCACCACGTCAGAACAAGAGGAACCTAGCAACTCTAAAGGGCAATCCATTTACAGATGATAATAGAAAATCACTTTTATTTTTGTACCCAGCCGGCACAACTAGCCATGGCTCTCGGTACGTGTCTTCCAGCAAGGAGATTAAAGTTCAGTTTATCAGCACTGCTGGCACTCAGGGCAGCTGAACATTTTCAATGCACCTATCAAACCTTCGCCACATTTCATCAGATCCAGCCTACATCCATTCACTTCTTTCCCTGTGGTACCAGCTACGTGCTTTATAGTTATATTAACCTCATCCAAAAGGACAGATCTTTGCTCCCATGAGTCTTCTCCTCTCCCCCTATTTATATAGCACAGCACTAAACAATGCTATCAAGGAGATTTAGATATGTTCCCAGCAGGTGTGTTTTAACAGCCAAAAAATAAAACATACAACTAGTACTAATGAAGTAAATGTGAAACTTGAGCATTTACATTGTGCTTGAGAGAAACAGGTGAAGGTGACCAGGGTGAAGATGTTAAAGAGGGAAAAGAACATTAGAACGGAAATGGGAGCCCTTTCAATAGCTCCCTACCAGCTAGGCTGCTGAATTTCTGAGGACTGTGTCATTAGCAAGAGAATCATGCATGAATTCAGAAATTTGTGAGAAGTGTGAGCAGAAACATTTGGGGTTTGGCTTCAGAAAGCACCAGGGAGAAACTGTGTTTCTAAGAAACTTGCAGTAACTAAGAAAGGGAAAAGCATTATTACAGCAAGGTGTCAGAATCACCTCAAACTGGAAATCTCCTGAGGTCAGAAAGATATTCCACCAAGATGGGGAATGTGACAGAACAGTAGGAAGGAGGCAGGCTGACAGGAAAAATTAGTCAGCATAACTTGGATGAGAAGTTCCTGCTCCTCCAAATCCTAAATTTCTTCAACACCTCAGTTCTTGTGGCCACCCTGCACTGAAACCCATTTTGTACCTCCTACCAGCATGTCAGGACCTCAGCCTCTACAGGGCAGCTCTTGCTGCTGGGCTCTTCCTTGAGCTGCTGCTGCACCTTACCCCACCTGGCCAACAGGCACAATTCCACCAGTAAGACTGTCTCCACTGAGCTAGAAGGGCAATGGGGCTAGGGAGCAGCACTCCTCCGTGTCCTCTCCCACCTTCCTTGCAGCTCCCCACAAACCAGTCTCCACTTCCTCTGCCCTGCACTCACTCCCTGCACGCTCCCTTCCCTGACACTGTAGATGGAACCACTCTGCTGGTCTCGCCACTGTCCCCACTCTCACCAGTGTCCCCCACACAGCCCTCCCACACCCTGGGCCACATAAACCCTGGCCTCTAACAAGTGCCTACATGAACAGTGATTTTGCACTAGGTAGACAGTATGTAACATAGCCTCTGAAATCCTAAGGCATCACTCAACATCTGCTTGATATTATCACCATGTTGAGAACATATCGTAGAAGAAAATTTAAAATACTCATTATTCATACAAGACTGGTTGGTCTTGTATGTGACAGCAAATCAGCAGGGAAAATTCAAACACATATGGAGATTCATTTCAAAATTGAAAGATCTTTTGAAAGGACTGCCTTTAAAGTACTGAGCTTTAGAATTAAAAAAATTCCCTATTGAAAAACCCTATAGAATTATATCACTCCTTTTGCCAAACCCAGAGGATCAGTCTAGGCATCATAACAAGAGACAGCAGTTTCAACTCTGCTTTGAAGTAGGAACTTCAAACCTGCATTATGTAGTGTTTCCAGTTTTCTGTACATACACATCCACACATGAAATGTGCAGAAGAGGTAAGTTCTCACTTCTTCTAGCAGAAGACCTAAGTTCTCTTCCTGAGTTTTCTCCTACTTTCAAAACTGCACCAAAAAAATTTGTATCCCGTCTGACCAGCGGTTTCTGCCACTGCTGTCCTCCTGCCTTTTATAATTTGTTAACAAGTGACCAACAGAAAAGGACTATTCTTTTCCTAAGGTTATGGGTAAAATGCTGAATCCCTCTTCCTTCAACAGTACCATTTTCCTCGAACTGTCTTTAAAATATTCTGAGCAGCTAGTGCTTGTTTGATACCTTTGTTTCCCGCGTACTTAGTTTTAGCTCTGCTACATTTCCTCCTGCAGAGTGACCCTATGTTTCAGCTCCTATGCCTTCCTCCTTCTAAAATAAGGGGCGAAACAGCACAGCACGGCTGGCAGTCTCCAGAGGTAGCCACCACGCCGACGGAGCCACCACCGCCCCTCGGAGGCCGGGTGGCACAGCGGGGGACGCAGGAGCGGGCAGGTGCGGGGCTGGATGACACCTGAGGCGCGCAGCGCTGCGATCCCGCCGCACGCTGGCCGGGCGCTGATTTGGAAGGCTCAGCCCCGCGCTTCCCGCGGGCAGGGTGGGTGCCGCTGCACGGACGGGGGCAGGGGCCGCCGAGGGGCTGCGGGAAGGGCGAGGGGACAGCTTACCCCGTTGGCCGCGGCCATCTGAACGACGATCTCGATGGCCGTCTTGCTGAAGTACCTGCCGTCGCTGCCCACCACCATGGTGCAGCCCTGCCGGTCGCGGAGGTCGACGGAGGAGAGGAGGCTCTGCACGAAGTTGGGCAGGTAGTTGCGCTGGCTCTCGAAGAGCGCCGTGGGCCGCCGCAGGCCCCCTCCGCCCGTGGGGCGCTGGTCCTCGTAGGGCGCCGTCTGCACGGTGAGCACGGGGATGGGGGTCCGCTCCATGGCGGCTGCCGCCCGCCCGCCTGCGGCTCCGCTGGCCAGCGGCGGCCTCGGCGCACGGTGCCCGGCCGGCGGTGGGGAGCCCAGAGGCGTTCCCCGGGCGGGGCCGCGCTCGCTCGCTCGGCCCCCGGCGGCCCCCGGCCGGCGCCCGGCGTCGCGGGGGAGCCGGGGCGGGCGCGGGGTGCGCACCGCCCCTTCCCCGCCCGCCCCGCCGGGGGCCCCGCCGGCGCCTCCCCGCCCGGCAAGGCGCCCGGGGGTCGCCGGCTCGCTGCCATCAGCAGGCGGCGGCCCCGGCCAAAAATAACCCTGGAAAGCGAAGCCGAGAGCCGCGGGCTCCTGCCAGGGATGTAACTGGAGGCAGCGAGGAGCGGGCGAGCCAGCGCTGCACACTTGCTCGGGGGGATCACGGTCTGTCAGCGCCGGGGCCGCCCCGCCGACCCCCGCCGGGACCGGGTACCCTGGGCACGGCGGCAGCACCCTCCGGCCGAGGGCAGCACCCAGACGTAGGGCAGAATCCCGGCGGGGCCACGCAGCGGTACTGTCCCAGGCAAGGAAACAGGAGGGCAGGCAATAAAAGAACGAACAAAGAGAATCGATTTTTTTTTTCCCTTACCGTATTGCTCAAAAGCAAGTTTTTTGTTTAGTAAATAAACTTAAAGAGGGCCTTGCTTACTGACGATGCTGGTTTTTCTCTCCGGGCTCACTCTCTGTAAAGTCAGCCATGAAGGTGCCTTTCCCTATGCTAAGCTAAAGCATTTCATACAGATGTATGGTAAAGCTTAGTTCATTGACATGGGTTCATTCTGCTTAAATGAAATGCAGAGATGGTGGCACTAGCAACTGCGAAGATGCCTGACATTTCCCAGTATAAAGGCTGTGTTTATAGATGCCTGTGACTGTCAAACATCAGCTGAAATTTTCCATCCAAATGCTCTTTGCACATTGGGCCCACACAGCTTTTTTTTTTTTTTTGCCAGGACAACTCTCTTGGTAGGAGAGTTGGGAAAAATAGTCATATAACCTCACTGTCATTCTCATGCTTAGGAAATCCCTGTAGACCTGCATCTGAGTAGGCAAATATAGTTTTATAAGGCATTTCTCTCATTTCTGTGAAGGAGTCTGCTCATGCACCACTCAGAAGCCCGGTGCAGTGTTATGGTTCAACAAAGCAATGTGTTTGCTGCAGTGACAGGAGATGGCCAGGCTAACGTGGGATAAAATGTTTTTGCCTTCTGCAGGGGCTGAGAGTTCATTCAGTAGTTCTTCTAGAGTCAGTGAGAGTCACCTGCTGAATGGTAAGCAGAGGAACTCACTCATGGTTTTAAGCCCTATTTCTGCAGGCTCTTTTGTGGTTCATGGCAGATATTAAGACATAATTTTCTACACATACATTTCTTTGGCAGGGACGGCTGCCATCACAGGAAAACATTCTACATGCTACGGCAGGCAAGGCCTAACAGTTTATTTTAAACAAAGTAATCCATTTAAGCAGATACAAGAATTCTCACTCTGTTGGCAGAATACCTTTATAGGGGGCCATATACTGCAGCAGAGGGCACATACAGGAGCACAGTAATCTCATTTCTTCTGTTAGACCTCCTAGCCTGCAGTCATGATTGTGGCTTCCTATACTGATTCAGAATGCCTTTTATACAGCAAAAGGGGAAAACCTGCCCTGTGGAAACACCACTTCTCATATCCCTGATATAAACAAAGCACAATTTAAATGAGGTAGCTGTATCTTAAATAATTTTGCGCACTGCCAGCAATGAAATCATGACATTGTGTTAGTGTGACATAGTGAAAGCAGAAATAAAATCAGATAACTGGTATCTACCAGAGCAAGTAGAGGTTTCCTACAAGGAAACAGCAAGAAAGATGGAAAGCATTAGAAAGAACAGATAAGATCCAAATAACGGAAAACCCATGCCCAAAGTAAGAAGAAATGTGATAGTCTTTGAAATAAAGAATTCACTGCATTTTTCATATGGATAGAAGAAATGTGTTGAGCATTTTAAAAAAATATATCAATTTGAATCAATTTTAAAAACTCTGCAAACAGTGACATTCTCAGAATGTATATTTTAAGAAGGACAATCAATGACAATTTTCCAGAATTCCTTGTCTCCACCTATATAATTTATGTACAGTAATGAAAAAGTGTATTTTACTGTCTTTTCAAGCATTGCCTTGACAAAGGCATTACCAGAAATGTAAAGGGTTGTACTAAGCACTCTAAAATTTTTAGTTCAAACTCAAGCTCTGCTTTAAATAAGTACATCCAAAAGTTTATGTAACCTCTCTTTCATTATGATTCTTGTAATACTTTGCAAAACTGTGTTGTAAAGTCATGCTATTTCAGGGAGACCTCAGATTTTGTTTTAAAAAATAAAATACCAGCCTCCACAGGAGAAGTGCGAAGGATGAGGAAGTTAGTACAGAGAGCCTGAACAGTTTAGTGCAAAAGCTGAAGAAAAGCAACAATTTTTTTGCCTTTTTCTTTATTTTAAAGGCAAAAAATTCTTCAGTCTTCCACCACCCAGATTAGCATTATGTGGATACATTTATCCACAGACATGTGCTTCAATTTCTGTTTTATAGCAGCACAGTGCTGCTCTCAGCAGATGTCGTTGAGAAGTGGAGATCTCTGTAAATGGCCAATGCTGCAGTGCTTTAACTGATTACTGCTGTGTATCTTCAAAAAAGGAATAATTATCCATTTGGGGTGATATTAAAAGTCTGGAAGGTCTCCTTGGGAAACAACAGTTAAATGTATTTTTAGTATTACCAAACTGTTTTGTGAGTGAGTTTTTTAAAGATTGTTAAAATAAAAACCAGCTTAATGGAGTGACAGGAGTGACAGTAAAATTTGTTCAGTTTCCAACTAAAACAATTAGCTTTCTGAATGCCAATTTTAGAAACTTGGTTTGACATATGCAATCCAGTTCAGGAACATTTTCACCCGTACTTGGGTTCTTACTTGATTCTTAAAGCTTTTTAACTCCTAAGCTTTAAAATGTTTACAATAACTCATTTGTCTTGTGACAGCATGGCAGTGTTAATTACTTTAAGAGCTGTATTATTGTGTTTGCCCATCTTTTTTTTACCAGCATTGTACTAATGCCTTTGTCCCTTTAGGTCCAGTGTTTTCATGCACTGAGCTGGGAATTGGGTTGTTGCCTGTGTGGACTTGAAGGGAAGAAGTCTGTCCCATTGCAACAGAAGCCCTTTATAGCCACACAGTTACTTCTAATTCAGTTGACCTGGTGACCTGAAGTGTCCCCCCTGCAAGATGCAGAAAATACAAATAGATTTCCTTGAAGGTAGATTATGGAAGCCCAGCCCAGTTCTGATTTGATGCCAACATACAGGAAATTTTTTTGCCACGGACATGACACTTCCTTTCTGTTAAGGAAAAATATTTTTATTAGCTTGCAAATGTTGCAGGGGAATTGAACCAGTGCCATTAACTAAGCAAGTTTTGCCTCTAAGTTCACAATTCATCACTTGTATAATACCATAGTTGTAGATGGAAACACATTTTTACAGTTATTCCATGCAATATGTGTTCCAGATAGAAATGTGGATACTCAAAATTATTTCAGCCATTCCCCATGGTGCCATGTTTTGACGTTCAAATTCTCATCCTCCACTGAGCTGGATACTCCCATTCCTCTTACATGCAGTTATCTTATGAGGAATAGCCTGCACTTACTGTAAGTTGTTAACTTGAGCTATTGAAACAAAAAAGTTCTAAAAATACTTTGTCAGTTTATCTAAACCACTCCAAAAATTGCAATTCAATTAATATATTGGGTTTTTTATAAATAACATTTTATACTTTTATTTTTATTATTATGTAATAAAAACAAAACAACTTTTAAACCCCAGTGCTTCCAAATGGGCATTTTCTACTTTTTTTCTTAAACTTGCAATGATTTTGTTTCAAAATGTAAACTACTTAGGAGCTAAAAGAAATTAAAAGAGAAATTAAAATTGAAAAATTGGTGGATATTTTGGCTGACTTTATCTGTCTTGTCTTTCAGTTCACAAATTAAAGCTTTTCCATGCGAGCATTTCTACTGTGTTAGAAAATGCGGAGAAAATGTATTTCATTCTTATAGGAAAATTAGTTCCCTTGTTGCAGAGTTTTATTGAGAAGTAGTATTTATGAACTCGTGGATAATTATCAAGTTCTTTTCCGGAAATTTTACCTAATCCCCAGAAAGGCTATATTTCACTACAGCTGCAAGTCTGTAATTACTGTGAAACGGGGTGATTGTTTTAAGGAACATTTTCACACAAACTTACATGCAAATTGATTTACAAAGCCCAAACAGAAAAAATTCCCTGAAAACATATTTCTCATAGCTGATAACTGATTTACTGCTATGCCAGCAACTTGTGATTGTTGTGTAAGTCAGGTCTGACTTATAAAATTGCCTGTTACTATCCGTCTAATCGGGAGGAACAGGAATGAAGAAAAGGATTGAGAGAAGGAACCAGAACAATCATCAGTCATTAACCTAATGGAGGAAGCAACTCTTATATAAGGAACATCCTCCAAAAAGTCCAAAGGATGCAGAAAGTTTATTCCAATAAATTTGCCCACTCTCAAGTGAGTGATACTCTCTCTCAGACTGAAAATAGGTTAGGTAATCTTACTTTATGTAAAATTAAGTGTGCAGTCACCACAATCTTGCTAGACTGTGTGACGGAGATAGATAAGTTCTGTTCAACAAGCTGTTTGTAGTGCCAAGTAAGCACCGTGTTGTCAAGGCCTGATTTAGCAGGAACTTATTTCATAGACTCTGTGGAAGCCTTACGGTTCCATTTATGGTTATTTACCAATTATGTCACCAGTTAGGAATGGAAAATTTATCCATATGATTGTCACTCCAGTACATGATATGCGAAGAATAAAACACAACTTCCAAACAGTTCCTACTGCTGCAGACTTGTCGATTCCCAGTCTGGTTTTCAGAGGTGCAAGAAATAGCTACTGCCACTGCATCCAAAGAGAGTGACATACGACAAGACCCTCCAGGCTGTAATCCTCAGATGACACAATGTCCTACAATGTTCTACATCTTACAGACACTGCCAACCAAATGGCCTCTTTCACATCATCACCTACTTGAGCACTGTGGGTTCCCAGCAAACAAATTACTTCAGGGTCTAAAGTCCCCTCCTTACAAGTAAGCATGTATTCTGTGTATCTCTGTCCTTCTCAGCAGTGGAATTACTGATTAAAATGAAAACCTCAGCTGAGACACAATGGTGTGATGCTGGGAGCTGGGCAGTGGTAACACAGAAATGGGACATGTATTCTCAAATTCATCCCGCCTATCTATCTCCTAGCCCAGGGATGCCAGGTAGTAAAGGTTGCAGAAATACTGCTGGTTTTCTTGCTGTGATAATAGATTAGTACATGAAAGAGGAACCAATAAGATAGCAGAGATCTATTTTTCATCCATTTTAAAAGCCCATTATTTTTAACATTAAGTCAAAGCACATGAAGAGTTTAAAAACACAGAGAAAGAAATGTTCCCACAACACCTCTTCACCAACATATCTGAAGGTAGATACACAGTCAACATAATAATTGGTGCAGGGATTCCTTGCCTTTTATGTGTTTTCCTTCTACAGCAATAAAGCAAGGGAATAAAAGCAAAATACCATCACTCTGCTTTGAGTCATAGCATCTCTGACAAGAACTCAAAGTTTAAACTGCTCAGAAACACAAACACAGAAACACAAACAAACAAACAAGAAAAAGGAAGAATAAAGCAGCACAGAAAAACAGCTACTTCAAATGGAGGAGGATTTTAATAGCAGCATTATTTCTGAGTTTTTGGGAAAGGAACAATATGTTTAAGTCTCAGTTCAAGAAACAAATTCACTGGCCTTTTAGAAAGCACTTTGACACCTAAGGATTAAAAAGCCCTGTTTTAAGGAAGAGACCCAGACAATTCCAGTGATTCTTTAATAGGTGTCAACATCATGATATAGATCACTTTGTGTAGTTGCTTCACCATTTGCTTTGGGATTTTTTTGCACCTACTGAAAAATAGTTAACTTCACCATGCCAGCTGTATCTGACTCTGCCATTTGATACTACTGGACAAAGCACTTGAGATTTTTTTTTCCTTTTAAGAATTCTTC
Organism: Fringilla coelebs; assembly: GCF_963513975.1. Classification (NCBI taxonomy): domain Eukaryota; kingdom Metazoa; phylum Chordata; class Aves; order Passeriformes; family Fringillidae; genus Fringilla; species Fringilla coelebs. The sequence continues at coordinate 26,498,593 of NC_140031.1, forward strand.
TCTTTTTCATGTAAAGGGTCAAGTAATTTTTCAGCATACATTGTCTAAATTCTACCTGACAAATTTATTCTGCCAGGGAACTTGTTTTATCTTCTGACAATGGCTGATGAAAGGAAGAAAATTTCTCACAGCAACAACCTCTCTGCAAAACAACCTCTCCATATTCAAGTCACTCTGATTGTTTCTTCTGGAAGATTAGACAGGCATGAGAACAGTTCTTTAAAACTGTTCTTTTAAAAAGTCTGGAAGAAACCTTTCACTAAAGTCCGGGGAAAAATCATAGAAAACCAGTCAAAGGTGTAATTTCAGGGTACCTCAAGAAATTTGGATTCAAATCCTGGCCAGCAGCCGAGGACCCTGGGTGACTGCAGGGGCTGCCGTGGGGTGTGGAAAGTGGTGGAGCAGCGCCTCCTTCTGTGGGCATATCTGTTCTCTCAGCCTCTGCAGAGCTCTGTCCGCAGCCAGAGTCTGATTTATTTTTCTCTTTAGTAACCTACCAAACCTTTCGGCTCATCTCTAAAGAGTTTGCTCTCACTTCTCACAACCTGCAAGCCAGGAAGCGTGTTTAGTCAAGGATATCCATTAGTACATATGTAATTTGGAAAATTGTTGTCAGACAAACTACCTTTCTGTTTTCATGTGTCTTCCATTCTTGGTTTTGCCTGACCTTTCTTCTGGTTCTGCAGCCTACTACTGCAAAAATGAATCTGTCATTGAAGTCGTTTGAACAAGACTCTCTTAGTTAGACCACGGTGCTTTTAGAGAAGAAACATGCTTAGTTACTCTAGAATTGCCAGTTCTTTCTCCCCAGGATGCTCCTCTTGCACGGAAGGGAAGGGCTATTTCTACCTACCTATTTGGAGTGCTGGTTTGACTTGCTCTTGTTGACCTTTGCCTGTCAGGTTTTACTTTGGATCAGATTATGTCAGTGATGCCAATTCCCATCCAGTCACTTTCATGGCTATATAATTAATCAGCAACACTGTCCATCCTGTAGCATCAGGAAATACCTGATGGATGGGGGAGGTAAAAAAAAGTCCCCACCAAACTAAAAAATTTAGTGAACACAACGCTGCACTCTGACCACTCTTTTTTTGAAGAATATGATGGAAGTAATTCCTCTTTCTGTGGTAGTAGGACAGGAAAGCTAAAACTTACTTTTTCAGGCACTTTTGATATAATAATTGAGTCTTGCAACTGTGTCAGCAAAGTCCTCCATCAAAACCATGAAGTCAGTATTCTCTTACTTTTAGAAGAAAGAGGAAAGAATTTGCAGGGGGGGAATCTCACCCTGATTTTAGAGTGAGCCAAAAGTCTATAGGGATACAGATTTTTATTTTCCATAATCTCTCTCCTTTATTAACTAGAAAAAAGCATAAGACCAAAATCAGATAGAATTTCCTAGAAGACTACATTTGCATCATTGAACAGCTGACAAAGTTGCTGAAACAAATGATACCACTAGATGACACCAAATACTTGTTTAATGTGACTTTTCCTTCCTGTGAGTAGGTCGGCTACTAGAAGGGAAAAACAAAGAAATGGAGCAGCTGAGATAAATCCTCTTTTGGAACAAATTCGGTTTCCTCTGGAAACAACAGCAGATTTCTTCACCGAGTAAAATTTTCTTACTTATTGGATAGTAAAATCTTTATTTCTGCTCAAGTAATATGCTGCTTTACAGTCTTAACTTTGAGTTGTCCTCTGAGATATGACTTTCTGATATTCCTGTTTGCAAACCAGAACGCCAGCAACTGTGTCAGTTTTCATTTTCACTCACCTTCCTCCAATGCCTTTAAGAGAGATGCTGATCCCACAGGCATGTTTTCAGAAACAAGTAGCAGAACATTTACCAAGAAGCAAATGAAAACATGGTGATTTAGAAAGTTTTGTTTATTCAGGCAATGATTTATAAGCAAACCGATCTAGTTGAAGATGTCCCTGCTCAGTGCAGGGGTTGGGCTGGGTGACCTTTAAAGTTCCCATCTGAACCAAACTATTTTATGATTCTGTTAGTCTATGGTTATGCTTGAAACCTCCTGGAAAGCAGAGCTTAAATGTCATAGGAATGTCAAGCCCTTGATCAGGTAGCCCCCAGTACATTGACAGTAGCCATATCAGTTTACAACAACCAGGCCCTTTTATCTTGTAACATTAGATTGGCAGTATGTTGTTATACATTGCTAGCAGGCAATTGTAGTATATGTGTAGCGGTTTTGAATAAACTTTCCCTATAAGATGACATTCAATGCTGTGATTCTGGCCAGCCTCTTGTGAATTAAAACAAAATTCTGCACTGGTCAAGACAGAGAAATGTAGCCTTTATGGTTGCATTTAATTGAAATTATAAATAATACCAATTTCAACAGCATTAGACTACTATTAGCTGTTCATTACGATTAAAAAGGAGCTTGAACATTTCAGAACAGTACAGAAAAAGCAATAAAGAAACCAAATAATAAATTAGTTGTGCTTGTCAATTGAAATTATTAAACTGAAAGAGATGCAACAGATTTGAATCCTATGAAGAGAGCAATGTGAAATTAGTAGGTATTTCAGACTAGCTGAGTGAGAACAGTGACATAAATAAGTCCATTCTGCTCAAAGACTGGAAGCACTGCAATGAAATCCCAATTTAGACCAATATTTTAAAATAAATGCAAGTTTCAAGTGCTTTACTAATTTCTTGATGGGCAATACACGTCCTAGACTGCTTGGCGCTTGATCTGTTACAGCTGCATTCTTTTCTGATAATTTCTGTGGATGTTGGTGGTGGGTGCGGGACTGAGGCCAAGGTGCCCTGATACCTTGAGTGGGTGTCTCTGTGAAGCTGCTGGCCACAGCCAGACTCGGATTTCCTCTTTGTTCCCTTTGCCTGCACATACATGGCTGGCAGAGCAAAGGACTCTGTGTAGGGCATTGGGATGGGAACACAGCCTTGCCATCCTGCAGGATGCCACTGCCACTGCCAGTAACAAGCCACAGGCTTTGCACTGAGTGTGCAGCACCTCAGGGCCGAGGTTTGCCACACCTGGTCTGGCCAATCTTTTTCTGACCTGCCTGAAGCTCTGACTTCTTCAATTTATTTGTGACAGCAGTTTCTCTAACTGGCCAGGTGTAAATCGCTAATTTGTTTTACTTTTTTATCCTTGGATGTTACAGCTAGTGTTTTTACAGCTAGCAGTAACAAGCTGCCATTCTGTGTAGGATGAGATATTTATGGCTTTAATGTAAGGATGAAGCATAGGCAAACATGACTGATACAGTATCAGTGGCCTTGAGAAGTGGAGACAAGTGTTGTAGAGGAGTACAGGCATTAGGGGTGAGAAGAAATGCAGCACTGGAATCCCACTGCTGTTAACAATTCACCTACAATCAGTTAAAGCCATGCAGACCTGGACCTGCATGTAGTGTATATAATGTATATACAATTTATATAATAAATTTGGATGCAATGTGAAGCTGTAGAGCAGTGCAGGATGAGCAATTCATGGTTGCTGTGTGGACTGAGGGAGGAGTAATGAAAAATGGACACTGTTTGGGCCAATGTTCCTGGTAGCAGAGGAAATGCCCCACAAGGAGAGGCAGATGCTGTTGCTGTGAGCTCTACAGGGCAGCTGGGCTGATGACAGCAGTAGAGAGACAGGGTGGCTCACAAGGTCAGTAGGTGGCTGGGAACCCAACCCTATCCATCCTGTCCCCTCTGATCACATCCTGCCTGCAGGAGTTGGAATGGAACATGGACAACATGTTCTATGCTCCAGCAGGCAGGAGGTTATACATAAGGATTAAAAAGTAACTGCCTAAATTTTAAAGGGCATAATAAATTAAATCATGATCATCCATTGATCTTCCCAGGTAATTCCTGAAGATTAAACCTAACAGGTGATATAAACAAATGGCATGAGTGTAAGGATATAATTTTTGTTAGTTTAAAGTTTAACGGAGCTCCTAAAAACATGTGGAAAGTATACTGTGGGGGAAAATGCAGCTAGGTTAAGTCTATATCTGTGGATGTTTGATATTCATGAAGGCACATGAATGATCAATCATGGCAATTTGCCTCTAGGACAGAAACTCCTCAGCCTCTGCTAGGGAACAAAATTTGTGGGGTTTGTTGACAAGATCACTTCCGACCTAGAGCTTTGTGGCTCTTGGTGGAGAGACTGAAGCACCATTAGTGTGAGCTATCTGGCTGGGAAGTAAGGCCAGGTCTGGATGACGATCATTTCTTCAGGTGTGACTGTGCCCCTCTTGGAACCTGCACAGGAACAACTGCTAATGTTTGTCTTCACCAGATCTCTCCTCACCCCAATCTGAGCATTCCCTGGCTGCCTCACCATCCACACCACAACCCCAAGACAGGGCTGAGTGGTGTCTGCCTGTCCCTTTCACCCTCCCACACAACCTCACCAATTGGAGAAGGCCATCCTTGAGAGAGCTCCCAGTAACACAAATATTACTGTAATTACACAGCTTTTACAGAGCTGTCATTATCTTTCCTCCTCTTTTGGTTCTGGCATGATGCAAAGACAGGACAGAACACCCCAGCCTGGGCATGTAAGAACAGATGAGAAACTATTGGTTAAATAAATATTCAAGAATGTAACCAGCGGTCTTCTTGGGAGATAGAAATAAGGATGAAGTGCTTGGCATTTTTTCCAGTGTCATTACGCGTGAACAGAATAGAGGACAAAGCACTGGGGCATCCTGACTCCATCCAAGAGGAGTACAAACTCCACCCCTGCTGATGAGCGGCTTGCTATCCATCCCAGGGGATGCCTTGAAAGATGCAGGCAGCTTACAAAAGACAAGCAGAGATAAGATGTGCATACTGACTAGAGTTTCTCTGACATGAGCATTGCAAACAGTGCAGGGAAAGTCCTAGCAAGAAAGGGTAAATGGTACCAACATGAGCTATACAGAGTGCAGAACTTATACTTCCAGCTGCAGAAATGCCCCTCTACAGCAACAAAACCCCCAGTATATTGACAATCATCTTGGAAATTTTAGTGTGGTGGAGTGTGTGGTGGATATTAAAAAATAAGCATCCAAAAAATGACTCTGTGTAAGTCACCCATGTCTTTTTCCCTTATGACTCGTGGTTGAAGCTCTTTTTATTAGGTCTCTGAACTTATTTTCAAATAGAAAGTTAGCAACATTTCAGAGATTAATCGCTTTAAAATGAACAGAGTTCCTCCATTACATGAGGTCTTTATAAGACATATTTTGATCACTTTTCCTGTGACAAATGAAAGCAAAAGCACCAAAAATTACCACAAATTTAAATTTATGTGACCTTATTACTCAATGAGTAACAGTGATGGCAATCATTTGACAAATTTTCATGCAGGACTGTGTGTCATTTATGCAGTCCAAAATGGTGTGAGAACATATACTAGTTTAAAAATGAAGAATTCTAATTGCTAAGGGAAACAGTATCACTCAGCTATAACAGTTCACTCAAATGCCACCAAGGTCTGCAAAACAAAAGCAACATTGTGTAAGCAGATTGTTCTCTCTTTATACCTTGCTTTAGAGTAAAAGTCCTGAAAACTACTTCAAGCTATCTAAAGCTACTTCTAATGTGAGGAATGAAGTCATGCCTGCTGATGTATCTACTGCGAGAGTAAAGAGTTCTATCTTAGACAAGATACATTATTTAAGTATTTTAATAACTTTAACCAGCTCTGGGCAGTGAAAGATTAATGTCTTCATCCTCAGCTCTTTTGAAAACAAATTCCAAACTCATATATTGCAGTAGAAGCAAAGTGAAAAAATTTAAGACTGCTGATACTGCCTGAAGGAAAGACTGAGGAAATGGCCCTCTTTCTTTTCTTTTTAATGTTAGGTGTGGGACGAGTAACACACTCCTAGCAGTGAAACAAGGTTCCGCTTACTCAGACGCATCACCAAGCATCCACAGCAAGCACTACAGCTAAAAGTCCATCCTTCAGAACTGCATGTCCTAGAATTTCGTTTGCCAACATTTTTAATTCTACATTATCTTCCTGCATTGACTCATTTTGCTTTCACACAGCTGTCGTTAGCTCTAGAGCTGTAGTCCCTCTAAAGCTAAGAGGTGAACAAAGAGTACTGGAGAATGTACACGGCAGCATAGTTCAACTCTAAATTGTAATGACTAGAGAGATAAAAGCTTCAGACTAGGTTTTCAAAGCAGTGTCACAGAACCCCATAACAAATCATGCAGAGCAGCCTGAACATGGTGGAAAGATGCAGTGCCCAGTTCCCCAAATCCTGAACTGGCAGGTAAGACTGAAGAGGTCAGCCACCTCTTCAGACTGCTATGTGACCAAACGCTGCATTCACAGCTTTTGTGTAAACAGCATTTACTCTATGGGACCTTGTGCCTCTGCTACTTGTGTATGTCTAGTTTCATTACACAACAGGTTTAGAGGTAGAACAGTACCTGGGATGGGTGTATACACTCAAAAATCACAAAGCACGTGGAAAGAGATGGAAGACAGTTTAATAGTAAACACTAAACATTTGTGATATAATCACTGGCAATAATCACTATTGCTTCATTCCCAGTGGAAGAGACTTAGCAAGAGAAAGCACTAGGCTTCAAACATGTTTCCCATTCCCCTACAGTAATGCTTCATGTAGAACATAACAGCCTTTTGCCTATCCCCATTTCTGCAGTTACATGATGTTGAGGATACAGCTTCAGCCAAATCCAAAATAGGAGAATTGTGTTTGATTCTAGACCATAAGAGCTAATCTTAAAGCAGTAGGTCAGCTGGAATTCCTAGGAAGACTTCAGGGTTCAACTGTTGCATAAAAGAGGATATAGTCCACGCCATTCAGTCTTTTCTGCCATAAAATCCTTGCAGGATTAAACAGGCATTTAATCTTTTTTATAGTTTTATGTCAACTGTTTCCTTGTTCTTCTCTCACAGTGGCTATGAATACTTCTTTGATGATCTCCTTATCCAGGTTCCTGCCTGTAAAAAGAAATAAAATTTCAAACTGTATTTTACAGTGCATTACAAAAAACCACATAGAAGTAGCTTTTTCTAACCTAAGAAAGTGTTTATTATATCAATCAGTGAGAATAGCAGTATTAAAATTAAGGCAACAACAGATTTCAAGCACAAATAAAGTAAAGGGAAAAAATTAGGTTATTTTTGATAATAAAACACTTTGCACAGCAAACAAATAAATAGAAAGTAGAAACAGAACCTCAGCACTACAAGCTTTTCAGAAACAAAACTGATTTAAAACACTTTAAAGCTATAATAACCTTCCTTACAGTTACTAAATATTTGACCAAACATTCAAACTATTCCCATCACCCAATTTATAATTACAGATTTTAGAAATAAGATTAAATATGCCAAGATAATTTATGAAAGCTTAGTATTTTATTGATTTGGTTTTTATTGATTTGGTTTGATTTTGGTGGCACTAATAGGGATAGTGTAGACTCCTCTCAGCTGCAATTTTGAACTTCAGGAGGTTTTGATGGATAAGCCTTTAAAAGAGGGTTATGCTGAACATACTCACTGCACTAATTCTGGCCAGTTCAGCCTGATTGCTTTTCACTGGCCAAGACTGTGAGACTGTCTGTGAAAAAAACAGCATCTTAAGCAAGGAGATGTGTAATTTCCTCTTACCAATTAGGACCAGCCTGTTTGTTCTCTTTTCATCTTCTTTCCAGGCTACTGAAGTCTCTTCTAGGTCATAGAGCTCATGGACACCTTGGACTATCACTTGATGAGATTTGCCTTGAATAGATACCAGTCCCTTATCAGAAAAATAACTGTTAGGGTATATAAACAAAACTTTAAAAATAAAATATGTAAGAGGGGAATCAAAACTTTCACTCTAGTTCAAGCAGGGAATAGTACTTCTGGCACCTATGCACTTGTTAGTCAAAATAACCATATATTATCAATCAACACATCTACTCATAACATCCATTTTCATATCTCCTTATTTTGTTAAAGGCTAAGAATTACATTTTACCAGACTTTGCCTTCTGTTCCTCATTTGTCAGTACCTAGCCTCCCCAAGCAAAAATTAAATGTCATCATCTACTATGCCTCTTTGAATACATATATGGTGTTTGACATGGTAGTCCATGAAAGCCTGCCTGCCAACAAAATCAGGTAAAATGAACAAAAATGTTTGATTTCAGATTAGTCCAATTAAGCTCTTATGCTCAGTACATTTATTTTTCTGAAACAGAATCTCTGAATATTGGAGAAAGAATAAACATTTGTGAAGTAGAACAACTAGCAAAAGACTTAGAAGAGATCACAATCAGCATGAGTACATTAACTCACATATCAAAAGCTCTATTAAAACAGTTTTCATCACTTCATAAAATATTTTAGTGGAACACATTATGTAAAACATGTCTTATACTTCCTGGAAGTTCCTCCCAGAATTTGCCCTAAATCAGGACACTTCTCTAAAGAAAGAAAGAGTTAAAAATATTTCATAAAATAGGTCACCATTTGACCTATTAGTTGGAATTCTGTGACTATTACTGCCAAAAGAGTTGTGACTACAGATAAAATGTAAATATAAAAGCAACGAACTTTGGAACCTGTTCTGTAAAGCTAGCTGAGATTAATTTACTTTGGTGTATTTGTCTGTGACTGAGGGACAGCACACATCTTATTGCAGGCTTCACATCTCATAAAGGATTAATTTGATTCCAATGCTCAATACACCAAAAACATGCTAGTGCATGGCATTACTGCTTTTCAGGCAGCTTCAGATACATCAGTGGCTACTCTCTTCTATTTGTCAGGAATGAGAAGACCAGGATACTCTAATTTTGTTGCTGAGAAAGCAAGAAAACAATTTTCCTTCCAATAAAACTAGAATAATTATGTTGCTATATGTGATGGTCAAGTGTTCTCAAGAAAAAAAACAGAGCTTTACTTTCTTATATTTCTTACAACCTGACAAATGATTGACTGGATTCTTGTTATTTCATTATTTACTTGGCTGCTTGGTATAATGTAACCTAAAACAGATCCTGAATTGTCACCTCTACTCTTCTCCAAACCAAGCAACTGAAAAACATATGAAGTGCCTATGAAGATGAATACTTATGAGCCACATCTTTAAAACCACAGCCTGACAATACTGTGAAAAGTTGTTAATTGTAGACCACAACTACTATTGCATTCCTATGTTATGCCAAATTGAAATTCTGCATATTATGGCAACAATTTTAAGTACACCTAGCAATCTACAAGATCCAATCTACAGTATTCCAGCCCTAGATATGTGAGATGGATGGTATCTCTCAAAGCAATGGAGGTAGAAAATTAAAAGTTATTTAACTATGGCTTGATTTTTAACCCTGGCACTGATGTTTGGGGACTGTACATCTGTCCTCCCCATTCAAAATAAGTAGGATCAATGTTTTTTCCCTCTGCCAGATAGCTCTCTCTGAGTCATTCATGGAACGACAACTTGCTACTCTCCAGCCAGCACCTTTGATAGGTCCATAACTGACAGCACAATGCAGTTTTTTAGGTGTAAAGATGAAAAGCACAAAACAAAGAAGCTGATAATTTCTGACTAACCTTCAGTCTTATGACATCCATGGTGCATCCAGTCTTATCTTTCACATTCTTCTCCCATAGAAGATTCTATGAAAAGAAAAAGTTGTTTCCATAAACAAAGTGGCATGGGATGAGTTTCTATAAAAAGCTACAATGATTTTTTGAGTTGACAGTGATGTATTACTTACCTGAATAAAGAGATTTAAGTTTTCTTCTTTTATATTTCCTGGAACTTCAAATGTTACTGTAATTATAGCCTGCAAATGGCAAGATATACTTATTATTACCACACTGAATAAACATCCCATAACAGTAATTTCAAAAAGTGTTCTTTATAACTTGGCCTCATAAAAAGGCAAGTATATGCCAACATCAAATTAAAAAAAAAAAATCTCTATTTCTGTTCTGTTCTGCTCTAATTTGCTAAATTAAGTTCTACTTTTTATTTCTGTTTGGGTGTGCACTTATAAGGCATACACAATGCCTTGAACACTTTAATGCCATTAGCTGCTACCATGTAATTCTTTGCTGTAGAGACTATTATGATCAAGCTTTCAAATACAGTTAACAATGCTATTTTTTTGGCTTACTGATCTTGATGACAACACTGTCAGACAAAAAATAATCAACAGAGTTTTCATAAAAGGCAATCTGTACTTGCCTTGTAAAAAAATCTGTTTATAAACAGACTGTAGGAATAGATTCAGAAAATCAAGATGTCTGAAGTTAAGCTTTGTGCCAAAGCAACCGCCAGCTAACTGCTCAGGATCAATTATCAAAAAGAAAATATGAAAATAAAACATGTAGTTTAAAATTAACAATTTATTTAAAGATTAAATAATGTCTTGTTTTTGTCACTATAATTGCTCAATGATATGGAAGAACAGAGAGAGATTTACTTTCTGTAATGCTTTCAAACTACTACCTTCTGATGACTAGTCTAACTTAAGGAAAAAAAAGATTAAAGCAACAAGCAGCAAATGTTTGTCTAATGACCAAGTAAACTTATCTAAACAACCAAGAGCTGACACTCGGAGCAACCTCAAAACAAGTCAGACCGCAGTTCACTGTGCTCCAAGCACAGTGCAGTTTGTTTCTGCTGACCTTCACCATGAACATAATAAGCACCCTTTGTTTTACAACACGGACTTACAGCCTACTGTGAGAAGTGTTCTGCCCTCATGCCTCAAATGTCTCAACAATCATCTTAAATATGTGGGTGTTAAACTAAACACAGGTACTAACAATGAATTCTTTTGAATGGCTCCACACTACAAAACTAACAATAATCTCCTTAATAATACACACAAGGACACTATAACTCATTCAGGAAGGATTCTACATAACATTTCCATCTACTTTAGGGATCTATTAAGATTCTATAACTGAGTATATTTACGAATTTTGATTAAACAAAAACTATCAGTATTGTCATTGTAACTATAATTAAGCATGAACTGATTTTGCATTTAATCTGTATTTCCAAAATAAAATTATTATTGCCTTTTCCTGTTTTCAAGACTAGCAACTTCACAGTTAAATTATGCAGTTTAAAAAGAAAAACACAGACATTGTATGCATCATATCTCAACCTGAAAATTAAATTTAATTATAGAAACCTCAGAGCAGACAGCTCACTTTTCCAAGACACCTTAAAAAAGTAGAAGTTTTTACTTTTTGGCAGCCACTGAGGGGACTGAGGTGGACCCCACCCACCTAGGGACACCCCAAGGAGGACTGTGACCCACAATTCAATCAAAGAGATTTTGTTTTGGATAGAAAACCTAGAGGGCAGACTAGCTACAAATTTAGGACTTGTTTCTGCAAATACCTAAAAAAACCCCGTAGCTCTATTTGGTTCACTAACAGAATCAAACATGTGAATCAACAAATGATATGACTGTCTGGAGCACTGGAAACTTATAAGCTGTTTTTAAAAGTGAGACTTAATATTGCCATTTAGAATCTATCTACAACAAAGCAGATTCTTTTTGTGTAATCTAGGTCATCTTCCAAATACCCTAGAACACATTACTCCCTAACTGAAACCTTCTGAAAGGTAGGTAACAAAATTAGCATGCAATATTGAACAGCCCTGTTGTTGCAAAAACATCAAAGCAGTATTTTTGGTAATTACCTTATCTAGATGTGCATGTGTTGTCTTTACATGCTCAAGCTTTTTCTGCAAACTGAAAATAAGTTAAGTTAAATGTCACATTTGAGTAGGGATGGCAAAATATCATTATTTCAAAATTTTAAAAATTCCAGTATTGCAGAGCAAAGCTGAAATATCAAAGATAGACTATATATTCAGAATAAGCTTCAACAGCTCCTTTTCCCTCCTTTACTTTATGGTTGCTCCAGTACTCCTCACTCTCTTTGCTGCGCTTCAGCACACACAATGAACAGAAAGATCTTTCCCCCTTCCTTCCCATTTTACTTCTGCACCCATCCAGGATGCTGAATCATGCATTCAGCATTTAAAAACCCCAGGAATCACAAACACAGTTATCAGAATTTGTAGAGCCTTTGTTTGCTGTGGAACCTCAGTCTCTCATTCCTTTGTGTCAAATCTACAGAGGCCTCCATTTCATCACACTACAAAGGAGAAAAAATTTTGAAATGCTTTAAAAGAACCAGAGAAGTGTACAATCCACTCTGATACTAAACCAAAACTTGCATTTCGGGGAAAAAACCTAACCAACCACACAAACTCTGGCTCATTTAACTTTATAAGGTCAAAAAGGTTTTTGCAGGCATTTGGAAAAGAAAGGCATTTCATCTATTACCACTTATAAAGCAGTATTTTTTAAAATGTGACTGTCCTGGCCTAGACAGGACAGGCTAAACTAGAAATTCTATGGGAAACTCAGATGCAAATTTGAGCCAGGATTTCAGTGTGTCTGTTTCATACACAGGTATTTTTTTCTAATAGATGACAACAAAATTATCACCATACCTTACTCCGGATAAACTGTCAAAAGCATGTAGGTCCAAGACATTAGAGAGATCAACTCTAAAGAGAGGGGAAAAAAGAAAGCTTTGTATTTTTCATATATTTAAATGTCAGCTTTTAAAGGTATTCACTGAAGCATATGGTTTTTTTCTTGTCTATAAGGGTAATGCCATTAATACTTAGCCTTATTTTTAGATATCAATGGTTGATACTGTCTTCTACAAGAAAATGCTATGTTTAGTTATACAATAACATGTAAGTACAGAAACTTTTTTTTTTTAAATTTTACTGTTTTACAGTAAAATACAAGGTATTATCATACAAGTATGATAAAATCCCCTATACTGGATATCTGAATAATAAATTATTTTCCCTGAAAGGGAAAAGGAACCTTGAGCTTCTCAAGACAGACACAAACCCCTGGAATACATGTAGCTTATACTGACACGCTGTTAGCAAACAAAACTGAAACAACTTTATGAGGGAAGCACTACTACTAGGAATTTCAACTCTACAATTTAAAACAGACAAATAAAAATTGCAATACAGAATAGGCAGTACCAATCACATCTGCTTACAAGAATGGCTACCTATAAACTTGCATAAGAAACTTTTCTTCACAAATCAACACAGACTACAGATTTCACAGCTAATAGCAACTGACAGCTTTTCAGATGCAGTTAATGACATGGGCCTAAATAAAAAGAACGTGACAGGTAAAAAAAACCCACCTCTGGAATACAACCAGAATCATTAAACTTTTACATTCAACAGTAGTTGCACCAACCAGTTTCTAACATGAAAGACTTATAATAGAATACACACACAATTCCTGCATAAAATTCATGACCAGCTCAGTGTCAGTTGTTCTCAGCAGTGTTCTAAAAAATCACATAGTAACCCTCCCTTTTAGGGTTTTGAGGAACAAACCCCTCTTAAAAAGGGTATGTCCTCAAATAACATGCCAATAAATTAATTTTGTGCTGATTCCACATTTGGAATGTTTAATAATGGAAGAGACTGTATGTGTCATTTGCAGAAGAATATTTACAAGTAACAAAGAGTTATCATTGAGGACTGAATCTGAGACCCACTTTATTTTATATCCAAAACATAGTGCTAGCTGGCATCAGACACCATAAAATCTGAGATCGCATGTTGGATCTCCGACTAATGGACATTTAAATCACAAATAATGTAGCTCAATATCTTCTTCAAAATTGGCCCTATATGATCACCCAACCGCAGCAAGTATTTTTCTCTACAATTTCCAACCACATTTGACAATAACTTTAAAAAGCCAAGTATACTTTATTATGACTACTACCTTCCCTTTATTATTATGACAATTTCCTTCTCTTTAAATTTGCTTAAATCAAAACCTTATATTTTACAAACACTGACCACAATAATCCAATAATTGATGTAAATGTGCACAAATCAGTCCTAGCAGTCTGGAAGATACACTGCTCTCCTAATGTTCCTGGGAATACAGTATCCATTTAAGTCTTTACTAAAGAAGAAAACTGAGCCAGAATTTCAATTAAAAATAGCAAAAACAATGATTTTTTGGTTTTGTTTTGTTTTTGTAACTTCCTTCCACTGTTTTCAAAGTCATTTTGTAGTAACAACTTATTTGCAGCAGCAAAGACAGTAATATTTAAGGTGACACAATTTAAGGAAAACACGGTAGTGCACATACCCAATTATTAGCTCAAAACTAACCTGGCTGTGCAAGCTGCTCTTCAGTCACCAGCTTGGATGACTGTGTATCTTTGTGGCCAAGAAGGCCAAGAGTGTCCTGAGGTGCCTTAGAAGAGCACTGCCAGCAGTTCATGGAAGGTAATCCTGCCCCTCCAGTCAGCTCTAGTAAGGCTGTGCCTGGAGCTCCTCAGCACAGGGGAGAGACAGAGCTCCTGCAGGGAGTCCCGGGGAGGGCAACAAAGATGTTTAAAGGACTGAAGCACCTCACTAATGAGAAAAGGCTGAGGGAGCTGGGCCTGTTTGGACTCAAAAAGATGACTGAGAGGGGACCTCCTCAGTGTATAGAAGTATCTGAAGGGAGAGTGGACCAGGCTCTCAGTGCTGCCAGGCAGCAGGACAAGAGGAACAGGCAGAAACTGACACACAGTAAGTTCCACTTGAACATGAGCAAGAACTACTTTACTGTGTCGGTGACCAAGCACTGGAACAGATTGCCCAGAGAGGCTGTGGGGTCTCCTTCATGGAGGATATTCAAGAACCATCTGGACACAATCCTGTGCCATGTGCTCTGGGATGACCCTGCTTGGCAAGAGGGTTGGACAAGATGACCCACTGTGCTCTCTTCCAACCTCACTCACTGTGGGATTCTGTGATATGAACACCAACAAAGAAAAATATAAACTAAAAATACATTTTTACTTCCTCAAAATTTTTTTTTCTAGATGCTTATTCATAAAATACATAATGGATTAAATATTTCTAATTCAATAATTTTCCTTTAATAAAGCTGATTCAATAGAACACTTTAAACTGTCACAAAAGAAGCAGGATCTAGTACCTAGTAATAGTTGCCATTTAATACCTTGATCTTTGTGTCTCTAGAATTTTAACAAGTCCATTTATTGACCTAAAATAAAACAGAAAAATCATTAGTTAGATGAAAATATAACTATGATATATTGTTTGAATATGTTAACCATGGACAGCATCATGTGAAATTGCATCCCAACTCTCTTATCAGCTTGTTAAGTAATTATCAGATATAGGCTGAGATATTTGGTTTCCACTAACAGCTGAGGAACTTCACGAGTTCTGACAAGATACCACCAGTGAGAACAGCATTTTCCTATCCAAAGCTATTCATGATACACTCTGCTCAATCTAACCATTTTTATTTCCATATTTCAAAAAACTAATACAGTTGTAAAGTACTTTAAAATGTTAATGTTTAATTTGGTTTATCATGGTATTGACAGAAAAGAGTAATGTCTTCAATCATTAATTTGATTCAGACCATTGGTTCTTCTGCTCCCATGACAATTGTTCAGGACTTCCTCCATATATCTTTACATTTGCTAGTGGACTCATATTCACCAGCAGATCTTTTTCCACTTCTGCTGATTCTCAAAAAATGGCATCAGCTGCTCAAAAATGTAAAAACATAAATGCTTAAGACAAAAGCCTGTACTTAGTAATTAACATCAAATCTTACCTAGATAGACAAGATGCTAAGATTGTGTAAGTGCACAGAAGTACTGAAGTATCCTTCCTAAGAGGCAGTCTCTTTTCTTTTATAAGCTTATCAATTTTGTCAATCCAATAATAAGATCTAATTTCTATTCTAACAGCAATAGAGAAGTAACTATGTTTAAATCATTGAGGAAGTAGTGTTACAGTTATGCCAAAAGTTTCATACCTCACAGACATTCTGACTTTATTCAATTCTTCTTCTGAAACCAAATCTGTTTTATTGATGATTATAAGATCAGCTAATGCAACCTGCCTATGTATTAAGAAAAAAAAAGAGAAAAAGACATCACTAACAAACAAATACTTTATCTGTAAGGCAGAAACATCATCTCTCCCATGGCCTCAAAAGACAGTATGAGCATTGTTAGTACAGAAGGGCAAGCATTAATCAAACTAGAACATCATGGAAAATGATGTTCTAGTTTGATTTCTCCCCAATATGTTCCTCTGTGCCCTAACAGATCAAATCAAGGCTTGCTAGATTCTTTCATTTCGGGGTTGTTTTGTTTGTTTGTATTTTTTACGTCATCTAATCCAAAGTGCCTAATGCTTTAACAACTTTACAAATCCCTATTTGCCTGTGAGATTATATACTTATGTGGTCCTTGTAATGCAATACTTGAAGCTTCTTTGCTTATGAAGACTTCAACTGTTACAATAACCCGTAATTATTGTGGCTCCACATTTATAAAAAAGTCTTCCTCTATCTCCAGTTCTGCTTCAAGCATGATAGATCCTAACATAAAACTTTTAATTCCCCCAACAAGGGCTCTTTTCATTCACCTAAATAAAATCCCATCACTATTAAAATAGAAGAGTCCGCTCTTGGCAGAAAGATCAAATGAAGCATGAAGCTACTTTTCCACATTTTACCTCATTACACCAATCTACCTCAGTTTAAGCAAAGCAGGAAAAAAAAGCCCTCTAAAAGAACTCATTTCCAATGAACTTTCATACAGTGCAATTCCCAACTTGATACATAAAATTTCTTTCTACATCCATACCGAGATGCTTCATTAATAAGGCCTTCTGGTTTCTCCTCTGTCAAGTGCTAAACAAAAATTAAAAGAATTGGATTAATCACATTCAAATTAAATTTAAATTCATTTGCAATTAAAGAAACCCAAATCCAATTCAGTTGAGGTCTGTTTTTCTACAAGGTATTAAGGAAGATGGCATCTAGAATCTTTCTGTTAAAAGACAGTGAAAAAATACATTTATACATTCACCATTACAGAGATTTATAATTGGCTTAAAGCAAACTCTTCTAATTGATTTTATTATTAAAATACTAATAGAATACTAAACTTTATAATATTTACTCACTTTTCAGCTTTACAATAAAGTAAAAAAGTTACCATGACATACAGTAAAAATGAAAAAAATATATCTGGAAGAAAATGAAGGCTCAGTTATTCTACAAATGAGTGTGAACTCAACTAATAAAACAGGCTAGGCTTGCAATATAGCATTTCATATATGTAACTTCATGCTCTTTTTCTCTGGAAGACTGTACAAGACAAACTGTACTTTGATAGTAAAAACTGGTAACTTTTTCCAGGTTTTTATGAATAACCACTGCTCTTTGGCAAGTCTCTCCAAAGTCAAAAGCTTCAAGAGTTTTAGTATCATCTCCACTTGTCTGCCCAAACTAGTGTCTTCACAGAAGAATTAGTGAGAGAAGAAAATACCTGCA
Organism: Fringilla coelebs; assembly: GCF_963513975.1. Classification (NCBI taxonomy): domain Eukaryota; kingdom Metazoa; phylum Chordata; class Aves; order Passeriformes; family Fringillidae; genus Fringilla; species Fringilla coelebs. The sequence continues at coordinate 26,516,030 of NC_140031.1, forward strand.
TCTCAAGCAACAGCATAACATTTAGCAAGACAAAGGCTTACTTAACTTAGGCACAGCAACAGACTATACTGAAGTAGCAAAGGTCTACCTACAAGTCATTTTCTGCCCACCTTGCCATGGAGGTAGCAATCCCTAGGAGAGAAATGTCACAGGCATCTGGAGGAAGTAAAACTTCAAACTGATGCCATAGTATTAGTAAGAACTTGCCACTTATGCTTACATCTCTAGGGAAGTTAGAGTCCTGTGCACTCCTTCATCAGCTCTAGATGTACCAAGAATATTACTTTAAAATCTCAGTTTCAAGTTTCAGAAATACTAAATTAAAAGTGGAATCAATTGTCATGGGAAACCTAGAAAACTTTTTTTCTTTATTGGAATTATCAGGCAACTAACTGTTTTACTTGTAGAAAAGCAAAAATAGGTTACTGCATACTGTGAGTCTATCATGTAAAAAGAAACAAAACTATTTCGTGATTGTGCACAACCTAAGCAGAGAATTACAAGAAGATGACTCTCAGGAACCTCTCCTCTAACATTTTCTTTGTAATCCTCCATGTATTGATTCTATTAAATGAATGTTTAGGTTTGTTGCTCTGAAAAGAGCAAATGTCAGTAGTCCAGATGTCAGGTCCTGGAAGTTGAAGACTGCAACTTCAAGCTGTCCAACTGTTTGCCCTCAATTAAAGAAAATAGTATTTCAGATTGCTGTGTGACAAACCTGTTAGACAGATAACCCTGGTATCAATTAGCAAGGGGATGTTTGTCAGCTCTTCTTGCGATGGGTTAGCTCTTTGAAGCATGACATACTTAAATTTCTGCCCATTATCTCAATGTCATTACCTGTATGGCTTTCAAAGTTCTTTGAATAATAAGCAGCTGTTGAGGTCAGGCTTTGCAATCAGAGGAACTAAACAAGTTAGCAAGTTCTTCTATACCAAAGTTTACCTAGTACACAACTGCGAAAGTCTGAAGTTCCTACTGTTCTGAGTAGATGTCTGTGTTTACAGGTTTACTGATTAGATAATGTATGTTTTCATTGAGGTGCCAAAGGTAATAGTAGATAGAAAATTTAAATGTTTCAAAACGTTTTTGTGTTGTTTCTGTTATATTACTTGAAAGTCTAGCATTTTAAAAACTCATTTTCAGTAATAATTTAGTGCTGCTGTGTGCAGCACTAAATTGCGTTGTGTGCAACACAATTATATTTCATATAAGACAATAATTCAGCACTGTGTGAAGAAAAAGATAAACAGAACAACATTTCTGCAAGCAATATATAATATAAAACACATCTGAATTAGTATGAGGGAACCCAGCTGACTTAAAACATGATATGATTTCTTGTGATACTTGAGCTGATTTAGAAAATGGTGATTGCTTGGAAGGGCAAATCACCCCCTTCCCCTCACTCTTTTACCAACTTCTCCACAAAAGTTCTTGCAGAACACAATGAACTTAACCTGCCAAACTGCTATGAGGTTAGATTTGTTGTGTTCCAGTCCAACACAAACCGATGAGAGAACAGGACTGCTAACCTGATTTACCCTTTTGGTAAATCAGCTACCAGATAAGCATAAATGAAAGGAGAAACCCAAGTAATCCAAACAAAAAAAATTTTACACAGGAAGAATTACTCTCTTATTTTTAAACCATTATTCTTCAGTTCTCTGAGCCATTTGCACCCATTGTAAATGCAGAAATATTACCAACACTTTCACAGCATGGAATTCCTATATGATTATTATAGATGACTAATGTAGTGGCTGGCTCCTGCAACTAAAGGATGAATATTATGTGTATGTAAGCGAAGTCTATTAATGTATAGTTATCTTATTGTGATTTGTTGCTTGGACAGCCTCTGCTCTCCCCATAGTCCCCCTTTCCCCCTTGGCAGGAAAGCCTTGAGAGAGCCTTGGTAGTTGAGACACGTTGAAGGTGGTTATGTACCTGTGCCCCTTGCATGGGGCATTTGGAAGGAGGGCAGGCTTGCTACTAGAAGGCACAGCACTGACAACACCTGACCCCAATCAAGTTGCAAGGAAGTAGTCTCCACCAATGGATGGCGAAGGAGTTGACTGACAGGCTTTGGAAGGGGCCAGGGTTGGCTCATCCAACACCAAGAGAATAAAAGGTGGAGCAGCCACTTTGTGAGTGAGCACATGGCAGTTTAGTTCCACACTCTCAGTGCTGCTCTTTCTCCTTATTCAGTCCTTTAGCTGTATTTTGTTAAGGTTTAATAAACCTTTGAAATTTTAAAAATTAGCTTAGTTTCTCACAAATGGGGGCTCGGTCTGGGATCTAAAACCTCCTCTCTGTAACCCTAGGGTATTTCAGATGAGAAGCGTGCCTCTGCCAAGTTTGGCAGCATTGCTGAGTTTGACCTCTCCGGGGCCATTGGTGAATGCAGGTCAACACCCTGGAGACAACAAAAGACTGAATAATGAAAAAGAAGAGAGAGAAGAAAAAGCCCCCTGAAAAAAACTGCAGACGAAAGTGCATATTGCACGTGTGTGAGACAGAGTCTGGGAGTGTGCTTGGAGCATGTGTGAGATTTAGGAGAGAACCAAAGCAGGAGGGAGAACTCAAGAGCACCTGGGGAGGCCAAGTTGAGAGTTACCAGATTTAGTGAGCGTTAGATTAATGGAAAGCACCAATCAGCGGAGGCCACAAATGTACTGAACATGGGGCATGTAGGGCCGCTGGTGGTGGGAGTAGCCAGCTGCAGGAACCGCCAAGTCGGCACACAGACTGGAAGGGAAGGTTCCCGGTGCGCAGGGCCACTGGCAGCAGAACAGCTGAGCGGTGTGGACAGCCCGACTGAGTGTGTGGGACTGTCAGGGAACCACATCAGTGCAATAAGCTTCCAGTGTACGCTCAGCGTGATAGGCTTATAGTGCTGCCAACCCAGTTGATGGGGGGCAGTGGCAGGCTGGGGCATGCTAGGTGTGGTTGCGCACAGCGCTGCTGAGCTCTTGGTGACCCAGCGGAGTCTGCTGAACACAGTTTGCATGTGAGGCTGCTGAGAATCGGGGCGGGGATGGGGGCTGCGCAGCCTTGGGAGCCCACGTGAGTGGCTCCTAGTGGCTACCCCGCACTGGCGTGTGGGAGGGCACTGGGCCGCGGCAGCTTCCCTGCAATCCGCCGGCATAAGGCCGTGTGACTCCAGGAGGCCATGAGGGCAGCTTTCAGCAGTCGCCCTGCTCTGCATCTGAAGCTACCAGAGCACTGGACCATGGGTGGCTTCTGGCAGCTGTGCTAGGCCAGAAGGGTGTGAGACTGTAGAGGTGCCAACCCAGTTATACGGGACTACAAACGGGTAGTTTGTTTGCTTTTGCTTTCCAGGAAGCAAGTAAGGGTTTTTTTCCTTTCTTTCTTTTTTTCCTCCTTGCTGTTTGCAAAGCAGGCTAGAACCTGTAGTTGGCTGATTGGGAAGGTGGGCCTTGCTGGGAGGGCCACAGTTGGCTGATTGGGAAGGCGGGCCATGTTAGGAGAGCCTGTGATTGGCTGTTGGGTTAGGACTAGGAGCAAATAGGGAATCCCCAAAGGAAAGAGGAGGAAGTGGAGAGATATCAACAGGTATACACCCTCAAATACACCCCTGTGAAGAAAACTAGCCCAGCTGAAATATGACCCCAACAGCAGAGATAGGGACGAGGCTAAAATGATAGAGTACTGTATGACAGAGTGGACTATGGGGGAAAATTAGGCCTGATCATATACTTTGGCTGAGGTATGGGTCGGACAAAGGGTGGATATGTCGGGCTTTAAACATCTATGTAAGGGCTAAGAAACCTTCTAATTAGAAAGAGAGTGACTACGCTGCTTGTGGGGAAGAAGAAATCTCTCCTTCAAGGGTGGGCATGTTTAAAGTAAAAAAAGTAAAGAATGGGACCCATTAGATTATTTTCTCCCTACTCTTCCACTGGTACCAACCACACCTCCCTTGTCCTTTCACAGGCCTAGTTTAAATACTAGAAACAGAATGGCACAGCAAGAGGAAGACAGTTCAAGGGATGAGAACCAGGCAGATTATATCCTGAGGGAAGTACAGCTGGGTGGGGCGCAGGGGAGAATTAGATTTCTAACTGTACCACTCAATTCCTCTAATGTGAGTATGTTCAAGCAAGAGTTAAAAGGATTACTGGAAGACCCCACTGGATTAGCAGAACAGTTAGATCAATTTTTAAGGCCAGCATGGGATAAAATGCAATCAATAATGACCATGTTATTTACACCAGAGGAAGACTGATGATCCAGATGGCTGTCACGCAGATATAGGAAAGGGAACACCTGCAAGATCCTGGGGAGCTGAAGATGCCCACTGTACACCCTGTTTGGGACCACAACAACCTCGGGGGGGAAGGCAAAACATGGAGGAAGGATCACAGAACTTTAATTGTAAGGGGTATTAAAGAGGCGGCCCCACAAAGCCAGAATGCTTGTATGGCATTTGATAAACAACAAGAGAGGAAAGAAACCCCAACCAGAGTGACTAGAAAGACTGAGGAAAAATATGAGGTAATATTCAGGTATCAACCTTGAGATAGCAGCTGGACAGATCTTGCTAAAGATATATTTCATCACCCATGCGTGGCCAGATATATGGAGAAAATTAGAGAAGTTGGACAGTTGGCAAGAAAGGGGATTGCAAGGCTTCTTAAGAGAGGCAATCTCTTAAGAAAGTGTAGGTCAGGAGAGATGAAGTGAAAGCAAAGGAAAAGGCCAAAGTATTGTTAACCGCCACTAGAGAAGAACATATTTGTTTTTATTGTAAGAAAAATGGACATATCAAGAGAAATTGCTGCCAAAGCGAAAGGGACCTGAAGGTTTACCAGAACAAGTGAAGAGGGGAGGCAGAAGACTAGAGGTGTCAGGGTCTCTACCTACTAGGAACAGAGTACCATCAGGAGCCCTTGGTAACCTTAAAATAAGTCCCCAAGAGGAAGAATCTGAATGTTTGGTAGACACGAGAGCTGAGAAAACTTGTGTTTGTAAAATTCAAAAGGGATGCGAGAAGAGTCAAAATACCATGCAAGTAGTGGGTGCAAAAGGGGAAAGGTTTTAAAGCATTACCCCTCAGTGGGCAGGTCCCTTTTCAGGTACTGCTAACCACTGAATCAGCTGTGTGAACTGCAGAGAAGGAATGGACTCATGTCAACAAAATTAAAGGCCTGATCGAAGAACCTAAAGAATGGGCTATAACATCCAGACCAAGTAAGACAAGATTGACTCTTAAGCAGAGACCAAGAGATAACCAGAGAAGCACCAAGATGTCCAAAAAGTAGAGTCACACTTCCAGCAGCCAGCTTGAGGACTGTTTTAAGTAACACTTTGTGTGAGGAATTTGAATGGCATCAGTTACTGATGTAATTGTCCTATTTTAATGGGTGGGGATTGTGAGTGTCTGTCGAGGGGAAGTACACAGGGAACAGTGAGAGGTGCTGGGGTGGTTCATTGGGCATTGATGGCTAAGACAGGAACTACAGGGAAAGACCAGGCTGGCCCCTGTGCTCGCCACCAAGAAGGTTATATAGTCCTGCTGCAGGCAGCAACCCCATAAGCACAGTAAGGTGAGGGCAGAAGCTATACCAGACCTCCATCATTCCTCAATTGTCTTTTCCCTATAGAATCCAATCCCTACAGTTGACAAATAGAGTACAACAGGGACTAGAGAGCCAACTCAAGTTGGCCTCTATACTTGCCCCCAAGATACACCTGCTATGGGTAGCAACCCCATGGGCATGGTAGATGGAGGTTAAAAGCCATACCAGACCTCTGTGATTCCCTTTTGTCTGCTCCAACCAATTCATGTCACCAACTCCACCAATCATTTTGCTTAACCAAAACCTGAGGTTTGTTTTTTTTTTCCTAATCCCACTGTCCTCACTCACATCAACAGATGCTATCATGACTCATCCAAACTTAAATTTTGACTCAAGGGAAGTAAGAGTAGATCATTGAAATCAAAAATGAGAATTGCTCAAGCCAAATGGCTTAATAAAAGAAAAAGGGGGGTTTGGTATAGATGGTTATTGCAATGGTTGGCTCTCACAACTAAGAGATTAATATTATGTGTATGTTAAGAGAAGTTTGATTAATGTATAGCTACGTTATTGTTATTTGTTGTTCGGACATCCTCTGTTCTCCCCACAGTCCCCCTTTCCACCTTGTATGGTCTTTCTCCTTATTCAGTCCTTTTATTAAGTTTTAATAAACCTTTGAAATTTTAAAAGTGAATGGCATTTCTCATAATGATGAAGGCATTTTTTCATATGGTCACTTTTTTTTGAATCCTACAAAATCAGTACCCAATCAAAGCAGTAAACTCCTAAATTATTAAGTTGCAAATAGTTATATTTAAATATTTACAACCACCTATTACCAAAAAAAAAAAAAAGGGAAAAAAAATATAGCTGAACTATTTGAATTAATCACAATTTTTGCTGACCCCACTGTTCTATATGTCTATTCTTACATCATCCTTTATACAGATTACTCTAACACCAGTTGTTTTTGTGTGCTTCCATATAACATTTTAATATGAAGCAGTACCAGGACACCTCTGCTCTCATTTCTCCCTGCCACAGCTACCATTACATTAGTACCCTTCCCACGTGGAGCCCTAACTCACTTGTTACCACACTGGTATGACATCTGTTCTTGGTCCTCTCCTTTCAAGTAACACAGACCAGTGACCAATTTCTCCATTGTTTTTACAGCAATCCAAATGCCTATTTGGATTAAAAGCAACATTCCTGAGTGAAGAGACAGAACTAGAAGAAATCAAGTACTTAGCAACCTGGCATCTCTTGTCACACCTGTTGCTGTGTCTGTAAGAATCTCAACTCCTGCGAATACCAGTACTTCCTTGTGCCCATTCAAAAGATAGCAATAATGAAATATGTCCTCATTCAATCTAAGAATTACAGCTACTGTTAAAATTAATTAATCCACATGAACATTACTGCAATAGCTGTTCTAATGCTGCAGTTTTAAACCATGTAACAAATCTAGTAACTTACCTGCAATCCATGCTTTGCATCAACAACAGACACAATCCCTAAAAGAAAACATTAAAATGGAATAGAAATGTGCTGAAAGCAGCTGGCAGTTTAACAACTTGCAAACCTCCTGTACAAAGGTAACAATATCAGCACATTTACAACTAGATATAATAAACTGGAAGCAGTGAAAGTATGTGAACATTAAACCTGTTACCTAAGTATTTTTTTATTCACTGTCTTATCTGTGGTAGTAAAACGTCTACAGAACCAGGTGCGATAAATTCTCACAAAGTAGATGCCTCATCTTCCACAAGAGGAAATTGGCTGAGGTATGGTTTTACAGAATATTGAAACAAATTCAGGGACTGACTTATGTATGCAGCCATTCTGATGGTGAATGAGCAGGAATTTCCAAGTCTCTGGCAGAAACTCAGGAAGTCTCTTTCTTACTAACTCAATGTTCCTTCCTTGGTTAGGTGGGTATTTCACAGACTGATCAAAATGTTAGTAGGGCATTTTTTTAAGCCAAAAAGTAAATTTTTTCCCTACACTAAAAAAATTTTTCTTTAACTACATATAGTGATGACTTATCTTTCAGTAATCTCAGGTTTTTGCTAGAACACAGCAAATATTAGAGTCAATGAGTACAAAAGGCAGAAAACAAAGGTGTTGACAATTTATGAATTTAGAAAAATAGGAAACCCTTTAGGAAACACTGTATTTCTGGAGAAGGGGGGGAAGGAAGAAAAAGAAAAAAAAGCATGCTGTAATATTACTCCTAAATGAGATTTTATAACATCTAGCTAATGAGATTTCCCCCTTATGTCACCATCAAGTGCTGTCCATATCTGATCCGTTAGAAAAGCATTAAACAACTTTTGCTGAATTTAGCAAGACCGAGCACCTCACCAAGTAAATAAATAAGCATCAGAATAAGCAGAGATACCTCTGTGATCAAATCTGGCAGTGTGAAAACCAAGTTCATACATTTCAAACATTTTCTGAAACCTTGCCTTAAAACACCATTAATACATTACTCTAAGTCCAGATAAGAAATGTCAATACACAGGAAAATGAGCTTGCAGTTCTTACCATCAAGATAGATGTCACTTCCCAGCTCAGAATCAACCCAAAACATGGAGGCCACAGCTCCTGAGAAGTGTAGTATATACACAGTTGCAAAATTGAGATTTTTCCAGTAAACTACCAATACTGAGGTATTTCACAGAAAAACTCTATTTGCAGTGCTAACAATAAGATCAGTAACTAAAGTCATTCCTACATCTAAAACTGTCCACCTGAAGTGATACGATGCAGTCCTTCAAACACCACTCTGTATCACACCCAAATACTTGTCAGTTGTTCTAGTGCTTACTCAGGCAAGATATAGCAGGGACCACAACATGAAATCGTTTTCTGGTATCTATTGATTTTTTCCCAAAAAGCTTAATAGTTTTCCAATTTGACTCAAACAGAGTTTGTGTGTAACAGAGGCCAAATCAATGTCCTGTCTTTTGAAGAAAATTACTTTATAATGACAACTATTTAGCTTTGAGCTGGAAGGGAGCAGTCTCCTAAAGGGGAAACAACTGAATTTCTGATAAGAATTTCCTTCCCTCTCCATTTACAACAGATTTTTAATGTGGATGGTTTAGAGAAAACTGTTTTGGATAGCTATTCCTAACATGAAATCAAGTTTAAACACCTTTTTTATAATAAATACTACTAAAGAGCACAGAAGGATTTTGTAAAATCTATTACTGCTCTTTAAGAAGAATGTACCAGTCTGTTTCACAGTATATTTAACGACCACCCAAAATATAAGGCATAGCACAGCCAGTGTAATAATACAACAGATGCTAACTATTTAGACTTTTAAAAGGAGGAAAGTAGAACATAAAAAGTGTATTGAAAACTACTAATTTCAGAGTATGCTTCTCTTTGCTAAGCCCAGTGTCTTTGCTGAATGGAAATAAATTTTAGCTGGATTTTTACTAAGCTTTAGATTCAATTTACACTAAGGTCACAAAACAGAACTCAACCAATATCTGCACCTTGAATCCATTAATTGGAGTCTGTACCACCACCAAAGCATAGGCACCTGACAATTCACCACTTTATATTACAACTGTCAAAGTGAACTAACTGGTGAGCAAATAAGCACTTAATTAAAACAGAATAATTATCATGGTTATGAAAATTGTAATGTGAACTACCTGGATCTGCCAAACCAGTTGTTTCTAACAATATATAGTCAAATTTTCCTCTCCTTTGCATCAGGTTCTCAATTGCTTTCACACCATTGTCCCTGTAAGAAGAAACAATTACACCTGAGAACAGAGAAAACAAGCTAAAGCATATATTTAAATGTATCTTCTGATGCAGAACACCGTGTCAGTATCATCAAAGCAAAAGTTCTGAGACAGGACATTTGCAGACTGTAAGTCTGCAACAAAAATTTCATTATCTGCTGGCATATTGTTAGGCAAATTTTAGTTTTCTGCTTCATTTTAGTCTAAAAATAGCATTTGCCTAATCCCACCAGGTTTGTTTTCAAACACTGAACAACCTGTAAAGGACAGTAGGGCTGTGTAGATATGGAACTATTTGGTTTGGCAGCTGATATTACAGAAATAAGGGGGGAGGTAGAAGTGAAGTATGGTGCCCTGCCTTTCTACCTCACCTACACCAAGATTAACATGCCATTTACTTAAATTATAGCTGATGAAGTCAGAGTAGAGCAGAAATGTATAGCATCTATATATGAAACCATTGTCTATAAAACAGAGCAGCATGTAAAACAGCATATAAAAACAATAAAAAAACCAATGTATATAAAACTTTTATGCTTCTCTTAAGACAGTTTTCCTTATACCCCAGAACAACAGAATCCAATAAGATCCTCTGTTTTCCACTTACTACCTATTACTATTTAAGGCATAAGACCAGTTCTCCCAAATTTTCAGGACAAACAGGCCATGACACTTATTTACAAACTTAGCACAAACAATTCAGCGTTGCAACAAACAGGGTAAAAAAACACATCAAAGGAAGAAATACTCTCTTTCTTTTTACCAGGACCATCAGCTTACAGATTTAGATACTGTGCTTCATTGGGTCACAAAAGGTTTTCCATTCATCCTTTTTGATGAATACAATTTTGAAGTATTAACTAATGTACAAAGAAAGAAGCAGACTAAGTGTTTTGTGAGGAAACTGGGAAACCAGAGTCCTAGTTCCAGCCTACCTAAATCTTCAGCTCTCTACATGGAAGCATATTATACTAATAATTGAGGGATAGATTCCTACTGTAAATATCCGCATGCTGTATAAGCTGGTATTTAGATTACTTTTCTGAAAGACACCAAGTCCAAATCCAGTAAGGCAGCAATAGGAAATAAATTTCTACCTCCCAAATTCCAATTGTTTGATGCAACAAAATAAGTCTCAATCAATTCTACTATCAGTTTCAGGAATCAAATCCTGGATGTCTTCTACCTTCCTCAATTCCCCACAATATCCACTGGAAGACCTTGTACAATAGTCCTTACTCACTTTACTGAACAGCACAAGCAGCCATTTCTGAGCTCCAGCCATTCCTCATAGAGTTCTCCCCCTTGACTGATTGCCAGAGATTTCTCCAAGGCACTTCCTGAAAACACAAGTAGTGCTATATTTTTAATCTACAATCTTGCATGACAATGCCTGTAAGAGAGAGATATGTGGATTACATTCTTTTCTCCTGAGACCATGTTTCTGACATGTTCTTAAGAAATTTTTATTTTCTATTTTATGAGAAATTTAAAAGCCAAGACAAAGCTCATTCCACAAAGATCAAACCCCACTGGATGATGGCAGATCATAAGTGCCACAAACTTTGCTAAAAGAAAGGGATGCCAGGCTGTGCATCCCTATCAAATAAAGGCTCTGTCTGTACATTTTATTTTAGGCTCTGTGACTAGAAAGCTACACGCATTTTTATTGATGAAAACAAACAAACAAAGAGCCCCCCACCAACACAGTATAAACTGCAAACAATGTAAGCTTCTGACTATGGTACAGATATGAAATTACAGCTAGAGCAATTAAAAGTCCTGAAAGCAAAGAGTTCAAAGAACTATAGCCATCAAGCACACATCTCCCCATTTTCTTGGTCCAGGATAATTTGTGATTTGCAAATGGCTGAGGGGAAAGGAAATTTAAAAAAAATATTATCTACCAACATATTATTTTAATTTCCATTTACTTGAAACCGAGTGAGAAAAATAGAGGTATAGCACTTCCAACAGCATGATGTATTTATTTCCTTTACTCTGAGGGTCTACATTTATGTGCAAAATAGATTAATGCATATCACTATTTTATGAAAACCAGCAAAAAGACTTTCTGCCCTTCTGAAGACTATGAGGTATGTTAATAATTTCAGTAATGGATTTAAAATTCCAACAGTCTTGGTTTCCAGCAGTTTTAGGTACTTGTTATTTTGTGGCAAAAAGAAAGATTTCTGCACAATTACATACCTTCTCCGAATTCATTCAGAATAACTGCTATTCTTTTATTATGCTGTTCTGTCAGTATGTAATTTAGAAGAGTTGTTTTTCCAGCTCCTAGAACACAGACCATATTTCTATTAAAATGTAAAAAAATACCACCTAAAATTTCAAATAAAAACTAAATACTGTTATGCACGCACATGCACACTTCAAGCAATTCTCTTCTAAATATAAGTATTCATTCTAATGTCCTGCTTTCTAATGACGTAGAAATTAATTTCAACCCATATAACTATCAGGACATTAAATCGCAGTCTTAAATGACTCACAGTTTTTCCATTCATTAAGTGTCAGTACTTGATAAACTTACAAGTTCCCTACTAGCATGGCATTTTTTTCCTACAAAACTAACTTTTATGCTTCTTTTAACAAAAGGCACACTTAATCTTCTCCCTCTTACCACCTTTTCTGACCAGTTTTGCCGTCAGTAACCAGGATGTGGTACTGACTTTAAACGGGGCATTGTTAAAAAACTGTTAAAAAACGTGTTCACAACACCACCCTGGGAGCAGTTTCATTCCATGCACAAGGTCAGAGAATTGTCAAGGCTGGAAGGGATCTCTGGAGATCATGTAGTCCAGAGCAGGTAACCACTACGACTAGGGAACATTCCTTACTTGCCCTTAAGAGGTTTTTCTCTGCAACAGTGTGATGCAGTACAAAGTTACAACTTTCAGAACAGTGACGGCGATCCTAAATTTAACCAGATCCTTATAGTCTCCATAACTGCATGTAGCACACAGTAACTCTGCTGGTCGAGGGGTACGGGAAAAACGCCGAACCTCACGTTTTTCAGACTGCAACGCAGTCTGCATTTAACTGAGCCAAATATGTTGCACTACTCTGACGCAAAGCGACCAAGAGCCATTTGTCAATCGTGACCTGAACGAGGCGGCCCTGAAGCAGCGTGGTGAAAGCAGCAGCCCTCTGGGTGCTTACAGCGCTGCTCAGAGTGGCCCTGCAAATCCACTGGACCGGCCGGAGGGCCCCGCGCTGCTCACCGGGCCCGTGGGGTGGAGGGCCCCGCCCGGCAGCCCTGGCCCCGCGGCGGCCCGCCCGCCGGGCCTTCCCTGTGCGCACGCTGTCCGTGCCGAGCGCCGCTCCCGCTCCTCACCTAAGTACCCGGTGATGATCGTCACGGGGATCTTCCTGCCGGCGCCGGCATCGGTCTGCTCTGCGCCGCCGGCGCCTATCGGGACCAGGTCAGGGCAGTCCTCGTCCTCCATGGGCGCGGACGGCCCCAGCCCAGCCACCCCCCAACACCGGCGCCTCCTGGCGTCACACTCCTGACGTCGCTCAGGCGGTGTCAAAGGAGTGACGTCACCGGGTGGCGTCACGCACGGCCGCGCCTCGGCCCCACGGGCGCCTCCCCCGCGCGGGGTTCTGCGCAGGCGCAGCTCGCGGAGCGGGGGGGGCGGGGCGTGCTCCGCGAAGGAAAGTTGGGATGGCGGGCTGGCGGTGCCTGCGTGCGGCTGCTCCTTGCTCCGGCTGGGACTCTGCAGAGCGCATGGCACAGGCGTGTGTCAGACGGCTCTTAAACATCTCCAGTGTGGGAGACTCCGCACTCTCGCGGGGCAGTCTGTTCCGGTGCTCAGTCACGTGCACCGTGAAAATTCTTCCTCACGTTCAGGTGGAACTAGATCCATTTCCGCCTGTTGCTTCTTGTCCTGTTGCCTGGCGCTGCTGAGACGAGCCTGGCTCCAGGCTCTCGACACCCTCTTTCAGACACTGGTAGACGCCGACGAGGTCCTCTCTTCTCAAGGGAGTGTTTCTACTTGAGTCTGAGCAGGCCCAGCTCCCTCAGCCTTTCTTTGTAAGGGAAACGCTGTCCTTTACTCACCTCTCCTGCTCTCTGAGGGACCCACTCCAGGAGCTCCATGTCTCTCGTGTCCTGAGGAGCCCAGAACTGGACACAGCACTCCAGATGTGGCCTCAGCAGGGCTGAGTAGAGGGGCAGGATCACCTCCCTCCAGCTGCTGGCAATGCTCTTCCTAATGCCCCCAGGATACCACTGGCATTCTTGGTCACAAGGACACACTGCTGGCTCATGGACAGCTTCTTGTCCACCAGGTCCTTCTCCACAGAGCTGCTCCCAAGCAGGTCAGCCCCAAGCCTGGCTCAGGCACACAGGAGTGCTGAACGAGCCTCAGCGTGAATAACAAACACAATGCAGGGTGTATGTGCTGTCATCTATCTATAATCACGTAATCAAGCAAGATGAATGTTGGCTTTCTCTGCTCTCCATTAGGGACTGTGAGGGGGCATGTACCATGTGGAAGACACAACTACAGTTAATTTTTACAGTGTTATGTGCTCCCCAGCTTTTTGTGGGTCAGAGGTTTAGCAAATAGGTAACACATTTCTCCATGTTAGAAGGTGTAAATGTAACAGCACTGGGGAGGCACAGAGAAGGGATTGGCCTGATGTTGATGTTGATACGTGCACACGCCCAAAACCCAGGTGGGGTTCTCTGCTCTCAAAATAAGGTTCAGTAGCACTAGTTGGAATACTGTTATGGTAAAACATGCTGGGCTTCATCTTGTTTGTACATCTCATATGGCTTGTATAGTACTGGTAATAAAAGTACTTGGTATTTATTCTTGAATCTTCCTATACTTGTGTGGGTTAAAATATTTAATACTGATAATATTTGGTGATATTCCAGTCTAAATAGTTGGCATCTCCTTTAGTCATTCTAATTTTAACAAGCATGTGAAAGCCTGTTTAAGAAATTATTTTAAAAATCATTTTCTCCATTGATTCAGCTTGTCCTTGAAGATATAACCATATTTGTTCCAACAATAAATTCCAACAGCATATACACGCTGTTGGTTTCTGGAATTTTAGAACCAATGTATTATAAAAATGCATCTTTTTGCTTTCTTGTTTCAGTGACTCAGGTTACCTTGTATGATGCATCCTATTTTAAAGGAAAAATCTGATCAGCCTTTCAAAGCTGTATCTGCTAGGACCCTGCCTGGTGGTAGATGTTTTTGCTATCCTGGGATTGCACAGCTTTATAAAATTTTATTATTAAGGCATTGATTTAAAAAATTACAAGATTGTGTAAAAGAGGAGAAGGTCAGAAAGGCATTGGGAATGGGCAGTTTTGCATTGCAGCACATACTTAAAAATGGGTGTAAGCTGCCTTTCAAAATGAGACTATTTGTAATACTGAAATTTCAGTTACATGTCAGCGAGACATTTGGTATTAGGAAAGAAAGGTGATTAAACCAGTGTCGTGGTTCCTTAAATGGTTCTGCTTTTCATCAGCTCACATGACACTGCTTATTATTTTTTAATTTTGAACAAAATTACCTAAAATAAATACTATGGTTTCTGGGTTTTATTTCGGTTTCTTTTAAGTTTATATTCAAATACTAGAATTTTGCTGCAAGTATTAGGTGTTCTTTCTTTTCTGCTGAACCATGTAATAAAGACTAGTTTGTAAAGACAGATGTAAAACCTGTGTATTTTAGTGTGGTGGCAGCCAAATGAGCATTGCAAACTTAAATCTGGGTGGCACAGTTGAAGCATTTTATTCTAAGATATTTGTAGGCAAAATATACAACATGTTGCTAGGTACCAGGAAGTTGTGTTTAATTATTACTTTAGTTGGCTGCACTTGAAATAAGTTACTCCCTTTCCTAATATTGATGATCTCAGTGCAAGCCAAGCCATTTTAATGATGGACCAAATACTGATTTTAATGATGGCATAAAGTGTTTAAGGCTTTAGCAGAGAATTAGGGAAGAAGGCTACAACAGGGAAATAAGGAACAGCATTGCAACTTGCTAATTCCTGATAGAGTAGCAAGAGGAGCATGATCTGAGCCAAACAGCAGGAGAAGAAAATCATTGGTATTTCAGTATTATGTTGAATATGGGTCTTAAAGCACAACAGCCCTGTGAGGTTCCTGCATGGTACTACTAGTCAGTATAGTACAGTATGGTTCAGCAGCTCAGAGAAAGGAATTGCAAATTTAAACAAGGATACCAGTTAACCTGCAAAACAATAAGGAAATGTTAAGTTCAATTTTGTGATCTCAGAATATAAGCTAGTAGGCAGATGCATAACTTCAGTCAGTATGATTTGCATATTCCCCAGGGTACATTTACTTCTTTCTTGTCTGTTACCTGGTAAAGTATTCTTATATTAAGTTATTTGTATTTTCTTATCTGTACTTGCATTGTCAGTTTCTCCTGACAACAAGACTTTATTTTTCTTTGAAGAATGCAGATTATTCACATGTCATTCAAGAGAAGGAAGATATCTTACTTCAGCCAGTGCATCTGCTTTTTAACACTGCTACTTTTTATGGCTTATGTTCTCAATTTGCTGTTATAATCTGAACTTAGTGAAACTAGGAACATTAGAAAAAAGATATAGTTTACAATCATAATTTAAATATCAGACCTCAGCTAGCAAGTTGCCTCGTTGTATGTAAGAAAATTATGTCAGTAAGTGAAAATTTTGTGAGTATTGTTTCTGCTGGAGTTCTGTTCACTGTGAAGGTGAGCAAACATTTCTATTTGAGAAACTCAGATGTGAACTTGGCCAGTAGAATTTGTATTCCTCCAGAAGAATTTCACAGACAAGTGGAAAAAGAGGATATGCTTTTAGATACACTGGTTTTCTTCTTTTAGACTCAAGTGTTTATTAAAAAAAAAAAAAAGGCTACAAAGTGATCTAAGTTCCCTTTCTTCTGCTTCCCCAACACAAAACTGAAACTTAAACCTAGGAGTGACTTTAAATTTATTTTTAAGGGAGTTCAGTATTTCATTGTCAATCTATTTAAAACATTAATAGAAATAATGGAAAATTACACTCATTTTTATGAGGTTTACTCTACTAAATTTCATATAACATTTTTTGTTTAAAGAACTTTTGACTAAATTACTTAGATTTTATTGGATACAGTTGAGGTCTGTGACAGAAAAACCACTGAACTTGATGGCTAGTCACCTTCCTTTAAGGAAGGAGCGTCTAGCTGCACTGGCTACATTGCACTCTTCTGATGCAGTAGGAAGGTGGAACATGAGCAAATATTAACAGGCATTGTGCGTTCCTGGCAGGTTGCAAATGGAGATCATCACAGTTTTCGTCTTGATGTGAACCTCCAGATATTTGGCGGGATCATCAAATCACATTCATTCATTAACGAATTCACCATACCACTGGTGTTTTTTGCCAAGGATGCAAACTTAACGTTATTAAAGATATTGAGAAAGCTGCCATGGATCTAACTCAATTGCTGGTCAATCAGCAAAGGTACATCCTCTACAAATAAGCAGATGACACTTGTTGGGATACAGGCCATGCTTTTGGTGGGATACAAAGTTGTGTTCAGCAGTGTTCATGGTGCCTTGATACTCAGTCATGCAGTAGCTTTCCTCACAGAGACACTGCTGCCAGTGAAGAAGAAAAAGAGATATTTGGAAATGTGTGCCTTACAAGAAAAAAAAATTCCTTGGTAGGTGACATGTACACATGCCAACATGCCAATTATTGTTTCTTACAGTGTTTCTTTAATCCCAGCCTGCAAACTCCTTCAAAACAATTTGCAGCGGTATCTATTCTTCCCAGGCACCTATACAGAACCTGTGTTGATATTACCACAACTCAGCTGTTCTTTGTGGCTGGGCCTACATCTCCTTAGCCTGCCCCGTTACAGCGTCCAACCAGCCATGGACTCAACACCTCCCAGTCAGCACAGGAGGAAGACCAAGTCATAGTGAGAGCATTTGAAATCCCAGAAGAATTACAGGAAAGTACAGGTCATGACTGATCCTAGGGCTGAGGGGGTGAAGCAATGATTAGGACTACCATTTGCGATGCATGTGTGTGTGACAGGAGGATGGAGATAAGGAATGGGGAATGCAAGTATGGTTTCCACTGTATCTAATACAACACCTAATAGCTGCTGCTGACACCCAAGCAAGCTAGGTTTGGAAAACAACAATCTGTTCTGAATTGCACTGTTTTCTTTAATTTTGATTTTTGATGCCTTTACTGGAATCTGTTTTGCTGAAATTTTTTTAATGTTTTGACTGGAAAGATCTTGTTCTACTTCTTGTTACAAAGGAGTGTTTAGACTTCATTACTGTGTGTTGGGAGATTGGTTTGTTGCAGGAATTCAAACAGTAGTGTTAGTTTAGCAAAAAACTGGAGCACGCACTCATACTGACCATGTTGAATTGGATAAGATAAAAAAATCACCAGCTTCTCATCTGGTAGTGCTCCAATGAGTTAAAACCATGTAAACTTTCTTAATAAAAGTCCATACTTTTTTATTTTTTTTTTTTTTCCCATAAAAAAAGGCAATGTAACTGCTTACATAATAGATGAAATGAGTATTTGATGAGTTTTGCTGCTCCTATGCCAAAGCAGGGTTCCAGTAATTCACTTCATCGAAAAAGATGAGAACTTTAAAATATCTAAGTGTTTGTTCTGTATGTGCTGAACATATATGCTGGTTTTGACTGGTTTTGGTAGAATAAATTTTCTTCATCATAGTTGGTATGGAGCTATGTTTTGGATTTGTGCTGGAAGAAGTTTTGAAAACACAGGGACATTCTTGTTATTGCTGAGCTGCACTTGCATAGCATCAAGGCCTTTTCTGCCTCTCGCCCCAAACCACCAGTGAGGAGGCTGGGGGTGCACATGGAGTTGTGAGGGGATACAGCCAGGGCAGCTGACCCCATCTGACCACAGGAATATCCCAGACCACACGGCGTCGTGCTTAGCATAGAAAGCTGGAGGGAAGAAGAAAGAAGGGGGGCTTTTCAGACTGATGAAATTTGCCTTCTCAAGTCACGTTACCCATGCTGGAGCCCTGCTTTCCCAGAGACGGCAGAACAGGCACCTGCCCATGGGAAACAGCGACTGAATTCCTTGTTTTGCTTTGCTTGTGTGCGCAGCCTTTGTTTTCCCTATTAAACCAGCTTTGTCTAGACCCATGAGTTTTCTCACTTTTATCCTTCCCATTCTCTCTTCCCTATCCCACTGGATCAGAGTGTGAGACATAGTTGCTAGCTGGGGTTAAAGCATGACAGCACCCTCTCTCTCAATGTATATACATACTAGCCAAAACTTTAAAGTTTTGGAAACTTTAATTTTGTGCATCTCCTCAGGAATTTTTTTCCTGCATGTCGCAAAATATTTTAGAGCAATTCTTTTGTCCATGCTTACCAAGAATATATGAAGCTGCAAAATAAACAGTTGTATCATTAATAAATGGATGCATTTGTGCTCATTGGTACATTGCTCGTTTGTGCTGCATTTTTGCTAGCTCTATTTCTATAGCAAGATTTAACAATCAAGGAAGATCCCTACTTCATGCCACATGAGCTATTAAAATGAAGCCTGGACTCGTTTTTGTAGCTTCAATGAGGTAGTGTCTTGCCAGACCAGTATCTATGGCATTCAAAAGTTTTTCTTGTCACCAATACATGTTAAACTACAGCTACATATCAGTAATTTGTAACTAAGTGATATTTAAGCTCAAGTTACATGTAGGTATGTGGCTTTAGCTTTATCTTGGTGAGGTAAAGACAGGATGGGTGTGGTGGGTAAATTCCAAGCAATAAAGTATCCAATTTATTCTTCCCAAAGCAAATATTTGTTAGGTAACAACATCCTATTAATAATAGATTTTCATATTTTCACTCATAAGTTTCTCTGAACTATTTCAGGCCTTTTTCTGCTGTAGATCCTTGTGGGGGGGTTCCAAAAACATACCCATATTTGTTTCAATTTTTAAATTTTTATTTACCTCTGTTTTCTTTTTCTTAAACGCTTTGGCATTTCTGCATTTCCCTGGGGGCCCTTAGCCGGAGGTTAACCTAGAGATTAACATTCATATTTGAGACCATACATATTTAACAGTACTTTAAAGAAAGGTGAGTCCTACAGAGAAAAAGATAATTGTTAGTAGAAAAATTTTAGGCCCTCATTGTTTGACAACCTTCTGTTCCATGCCTCATATCCCACTGTTTTCCTCTAGACTCCCTACAGGTTACTGGGAATGGAAAGATAAGCTATGACTGCCTTCAATGGGTGAATCCTAATGTTGTTGCCATCAAAGCACAGATTTAATAAAATCAAGACAATCTAAAACTCAACTGCCTCTACTACCT
The DNA here is from genome assembly GCF_963513975.1 of Fringilla coelebs. Classification (NCBI taxonomy): domain Eukaryota; kingdom Metazoa; phylum Chordata; class Aves; order Passeriformes; family Fringillidae; genus Fringilla; species Fringilla coelebs. The sequence continues at coordinate 26,535,725 of NC_140031.1, forward strand.
CAAAATTCATCTGTAGAAACCATGTTTGGCTTTTGTTTCTCCTTTCAAATGAAGGGTAAGTTCTCCTTATCTGCAGAAGCAGCGGAAACTACATCAAGGCAGAATGAAAAATACCAGTCAGGAAACATAATTTTGTGACAACCACAAGATACTTAATAAAAATGGCCTTTTAAAAAAGCTGGGCAGTGAGTACTGGTGAACAGAATAGCCGTGCCAAGCTTTGTGCCAAGCTGAGCTGGTATCTGGTGTTGGTACCTGTGAGTTTTTCTTACACACACTGTTTAGGTGTAAGAGAAACACAGATCCTGGGTGCACAGGTGTACTGGCAAAATATTGTCCCAGGTAAAGAGCTGACATGTATTTTCCTCTCACCACTTGCTGTCCCTACTTGCCCGAACAGCTCCATCCGTGCGCTAGTGGGACCGAAGGAAGGTCCCGGGCTATCTCTGATCCCTGTGGACCGGTAGGCGGGTTCTGCCCTGCTCCGGGCAGCCCTACTCCGGCCTCTCCGCCCGATCCTGCCCGGCCCTGCCCGGCGGCCCCGCCTGCTCCGCCTGGCATGACGGGCTGGATCCTCGGTGCCCGGGGCCGGCCCGGCTACGGCGGTGGCCAGCGGTGCGCAGCGGTGCCCGCTGCTTCCGCACCCGCCCCCGCAGAGCAGCGCTTGACCCCCGGCGGGTGTGCTTATGAATGTGGGGTGTGGTGGGACAGAGACGGTGGTGTCTGACACTCGCACTGCAGTTTCCAAAAGAAAAAGTGTCATGAGGGATGCACATGGATTCCCACAACTATGCGTGTTCAGATAGATGTACACGGTGCCTTGCGTTCCTGTCCGTGGCTAAGCGCTTGCCTTCGAAAATGCTCCCGGGGGGCTCCGGGTTAGCCTCTGTAAAAGAGGGAGGGGAATTCCTGCTCTCCCCCAGTGCCTGTGGGCGCCCTGGCCGAGGCGGAGAGTTGGTGGAAGACGCCGAGAAGGCTCAGGACGCCCGGGACGCCGGACTGGACGCTGCTGGCGGTGGGGAACACGGGGCAGGGTGAGCAGTCCGCTGTGCACTAGGGCAGATCCCTCCCACTCTGGCCAATTTCAGTGAGGAAGGTAAAATGCGGAAGTTGCCACCCAGAACTGTCAGTGGATCGTCGGGTTTTTAGCCCGGAGCACGCAATTAAGAAAAACAAATAAATGAAATAAATCCGCCCTTCGTGTGTACAGCCAGTCTCGATCCTCATCGGCAGCCGACATTCACGGCTGCTCGCCCGCATGGCGACGCTACCTGCCGCAGACAGGAGGGCGTTCGCCCTGAAAATCAACAGGTAAGCGGCTTTCCTCGTACCCGGCAACTACCCCTCGCCAGTCCAAGTTTGTCCAAGACAAGCGGGCGGGCGGCGAGAGCAGGGCGGCGCGGCTCCTCCCCTGGAGACCCCCGGGGCGGAGAGCCCATCTGACAGCTCCCGATAGCCGGGCTAGCCAGCCCTGGACGGGCACCGCTCCGCGCCGCCCGCTGCTCCTGCGGCAGCTGCGGACCCGGGCTGCACTTCTGCTGTAAGGTTTGCTCTGATGAAGGGTGCTCAGACAAAGCCGGCTATGGGTCCGTGTCCTCTGGCAGGAAGGCGACGTCCAGTCTCACCCCAGGAGTTCGTTCCCCATCTGTTCTGTCCGAAGAAGTCCCGAGTTCTTTGGAGGGGCTGCTCGCTGTCCATGGAGGTTCCCCTTCACAAGAAGTGGCAAAATTACCTGGTGCCTCTAAATTAGCACTATTGACAAATGAGGAGTTTATGTAGGGCATCAATACTGCGATGACAGTAATGACTCCGTGAGATTTTTTTTCATTCTTTCATCTATGAAAAGAAAAAGTCCCCCGATGGCTGAAAATATATCTACCTCTCACGTTCCCTCCCTAAACCAAATAAATTAGAGTTCAGCTGTTGGAATATCATATTCTTGAGACTAAACTTGCTGTCTGATAGACTTTGGTGTCTTTTCCCAGGGAAGTGCTGACTTAGTTTGTCTGTACTCTGTGGTGGCAAGCAGTAAGAAACCAAGACAATTATTTTCATATTGTTAGGTTAAAGGAAAAAACAGGCCTCCTTTTCAAGAGTCTTGTCATCTGAGTCAAAAACTGTTTTCAGGGTGTTGATGTAAGTAACAGGTACCTGAGTTTGCTGACACATAAAAGAACAAATAGCATAATGGTAATATAAACTGAGGATAAGTCTCTGTGCCAGAGAGAAAAGTATGCAGGGAAACTCCGCCTCTTCAGCAACTTGTTGGAAGACATGGGGTTTGCAGTCGGGGAGGATAAAATTAGCTCCTCTGTGATGTGCCGTTCTCATGGCAGAATATGCATCAGCGTACCTTTCTGTATCCTTTGGGAATTTATTTTAAATTTATGGTGGAATATTCACAAGAGTGAGGCACCATATTTAGAAGCCATCAGATGAGCAGCTCATGAGAGGATCAGGCCACAATTCCTGATGATTTGGAGACTTGCTTGAACAGAAATCATAACTAGCTGATGTTTACAGAGTGAGTTATTTTCTTTCTTCCTATTTTAGGGTCAGCTTTTTGGCAGCTTGCCCCAGCTTTGGTGATGGCCACTGTTGATCTCTATGACTAAAGTCTTACAAAGTAGCAGAGTCATAACAAGGTTCACAAAAGTTTTGCTAGTAAGAACTGTTGTGAAATTAAATTACTGTTAAAAATTTTTAAATTTTCTTTTTCTTTTGAATCAATAGTGAAATAGTCAGTATTTCATAGCAAGTTAAATGTTGAAATGTATTATAAAAATATTCTGAATACAATTTCAATTTAAGAGTGTGCCCTTTTATTTTGTGGGCATGGATACTCTCTTTTACACTTACTCTTTATTCTCTTTTATCAGTATAGTAGATGTTTTTTAGAAGGATATTTTATTTCCCTTTCTTCAAAAGCAGCAGGACATTTTTACGTTCCTCCAATGCAGTTTGCACTGCTGACAGGAGTGATAGATCTTTGCAAGAAGCATTAATGTGGTGGTTTGGATTTTTTTAAGTAATTTTAAAAATTACTTAAATCAGGTTAGTGTGTTAGATTTCTTGACTGTACACTAAAGGCTAATTTACAGCTGTAAAATTTTGTTTCTTTCTTTTCAGAGTTCATGACTTCTTCAAAATGCAACTTGTATTGAAAGTTGAACATTACTGACAAAGCAACATTTTCAGCAGTTAGTACATTGCCTCTGTAATTACTTTGCATTCACTACAAATTTGCATGCAAAACTCTGCCTTTTTTTGTTCACTCTCTCTCTTGCCAGTGATTTATGTAAGCTATATGTACAAGTTTTTATGTAAGTTTTTATGAGGAACGGCAGAATTTTAGGCTGTGTTCTGCCTAAACGTCAGCCACCTCATTGCTACTAACATAAGGTGTACCCTGGTGTGTTTGATGACCTGTGGCAGATATCTGACCAACCTATGAACTCTGTTCTGTAAAAAATCAGCAATAACATGGTACAAAATGTCTTAGTGGTCTCATTATGATTTAAATTTAGTCCAAGTTCATGAGCACTGGAGTTGCAGATGTTTCAGGAACAGCTATTACATGACAAGCAACACATTTGTTTAAAGCTAGGCAAAACTTTAAAAACAGGCCTTCAAATGCCTTCAAACTCTTGTATGCAACCTGCCCACGTAACCGTGTTTTCCTATCACTTTATTCTTCCTTCCACCCATCTGGTGTCTGTTGCCCCAACCTGTTGCTTCCTGCCTTTTTTAATCCTGCAAAGACTTGCATATATGTTTTTAATGCATGTATGTAAGTAGTTCCTTCTGCTTTAATAGGGTAGGTTTTATGAATAATGTTACTCATTTCCTATGTAGAAGTGAAGGAGCAAATTTTTAGTGTCCCTCAAGTCAGGCAGCTAGAAATCAGCATGGGGCACAAAAAGCCAGATCATCCTTGCTGAGTTTAATTCAAGATAGTAATTAGAAGATATCTGGATTGTGCAGTGTGTGTCTACTTTCCACAGTATTTATACCCAGGAATCAAGGAAGTTAAAAAATAATTTTGTAAACCACTGAGGAGAAGACAGCTCAACATTTCTAGAGATATGGGCTCTAATATGTACCAGCTGAGCAGTGTAGGTTTGGGAGACCAGAAAAACTGAATTTTAATCACTTTGTCATGGCAGTATGTTAGGATAAACACAACATTAACAGAAGAGATATTCTATTTTTATTATTTTTGTTTAGCTAGTGTAATTTACTGTCTTATCTTTCACATAGGTCTTGCAGTAGTAATTGTTTGTTTTGACTTCAAGTGAAGAAAATTGTGCTTCAAGCACCTAGCTGGTGCAGTGGTCACCAATGCTCTACATTCAAAACATTTCAACACACAAATTATAAAAGAGAAGGTTATCAAGGACAGTAATACAAGTCCCTAACATATCACTTAACTTTCAGTCATGTGTCTCTTGCAATTAAAAACCCTCCCAATAAGCATACTCCTCAACTGCCTCTACAGACAGCTGTTGTCTGAATTTCACAAGTATTACATAAGAAATTTTCAACATTCATTTCTGTAATTTCATTTCCTCGTCCCTGAAATTGCCCAGTTGTGCAACAAACTTAGCTTTTCCTGTTCTAGTTTTAAGATGTGTACTTCAGGATGAGTTCACATGCATAGACTTATATTAAAGAATAACAAACTCACACTACCAATATTAAAGGAAACATTTGATACCAATATTAAAGGAAACAGCTAAAGATTTCAATTTTTAAAACCTTACGTTAAAAGTCATACTCATATGAAATTCTCCAATTGTACCAGGAATTCCATTTTACATTAATGACGAAAATATTTTTTTGTTTTACCTAAAAAAGGTCAGCTTAAATCATATATTGTACAGGGTGTCAGGCCTGAAGATTCATGAGAATTTGCCCTAAATGACAAAGGCTCTTGTGGAAAAGTCAAGTACAGTGCAAAAATTGTCTTCATTTCCTATGTACTCTGATAGTAGATTGCTGTTCACTGCAACCCCTTCATTATCTGAGGCTGAGGCTATTATCTTTGGATTGAATTTCAATAAAACCCTTGTTATATGGATATAGAAAGATGTTAATTATTTAAAAGTATTGACCAGACTCCATTGTATACACTAAGCTATTTATTTTAATTATTTTTTCTTTTCAAATTCTTAAATATATAAAAGAAGCTCCAGAGAGGACCTCAGTCTTTTGTATATACAATAGGTTTATGTAGCAAATATAAAATCTAGTGTATACATGCATATATGTGTGAAATGGTACTCATCTTGTATTTGGTACACAGAATATTAAATGTAACAGATTAAAGAGAAAAAAGTAAGATTAATGTATTTCATATGTTAGGTATAGCAATGTAACATAACAATTTATAGTAAATAGGCATTTTTTAAGACTTCCACAAAAATAAATGAGATTATTCTTTTGAATACTTGGGACAGTTATATGGAGTTCACATGCACAGGGTATACAAATAGGGTTTGCACCTTAGATCCCTAAAAAGGTTTGGAAGGGACCTACAAGGATAGTGTAGTTCCAAACCCCCTGTTATTGGCAGAGGCATCTTTCACCAAATCAGAGGTTCTTCAGAGCCCCAGTAAACCTGGCCTAGAACATTTCCAGTGATGGAGCATCCACAGCTTCTCCAGACAAACTGTTCCAATGTGTCACCACCTTCACAGTAAAAAAGTTTTTCTTAATATCTAGCCTAACCTATCCTCTTTTACTTTAAAGTGAGAGGATTCACTTTCTCCTTGTCCTGTCACTACAGGCTCTTTTAAAAAGTCCCTCCCCATAGTTCCTGCAGGTCCCCTTTAGGTACTGGAAGGCTGATACTGGGTCTTCCCAGTGCCTTTTCTTCTCCAGGCTGAACAAATCCAAGCTTCTCCAGGCTTCCATCTTCACAGGAGAGAGTATTCAGCTCTCCTCTGAACTCAGTCCAAGGGGTCTGTTTCTTTCCTGTGCTGGGACCCCAGAGCTGATGCAGCACTGCAGTGGGGTCTCAGCAGGGCAGAGGGGCAGAATCCCCTCCCTGGCCCTGCTGCCCACACTGCTCTGGGTGCAGCCCAGGTCATGTTTGGCTTTCTGGGCCTTAAACACACATTGCTGGGTCATGTCCAGCTTTTCCTTCATCAGTACTCTCAATTCCTTCTCTGGACAACTGTTCTCAGTTCATTCATCTCTCCATCTGTACAGGTCTTGGTGGTTGCCTTGAACATGTTCAATGCCTTGCTCTTGGCCTTTTTGAACTTCATCAGGTTCATATGAGCCCAATTCTCAAATCTGTCAGGGTCCCTTCCCTCTGGACAGATCTTTTCCATCAAGTGGATCGAGTGAAGTACTTAACTTGATGGTGCACTCAGTCCCACCATGTACATCATTAATGAAGTTATTAAATAGAATTGCTCCCTCCACTTACCCCCAAGGAACAGCTCTTATTACTTATTTCTGTTCTCTGGACATTGCACATTCACTGGAGCTCAAGCAAGAAAGCTATCAAGCTAGTTCCTTTTCCAGCTAAGACTCTATCCATTAAATACATGTCTCTCCAATTTAGAATAAGAAAATTGTGGGACACGGTACAGAAATTCAGGTGGGTAACACCAGTTGCTTTTCCCATGTCCACTGATGCAGTCACTTGTAGAAGGCTTCTACTTGAGTACAGCACAATCTGCCCTGGTGTAGTCAGGTTGGCTGTCTTTAATCACCTATCTGTAGTCCATGTGCATTATAGCTTTCAGGAGAATCTGTTGCATGGTCTTACCAAGCACCGAGGTAAAGCTGACTAGCACTGTTCCTGGATACTGGTTTTGTTTGCAAATAATTTAATCTGGCTATAGGAAAGAAATACTGGAGTATACAGGAATAGCACTATACTTTTTTCACCTTTCATTCAATTTTTTCCACTTTTTCAGCTGACTACAACATGTGTTTCCTTCCAATTGTTCACAGCATTTACCTCCCATTTCTGTTTTACAGGGATAGATTATAAACAGATTAAAGCATCTGCTCAATTCTTCCACAGAATCACACAATAGCTGAGGTTGGAAAGGACCTAAGATTATCTTGTTCAGCTCTTCTGTTCAAGCAGGGCCATTTACACCTAACTGCCTATGATCACGTCCAGTTGCATTTTGAAGGCCTCCAAGGAGGCAGACTCCACAATTTCTTTGAGCAACCTGGGCCAGGGCTCAGCCTCATGGGAAAAAGATGTTTCACATAGAATCTCCCAAGTTTCAGGGCAGGCCCATTGCCTCTAGTGCTGTCACTGAGAGCCACTGAGAAAAGACTGGCTCTGTCTTCTTTACTCTGTCCCTTTCGATATTTGTATAAATTTATAAGATCCCCTGAGCCTTCCCTTCTTGGAACAGTCCTAGCTGTCTCAGTCTTTCCCCACTGTAGAGACACTCTGGTCCCTGGTCACCTGGTCACCTTGGTCACCCTTGGCTAGTCTCTCTGCCATATATCCATATCTCTCTTGTACTGAGTCCAGACTTGGGCAGATAACTGAGGCATGTCTCACCAGCATTGAGCAGAAGGCAAGGATCAGCTCCTTCAACCTGCTGGCAATACTCTGCCCAGTGCACCCTGGCATAATATCTGGTTTTTGCAACCAGGGCATATTGCTGGCTCATGTTCAACTTTGTGGAAGTCTCAGTCTCCTAGAACCAATGTAGTCATGGTCCTCTAGGACCTCTGATGCTTCCCTGCAAAGCTGTTTTCCATCTAAGTGCCTTCCAGCATATATAGGTGGATGAAGACAATCCAGGTGAAGGGCTTTGCACTTTTTGAACTTCACAAGGTTTCCATCAGTCCATTTCTCCAGCCCACTGAGTTCCCTCTGAATGGCAGCATGACCCTCTGCTGCATCAAGAAGGTCATGCTGCACTGTCCTCCCATTTCTGTGTCATCAGTAAACTTCCTGAGGGTACACTCTGCCCTGTCATCCATATCATTAATGAAGATGTTAGGATTGGATTGAGTATTGACCCCTGAGTTTTACTGCTAGTTTATACCCTCCAGCTAGACTTCTTGCCACTGATTATCACCCACTGTTCAGGAAGTTTTCAGTCCAACACACTGTCTGCTCATCCAGCTTATACTTCACCAGCTTTAGACATTATTCCTTTAGACAGATGAAGAACTGCCATCTCTTTACTCTAAGCTGCTTTTCCTTAGCTAGTGGCATCATGGTCTTGGTGTCTTCTGGATTTTATTCAGTGTAAGGAATAGATTGTACCTGGCTCTAAAGCAGGTGAAGAGAGGAGAGAGAAGACAGGGTGCTCTGCAGCTTCATATGCTGCTCATAAAGACTAGTCCCCACTGCGGCCTCTACACATAGATGCTTTACCATCCACCTTCCCACTGTTTGAAATCAAGGCAGTTTGAGGGAGCAGAAAAGATAAAAAGGACTTGACACCATGGTTTCATCCCTGCTCTATCAAGGGCTCACAGCATGTGAACAATTAAATAGTTATTAAAAGCCTCAGATGGCTCTTTCCCTAGGTATATTGAGCTGTGTGTCATATTCTGGGACATTTTTACAAGTACTCCTCCAATACAAGGGAGACGTGTAAACTAGCAAAAGTGGACTGTAAATCATTTACAGGAATAAGCTGAAGAAAAAAGCAACGTCATAGGTCTAGATTGTACCGTAGGATAATAATTGATATTTTTGTTTAAAATTCCTGTAAGCATCTCATTTTTTAAAGGTAAGATTATTCAGCATGATGTCTTTACTACATTTGGTAGCATAGTGTCCATCACAAAGACTAAAAGCCCTTTCCTCTGGCAAACTCTGCAAAAATTGCAACATTTCATGCCTAAAACAAATGTAACTTTTAGGAAGTAGAGAAGAAATAGCAAGGAAATGTCCTCATAACTATTTTTCAGACTGTACTGGTGTCTTTGGTTGTTCATAGTGACTTACTTTTGGTTTTTATTGATTACCCTTTCTGGACTCATCTGCCTGCCATACAATGAAGGCGATAGTAGCCACTTAAGTAGGAGGTTGATGACAAACACAGGCCCACCCAGCCATATCTCTGTGAAAAATTACAAGTGCAGGAAAGATAGGCTCTATAATACAAGTGTACACTTTATCAGCTGGTAGGCAGCTGTAGAAACTGTGTCTTTAGAGAACAGTTGGTCATGCAAGCAGAAAACTGTTGTTACAGTTGAGACAGATGTTATTGACAGCTAGGAAGCTCTCTAACTGCAGACTTGATACTCAAATAGGGTTTAAAATATAGCCATCTATTTTTGCTACGGTTGCTTAAGTGTAGTGTTATACAGCACTTTCATTTCCATGCAATCACTGAACTCAGGTGCAATAATCCCTGTTACATGATTAGAGTAATGGGATTTTTGCTTTTTCTCTGGGAGATGACTGCTGAGCTTGAAAGAGACTTTAAGCTCTGAACAGAAAAGCTCAGGAAAGCATTTTAACATAATTTTTTAAGGTCTGATGTTCCTCAAGACTTCAGACATATATATGCATGGTGAAGCCTAGCCTGCAATTTATGATGAGGTTCATTTTTTTTTAATATAAAGTCAAGGAAATCCTAAGATTACCAAAGGAAAATGTAGATGCAAATAAGAAACATTTTTGTGTCCACCAGGTCCTGTGTATGAATATTTCTTAATCATTGTTCCCAACAGTTGTCATTTTCAAACATGAAGTGAAAACCAGCAAGAAAGAAACATTTAGTGTTGTATTTTATACCTTTTACCATTTTCAGGTTTTATGGTCATTAAAAATCACAGTTAATGAGCACGACTCTATATGGTTGTCCTTTTCTCCTATTCTAACTTGACTATTTTTTAAATTTGATTTGAGGAACCCATACCAGACTTTACCATTGTCTGTGGCAGTAGGAAAAAGGGTAGTCCATGAAATATACTAAAATATAAAATATACTAAAATATACTGCCATCGTGAATGCAGTTACAGAAAAATACGCCCAGGCTTAACCAGCTCTTGGGCCAAGTTCACACAAAAAGTCCTTTCCTCATGAGTTTTGTAGAATTATACTTGCACATGATGAACCACATTTTTCTGAGCCTTGGTAATAATGGAGATCTTTTATAAGGGAGGCAGCACACCTGGACTCGATATTATTATTTTTCCCTAAAGTCGAGCAAACTGAGGCAGATAAAAGCATGTATTATTTCAGTTGTTACATGATCTGAGCCTTACAAAGAAAATAGTATTAAGACTTTTCAGAACATTAAGAAAAATGTAACATTTCTCTAGCTTGAAATTTTCCAGATATTTCAATTTGTAATTTATGATATAAAATGTCTTGTATAATCCACATATGTTAGTAAGACTGTGTAATAATGAAATTTATACCTGTAAAGACAACCAGCAGATACAAAAATATATTAATTTTAACAATAACTTTTAATATATGCCAAATTCTTTGAACACTCTTATTTTTAAGAGTGTGAGCAAAAGATCCAGCTTTCAAATATATCTTAGATACTTCTTTGGCTCCTGCTGAAGTCGAATCAAAATTCCCTGTTCTAGAAATAGCAGTACCTCTTCATGTGCTTGAAAGTGGGCCAATTATTTTTTTAGGCATTTTAGTAAATGATCCTACTTTTTCTAGTTCAACTTAGCTCTAAAGAAAAAAATGTTTCTCTAAGAAGTGACTGAGAAAAACAATCCTCATGTTTTTTCCATATCAGAAAAGTCACACTGAAGCTCCACAAATCTGTGTTCTTAGGAAATGAGGGGCCAAAATATTAACACAAATTATTTTCCAGTTCTGTCTAATTTGCCTTATTTCCTCCTCTGGCCTTTCCTATACACAGTATGAAAGACCCTTTTATGACTGTATTATGAATTTTTTGAAGTTGACAGCAATGTTTTTGCTGGTTGATAAAAACACAAATTTTGAGCTTGATAAAGACAATAAAAACTACCCTATAGGAGCAAAAAGAAAAATTTCCCTTGAATAAGATGTACATAGTCTTTATTTTAATATTATATATTATTTTAGTTAATGTCTGACTTTTTTCACTTAGTATCAATAATTGTTTTTTAGTAAAAAAGTGAAAACAAAGCACAAGAACCATTAAACTTGTTACAGGATTTACAAAATTATCAGTATTACAGTAGCATTTTCTTAATGAAGCCTTTTGGATACTCAGATAATACACATTAGCTGGAATGTAAGTCTTTGCAGTAATTTCATAATCACTTTTTTATGAATTGGTGGAACAATGCAGACAAAACAAAAATCTAGAAGAGTAAACTAACATAATTCTATTACTTTCAAATCTCAGTATAAGGAGAGGGTGGCTTGTACAATCATTACTGGCCTTGAAATTGCCATTATCATTCTTATTGTAAAGAATGTAAGCTTTTTGAAGACTTCTAAACAGTTTAGCAAAAAAAAAAAAAAAAGAAAAGAAAAGAAAAAGAAATAAAGCTATGCCCTAAAACCACAGTTTTGCAATGTAATATAGACCCGTGTGTCTCCTGGAGGCTGTAGGGGCACATGTGCTAAAAAGTATTTCTTCAGACATCTCAGTTAACAGAAAATAATAAGGCACCAATGTGAGCTTTAGTGCCTTTCAAGCAGAGAGGCTTCTGAGCCAAATACAGAAAATTTTCCTAAGATAAACTGAAGTTAATCCATTCAGAATGAAAGCTTTGTGTGGGGACAACAAAAGAATTCTGGTGTTTACACACATATTTCTCTTCTGTTAGCATCATTAATTAGCATCAAATGAGATATTAATTACAAATTCTCTATTGCATATATAAACTATCACAGCCAGTCTAAGTCTATAATAAGATAGCAGATGACATTGATTTACACTTTCTGCTTTCCAGGAGGTACCACTAAACTATCATGTAAAACCTCACACCTAAAACCACTTTCATTGCAAGAGCCAACCAGTCAATAACGTATACATATTGTCTTCTCAAATATTATTTCATAGCTATTCCTATTATCCATGAAGTGATTAAAAACTGCATAAAAACATTGTTCATAAGAAGCAAATCATAGGTTTTTGGTTTCTTTGCATGGCCAGGATTAGAAAATTATTTTTATCAGCGCTCATGTCTCTTCCCAAGGGAGAAGCAGCAAAATGGAAAGGCAGAGAAAAATCTTCACTGAGTAAATATCACACATGACCTGGGAAAGAAATAAAAATTGAGCTCTTGCCCATATTACTTTGTAACAAGCTGACAGCATAATGAAGTCAAGAGTTTCCTCTTCTAGATTTTCTTCTTTCTTCCAACACCATCCCTTGTAAGAAGATTGTTGTTAAATTTCAACCATCTTGAATAGGATCTTTATTGCTTTAGCTGATATAGAGTCTTAATGTGGTAGACCCCAAAGTGGGTGTGTTCCAGAGGGTGTAGAGCCTACCTGAGCCAACAAGGAAGGAGCAGCAGTTCAGATCGACCACTGCTGTAAACAGTGACTAACAAAGTGGAGCTCTGGTGCCTTAAGGACTAATTAGAAACTTAGAAGAAAAACAGGCAGTGCCACTGGCATTAAGAACAGGAGATCTAAGTGAGATTCCCATATTTGCTAGTTAAAGATCTGGATCATTGCCCAAAACTTTGTGTGTCTTTGCGTGTGGGAGTGAAACAGAGCGGTAGGTAATTGTTACATTTTTCTCTTCTAGAGCTTTTTAGTTGCTTGTTTTCAGTTGTAACTAGAGAAGTTTCATCTTAGGTTCAGAAGAGAACAAAAGCTAGCTGTGAACCTTCTTTGTCAGTGTCAGATGAAAGGGATTACTCTTCAGGGTAACCAAGACTGAATATTTTACCTGTTAAGTAAAAGTTTTCACTTTTTTTTTTTATGATTCTGTCATCCATGTACATTTAAGTGTGAATGTGTCTGGCATTGGGGATAGTTCCTGTACTTTCTATTTATTTATTTATTTTTGTATTTCCTTGCTGTCTAATTGTTTATGCAGTTCTTTATGCAGTTCTTGCAGAAGACAACTTCAGTCTGCTGTAAGTTTGTTAAGAATTACCCTTTCTGCCTCCCCTCTAGTATTAAGTAACTTTGGAGAACTTTGTCCAGTAAGCATGTGAAGCATACTTTTAAAATTAAGTCTTTTCTTAGGAAGTTTCTGATTTTTAGTTACTAGGGGATCTTTAAAGCTATTCTCTTTCACTTTTTTCAATTGTTTTTCTCTGTTTAAATTTTCATATTATATACATACTAAAAAAATACCCATTGCGCCTGCTTTTAAATTACATATTTCAAAGACATCTGTCATTGAGCAGAATTTACAGTGAAACTGCAAAACCTGCTTTATGCATTATAAGCATTCATACAATTTTAATTATAGAATGAGCAATGTTCGGCCATAGATCTCACATATGTTAGAGGAAGAAAATAAATGGCTGGTTTATCTTCCTTTTCTTCCTTTCCTGGGCCCATATCTGGGCCCAACTATTAACCCAAATCTCCAACCTTAAAATCCTTTAATGAGCTCTGTCCTGAGAAACATTCCAGAATTTGACCTCCAAGATTAATTTAATTTTAAGAACCTCCAGGTGTAGTCTGTTACTTTGGTTACACTGTTAATATATTATGCAAACTGAGTGCTTTGCATTGGAGAGTATCTGTGAAATACAGACTATGTCTCAGCTGTTTGCTAGCAATTGCTGGAGGTTTATATCTACCTGTGGGACAGACACTGCTGAAATTGAGATTGAGAAGCACCAGTTTGGGGTTTGGGTTTTGTTTTGGTTGGTTGTTTTTATTTGGCTACCCTCCAGTCCTGTCTGGGTGAATCAGAAAGTCTGGTGAGTTCCAGCTTTTTCAAGAATTGCACCAGATTGTATGATTGTGTGTCATGATCATTCAGGGCCCATGACATCACAGAGTGGAAAAATTAGTTGCAATTTATGTTATTTTGCTCTGATGCTGTGGTTCAGCCAAGGACCTGAAATGCAGAAAATCCTTAGTATGTTGTCATCTGCCATCTTTGTACAGGTTTACACTGTCTTTCTACATGCATGCTGACAAACTGAATTCATCAGTGACCTTTGTGGAAAAGTCTTCACCAAATCTACACCTTTTTTTTTTTTTAGCTAGTGAAAAGGAACAGCTGTCAATATAAGTGATCAGCAGAGCTATTAACACTGCTGAGTCCCACTCGTCTTTGAAAGGGTTGCAGTTGCCCAGATGCTGCTTTCCAGGTAGTTCAGGGACATTGCAAAGGGGCTGTTGACACTAGGCAATCACAAGATGGCTGCTTAGAATCACAGAATGGTTTGGGCCAAAAAGTACCTTAAGGGTCATCTAGATCCAACTGTCCCCTTCATGGGCAGGGACACCTCTCAATAGGCAAGGTTGCTCAAAGCCCCATCCAACATGTCCTTGAACCCTTCCAAGGTCAGGGCATCCACAACATCTCTGGGCAACATGTTCCAGTACCTTACCATCCTATGTGTAAAGAATTTCTTCCTAAAATCTAATCTAAATCTTTCCTCTATAAGTTCACAACTGTTGTTCCTTTGTTGTATCACTATTTGTCTATTAAAAAAGTCACCCTCCATCTTTTTGACATGTTTCATTTAGGTAGTAAAAGGCTGTGATGAGGTCTCCCCAGAGACTTCTCCAGGCTGAGCAACCCCAGGTCTCTCAGCCTTCGTAGGAGAGCTCCTGCAGTCCTCTGATCCTTGTGACTCTCCTTTGGACCTGCTACAACAGGTCCATGTTTTGTGTCCTGAGGACCCCAGACCTGGACTCAGTACCCCAGGAAGATTGCAGAAGAGCAGAGTAGAGAGGCCAAATTCCCCTCCATCAGCCTATTGGCCACAGTTCTTTGGATGCAGCCCAGGATGCAGCTGACTCTTTATGCTGTGAGAACACATTGCTGGGTCACATCCAGCTTTTCATCTAGGAGAATCCCCAGGCCCTTCTCCACAGGGCTCCTCCCAATGAGTTCTTCTCCCAGCCTGTACTAGTATCTGGGGCTGCCCTGGCCCAGAGGAAGCACTTCACACTTGGACTTGTTAAACCACAGGAGGTTCCCATGGGCCCACTGCTTAAGTTTGTCCAGGTCCCTCTGGATGGCATCCCTTCCTTCTGTTGTCTTACCTGTACGGCTCAGCTTTGTGTCATCTGCAAGCTTGATGAGGGTACACTCGTTGTCACTGTTGATGTCACTGATGGTGAAGATATGGAAGACCACCAGTCCTCAGACAGAGCCCTGAGGAATGCCATTCTTCACCTGGAGGGTTCACAAGAGCCACTGGCAGCAGCTCACTGGCTGTGTCCATTCAGCAAATTCTTTATTCACCAAATAGTACATCCATCATAGCCATGCCTCTCCAATTTGGAGATAAGCTGGGATAATGTCACAGAAACCTAGGTACATGACATCAGTCAGTCTTTTGTTGTTAACCTTTGCAGACACTCCATCATACAGGGCCACCAGGCTGGTCAGGCACAATTTGTCCTTAGTAAAGCCATGCTGGCTGCCTTGGATCACCTCCCTGTCTTCCATGTGCCTTAACACTGCTTCCATGAGGATCTGCCCCATGACTTCTCGGGCACAGAGGCGAGGCTCAATAGTCTGTAGTTGCCTCTGTGTTCCTTCTTTCTCCCCTTTTTCAAAATGAGAGCAATGTTTTCCTTTTTTCAGTCAACCAGGATTTTACCTGACCACCAGGACTTTTCAAATATTAATGGAGAATAGCTTGGCCACAACACCAGCCAGCTTCCACAGGCCACTTTTGGTGTCCTGGTGCTGTTGCAGTGGGATTTTCTTCCAAATACTTTACTAGAGCTTTCTTGTTTCAATTTAAGCACATTACTTATTCTTCGTCCCTCTAGGGACATGAACTGCACACCATTTTCTTTACTTATTGCTATCTTCTACATAGTCAAGGACAACTGCTGTCTCCTGCCAGTCTCTCTTTTTGTGACACAACCAGTTTTTTCAGTCTTTCCTCCTGGGTCATCCTTGCCAAAATTTTTAGCCGACTGACTGCTCTCTTTTGAAGCCTTTTAAAATTGATTGCATCTTACTCTGTGTTGTTATGAGTGAGTACATCAGCCCAAGTATGTCTCATTGACTTCTATTAATAGAAACAGGATCCGTTTCTCCTCACTGTGGTAGTTTCATTGGTAAGTGTCCCAGTGTACTCTCTCAGTGTTTCTTCTGTAACGTGGCTATTTTTTTTGACAGTTAATTTCACTTTTTGTATTTCTGCAGTTGGTTTTTTTCTTCCTAAGTTTAGAGGTTTACATTCATTTTTATTGAATCTAGCTGTGCTGATTTCAGACTATTTCTAAAATACTCTGAATTCCTCCTGGGTTGATGGAATCCCCAGATTTTAGTCCTAGGTGATCCTAGATCATCATCCATGTTGTAAGATAAAGTACGGACTGGAATTAGATTGAGAAAAAATTTAATTGCTTCTCATAGTAAAATTTTCTTGCAATAGTCTTTTGAACCAATGATGACTATGCCTTGAATGTGTTTCATTAACCAGCTGTGAGCTCTTTTGGAGCCAGCTGTGATGATTCCATCCAGCTGCTCTCTCTGCTTACAGGAATGTCATGAGGGACAGTATCAAGAGCCTCGCTGAGCCAGTTAAACTATTACAGAAGACCATTAGATTGGTTTTATTGACTGCCCTTAGATAATCCATATTGTCCGTTCATCATCTCCTAATAATTGCCAATAATATACCAATAATTGTGAAACTTTTTGGACCAGAATTTACTGCAGTCCATATTTTCTAGTTGTCCACCATACATTTCACCATCAGACAATAAACAGGCATGTCTAAAGTGATGTACATTTTAAATGTGATGTCACATGTCTAAAGTGATGTACATTTTAAAGTTAAGTCCAATGTCATGGTCCCCTTGCTTCAACCACAGAAATTTTTCTCAGTCACTTTTCAGGGACTGCTTTGCATTTATCCTTAACCACTTGTCTTCTTTCTTTCTTTTAAACACATAGATAGACCATTGTTGCTGGCAAGTATGACTGTAAAGCTTTCCTCAGAATCAGACAAGCCTACTGTACACAGAAGGAGGGTAAAAGTATAGCCAGGCATAGATGGACTGCAGCCTCCATGAAAGCTAAGACATGTACTAAGTGACTGTGAACTACCATTTTCCTGATGGTACTCCAATAGTGCCCAAGGCAGCTCTTTGATCAGGAAACAGGCGTGTCACAGACAACAGCCATTCTGGCATTATCAAAGAGCCATCTAGTAAGACCTCTGTTTCCACCTTAGCTCTCAAGTTTTCAAAAGTTTCCACGCAGATCCCTGACTGTTACACCCACCTTTCCTCCATGTTGGTGTGATTAACTTGTGCTTTTGGTTCTTTTAGCAATTGGGACTTTCCTTTATCTAATCCTCGCAATTCTAGGCAATTATTTCTGAGTTGGTTCAAACAAATTTTGCTGTCTTATTCTTACTGGACTTTCTTCCTTTAGTCATTGCAAAACTATGAAGTCAGTCAAATGAACTATTCTTATCTGAAAGTCGCCATTACAGATTACAAGCTTTGTCATCCATTGGACTGATTTAGTTTGCAAGTTCTTTCTATTGGTGAGACACTGGAACTAATTGATGGCAGTGCTTCTGAGAACTGTATTTGCTCTCAATTAACTACATTTGCCCAGGCTTTTACCAGACGGCAAATTTGGCCCTTCATACATATGTGTGCTTCCTCTTATACTGAAAATTCATATCATTTCCTCTTTGAAGCATATGATAACCTCATATTGGATGTAATTTAAAGAAGTCTTATATTATTGTTTACTGCAGCAACTTCTGCTATAGACTGCAACAGTCTAACTCTGCTGCTACCTCTACTGTTTCCATCAGTAACAGATACTTTGGCATAGGGTGGGAACTGACTCAGTTTGCAGTAAAATAATGATTTTGAATAATTTAAGTTTTGTACTCTGAAAATGCATTCATTATCAGAGATTATTTGTAGTGGGAAAATGAGTAACAATACCCCTCATATACAAGAAGCTTTTGTGTTAATCACATATCCTCTGAACAGAGAGAGACATAGCTGTCCCAGAATTTTCCTGGGAAGCTGTGAGAAGCTGTGAGAAAGCTCAGAGAAAGAATTATAACAATTATTATCTCTCTTTCATTAACTGTTATTTATAGATATAGTTCTCCAGAGTGAGCTATTCATAGTTCACCAATAGTGTGAGAGAGATTCCTAAAGGCCAATCAGGTCTTAGGTCCACCATTTTTTCTAGAAGAACTGTAGATTTCTAATAAAAAAGTGCCTTTATGCCTTCTGATGATGGAGTCTCTGTATCACCTTTGCCTGTCCCTGATACCCTGACGGTGATAGCTTTACTTTCTAAAATAGGTCAAAGATAGTCTATGGAATGCAGAGACTTCATCACTTTCCCTACATGGCTTCTTGCTTTTGTAATCATTGAATAACCTTTAAAAGGTCTTGGTTTTGAGTTTTGGAATACGACTGGTGGAATACCACTCATCCTACTGATGAGTAGGAAATCCTCTTCCAAATAGACCTCTTTACTTTCTCTGTAATTCTGGCTTTGTTCTGTCTGTAATAACTGGTGACTTCAGATTGGAGAAGCATTACACTCACACCTGTCATGGCCTTCTGACCTAAAAACAACTACTCTCATTTATGCAACATTTATTTTCTAAATCAGACCTAATACCTCCAATACTTTGAATACCTTCTGTCAGGTGCCTGTTGCTTCACATGAACAGAAACCTATTAAGTGAAATTCAGGGTTTCATCATGCTCAAAAAAGCTGTAGTAAGTGTCATAGAATAGGTACAGTAGTCATAGGAATCAAGAGGCCACAAAGGAGAAAAAGTGCAGGCAAGTGTAGCAAAGTGTGGCAAAGTGTGGCATTTGGTAATTCTAAGATGCCTATTAATGTTTGCTGAAGTTGAAAGAATCTCATGTGGAAAGGAGTGTTTTCTTACATCTGTGGGGTTTTTTTTCCCATTTGACTGCCCTGGTGGGCTGGCTGCAAGCTGTTATTTTTACTTGGAATCTGCCTAACATCTTGTTTTAAAAGTCTTGTCCTGAACCCTTATGGTGAAATATAGTGTGAAATATTTTGTTACCATTTCATGGCTGATTATTCTTAAATTGATTATTCTAAATAACATTAAATATAAATTGATTATTTTCCATTAAAAATCACCACACTGCCATATTTTCAGACTGTGTGTATTATCACCCTGGGATTTCTGAAGAATTCAGTTCTGGGGTCTCTCCACTTCCACAGCAACCAGTTCCTTAGCACTTACTAAGTTTTTTCCTTAAATGTTTAGCTAGTTAGACACAATAGGCAGATTTTTTTTAATTCCTTCTTTGGTTTGCCTTGGGCTTTTCACAACAAATTGCATTAGTAGTGTAAGTCTGGGCTTACACTGTTTAGTGAGTGGTCTCATTTTTATCCCTTGACCGATTAAAATATTTGCTTATGTGATGTTCATTTTTCTTTCTCCGCTTTATTGATGTATTTTTGCTTTGCAGAAGTGAATTGTTATGAATGTTGCAGTCACACTTTACTTCATGCCAACGTTATTCTTTCTCACATAGCATTTCCCAGTTGTGAGGGCTGCAAAATAATGATAAAAATCTGTTGGAAGAATGACAGAATCTCAGTTCCATGGGACTGAAAATGTTTTATGAGATTTGCATCAACTACAAACCAAGAGGAGTCTAGGTCATTACAAAAATATATTTATAAACACTAAGACTGGAGACTAAATTGGCTAAATGCTGGCATTTGGAATTTGTAAAGGGATAATTGTAATTATAAAGATTTTTCTCTGCTTAATTAAAGGCACTCGTCTGCAGAAATAAGAAAGCAATTTACTCTTCAACCAGGACTTGAACAGTTCTGTCAACGAAGCTTAAGTACCCCTGGCTTTTCTACATTTCATCTGGTAAGTTCTGGGTTTATTCTCTTTACACAGGTTTGGCATGTGCATTGCTTAATTGTTTAAGGGTAAATTAAGTTATCAACTAAGTTGTCTTATGTTCCACTGGCTTCTACCTGAAACTGTTAAAAATACTCTCTGGTGAGCTGAGGAAATTATGCCTTTGAGAAACACGAGAATGATCCTTGGAGCCTGGAATAGACAGTTCCTCTACATATTACTATGAATCAAAGTTAATTAGTAAGTGTTGGAGTATATTACATTCTTTCCCTGATGGAAACATTCAACAACTCCTTCAAGTAAATGCTTTGAGTGGTAGTCCTTCTTCCCCCAGTTTTATGTACTGAACGTCATTCCAAGTGGTCTGAAATATCCTGAGGTCAGCTGGGGTCACCTGTCCTGGCTGTGTCCTCTCCCAGCTTATTGTCCATCCTGTCTCCTTCCCAGTGGGGTGTTATAAGGACCAGAAAAGGCCTTGGTTCCTTGTAAGCACTAATCAGCAATAACGAAAACAAATTTTATTGTCAACACTGTTTCCAGCACAAATCCAAAACATAGCCCCATAATATTTACTGTGAAGAAAAATCAACTGTATCCATGCCAAAACCAGCACAGATCAATGATTAAAGAGAAAAAAACCCAGAAAGGTACAGGCTCAAAAAGCTCAATATAATACAGTTTCCAGAGCTAGCAGCAGGGGCAACGTTTTTCAGTGCTGTAGGATGTGCATGTTAAGTGAGAAATGCTGAAGTATGTCCCAATGACATAGACATAATTGAGTCAACTGTTACGTGTCTCCAAATCATCTTCAGCCTTCCATGTGTAATCACCCTCTAAAGAAGTCAGATCATATGACAGTACCCTTATGACAAAGGGAAAAGATGCCAGATCTTTTTATTGCCTTTCAGGTGGATGAGTATTCTGCAAACTTACTATGCCATAAAAGAAACTGATTATGATTTTGGTCCCTATTTTTTTAATTTCTGGTTCTTTTTGGGAGGTCTGATAAGTAGAAGTAGGAAGAGTCTTTGTGCACCAGTGATTGTGAAAATCTAGATGCAACCGGTTCCTTCCTGTGTCAGGGCCTCCCGCCACTACTCACTTCCCTAATCTGAGGCTCTGTGATCTTTAACTTGTTCTTGCGGTTACTCAGCCTGATGAGGCCAGGTCCCTTCTTCTGCACAAAGACAACCGCTTGTGCTACTAAAAAAACTTGGTAGCATTTCATTTACCAAGTATTGCGCCGTGGCTGCCATTTTGTGTGCTGTCACAATCTACATGCCTCTAATTCATCATCCTTAAAAAGGTATGTTTGCAGTAATGGTTTCTGGCATTTTCTGTCGAAAATTGTTTTACATGTTTTTATGATATGTGACTTCTCATTTAAGCGATTTTTTGTGTTTCCTTTGAAAAGCTGCACCAGTTGCTAGGGAGATCATTTCCCTCCACCTGCATTTACTTTTTACACTACATTTTTTACATTTGCGTCTAATTTACAATAGTCAAAAGCACATATTTCTAGTAATTAAAGGTTATTGTTAACACTTGAACTAGAAAAAGAGGATACGCTGAAATGCAATGGATTTGACCTGACAGAATGGAAAAGTGTGACTTTTGAAAGGAAGTGCAATGGCTAATTAAAAATTAGATTGTAGTAAGGAAAACTATTTTCCATGCAAAACATTGTACCTTCAGCAACTGAAAATATGTAGCACACCTTTGTATACTTTAACCTTTTACTTTAATCTTCTGTGAATTGTTTTTTTATTAGATTGAAATATATGTTATATATATTTATATTTATATTTATTACATGTTATTTATTAAATATTTTAATATATATCTTTAGATCTAAAAATCTCTATATAGACCTATTTATATATCTAGATATTAACATGCTATGCATTACACACTGACAGTACAGTAAATGACCTTCAACCATATTATGCCAGTAATTAATTTTTAAAAATTGCAAATAACATTTACTATTTACGCATAACTATTGATCCAGCATGTTCAGCACTATATTGGGTGCAAACCAGAGATAGTGCTTAAACTAAAAGCCAGCAGAGTATTTTTTTTTGGCCTCATAATTTGACGGACTTGCTGGTAATGTTAAGTTTTCCTTTTGGCTAAAAAGAGCAAAGACAGGGAAAGATTTTTCCCAGAGAAATTTTTGATAATTTAGACAATGCCTTAAGGCATTGTACAGGCAGAGGAGTGAGCTCAGAGACTGTGTTTCTGCAGAAATCAATATAGTTTCCCTTTAAAAGGGGAACCTGAGGTAGGAGGTGGTACTTGGTTGGGTTCAAAGGTCTGTACTAAAATACTTGCAGGAGTATTTACCACATATGGGGTTTTTTCAGAAGTTTAAATTGGTTTGCTTCTCCTAGATGTTTCCAGCACGTTTCTTCCTCATATGCTTAACTTAATGCGAGAAGTTTTTGGATTTTTTTAATCTGAAAAACTTCCTGAACTATATGTCCAGAACGCTAAAATGGCTCCAAAGAGTGCATTTACTATTAATTATTTTTAACACATCTTCTTTTCTACTGCGGCTGGTGTGGCATAGTAAGTTCAGAGGTTCAGAGCCATTTTCGTTCAAAGTTACTGGAGCTTTGCCATTGTAGAGCCTCTATGCGTGTTTCATAAACTAAGAAATTTCTCATTGTCCCATTGAGCTAAAATTCCTGATGTTGTAGATATAACAATGGTGTCACTGGTGCCACTTCATGCTCTGGTGAAATTCTGGTCAACTTCCATGAAAGCCTTGCATGAGCAGGCCTCAGTATTAACGAGGGAAGACTTGCTGATTTTGACACACAGATGCTTACACTGGAGTATAAGGAGGATAGCTTAAGAACACATTGGATGAGACAACAGGCAGAATAACATGAAATATAAAGGTGTGTTGATACCAGGAACATTGGAAGCCTTCTTTTCTCCAAAATGTATCAACAGCACCACAGACATATTTTTTGCTGGCAGCTTCAGAATACAGCCTTGTGAAAGATATCTGGGCTAATCAGTGCAATGCAATCCTCACCCTTTACAGAAAGGAGGATTTATTAGCTGGTTTTTGCTAGAATTCTTCCTCACAGTAAATAAGTTATTCCAGTGCTATTATTCTAATGCTGCAACTAATTTTCTTCACTTTTACAATGATGAGGCATCATCAGCCTTTCTGGAACACACAGAAAATAAACCATAGATTTTTCTAAAGCTGTATTTTTTTACATCTAGTTTTCACTTGTCAAGAAAATCAATGATAAGAGATTCTAGTCTTTGTACTCAACTGGACAAATATTGTATTTCCTAAAGATATACAGGGTATTTTTATTTGTTACATAGCAAGTAAAATAATTTTCAGTTTTGTCTATATATACACTTTTAATACATGAAGTCACATTTATTTCTATGTAGAACATCTCTAGGTACCAAATCAAACAAGAGTTTCTGCCTCTGTTTTTGACACTAAAGAGATAACAAGCAGACAGTTTAATGGCATGTATGAGTTATACAGCTTGTAGTTGTTTAACTTTGTTCTGAGTGGACCTTCTGTTTAAGAATGGATAATTCAATGTAATGAGATACAACTGCTGTCTATCAAGGTGCAATGCAGTGTGCTGTAGAAATGGGGAATATCTAAGGTTTGCAGTAATAACTTTAGTAGTTCCATGTAATCTTTTGCAAAAGCACTGTACAAACCCTTGAAAAATACAATAAATTAAGAACTCCAGTAATACAAAACCCCAGCAGCATTGAGAGATTTAAAAATAGTCATTTTTTTCTGATTTTGAGTTTATATTGTCCTCAATTTTGTTTGCAGTTGAAAGCACAGAGCATTTCTATTAGTGATTTTCAGGCACAGCACCTCAAATGAGTGCATCTTCATGATGCACTACAGTGCTTACAGTGGGTCCTTAGCTGCGTAACTTTGAGTAACTTCCAAGACTTGGCCTCGTTATTCCTAATGTGTTTTGTCTGCTGTCTCCTGCCCATTGGCATTGCCTGTCACTGCCATTTTGGTCATCTCCCTTATATCCTTGTTTCTAGGTTAGAAGTTTAGATGTTTGTTTTTGATGTGTAATAAAGAATGGGACAATTACAATAGTTAAATAAATAAGCCTAAATTACACTATCAAGAAGAACCTTCTGTTGTTAAAATAAATGCTTCTTTATTTCTCATTAGCCCTCCTTTTATGATGCAGTAGACCCAGTAGATTTTGAAGGCTTCCTGATGACGCAGCTGAACAATTTGGATTTAGATCTAGCACAAGAACTTGGGGACTTTCCTGAAGATGATCTGGATGTTGTCTTTACACCTAAAGAGTGCAGGACTTTGCAACCCTCTATGCCAGAAGATGGGTAAGGAAAGTTTCTCTCCCTCCAAAATGCTGCAAAAATAATTAAAGTTAGTTTAGAATAGTTAAAAATAGTTTTGAAGATGGTGATCCAACATCACTCTGCCACCCATCCAGCCAGTATGCAGTTCCTGAACATCAAATGTTTGAACTTTGCCACTGGCTCTATTAGGCTTGTTTGCACACTTAAAATTACACAAGTGTTTACACAACTTCCTTGGTAGTGGCACAAATGAGGTAGACATCAACAGGAAGAGGAGTAAAGAAGGACAGGAGGATGGAATGAAAAATAATTTTTGCAGCTGTGATGCCAGAAATAAAAATTTATTCTGATCATGTAACAAGAACAGTACTGAGTTTTTTTGGTTTTTTGCCAGCTGTGTGTTACATGGCATTGATCAGATTACTAAGAATCTCTTTCTCAGTACCTGTCTTGCTTAAATGGGAGGAAATGTTTCATACTTCACAAGGTTTGGGAAGGGGAGTGAGTGTTAATTTCTAGTGTAGAAGTCACATGTGGTTTTAGGCTGATATTGATGAAATAATTACCCTGTTTTAAACAGCTTATATAGGCAGCAGTGGTGACACTGATGCTCAATGGTCCTGCAAATACTTGAGCTGGTTGGAAAACAGGCATGCTATGAACAGAAGAATTTTTCAGAATGAGAAAATTCATCAGGGAGTTTTCTGATGTGGTATTAGAAAGTCTATGCAATGTATACAAAATACTCTTCAGGGACTGTTTCACTGTAAATGGTACCTTTAAGGAGAACTCCAAAGACCTGTTGAGTTTTGCAAGCAGTAACGGTGAGATAAATGTGAAGTCAGCACCATTTAGCCCCAAACTGCTACATCAGCAGAGATGGCTAACTATACAGTGTGTTTGGGATGGGGGCTGGCTCCTTACAGATTATCCAGGAAATGAACAGCACAGGCTATATTCAGTGCTGCGCTGAACTGCCACACTGAGAGACAAATAGGCTTCATTTACGTTGCCTTGCAGGGTAGACCTGCGTCCCCCTCTGTTCCTGCAAAAGTTGCTGCTCTAATTTTTACCAGCCAGCTGTTCAACCTAGAGCCCTATATAACAGAAGTATTTGTTCAGTGTTTTCTGCCCGACACACCAAATACAATGAGGCTAAATGGAAAGCACAGTTTGTGTGATTTTCGCCAGCTGTAGACTAGTTGAGAATCCTCTCTCTAAGCAAGGTTTCAGTCTGCAAGTTTCTTCTTTGCCCAGTGCTTCTCTCCAGAAGTTCAGGAGAAAAAAGACACATGTAGAGATGAGATGCCATGCTAGGTTACCTAAGAACGCTTTGAATCACACAGCTTCTAATATCTGCACAACACGTGATTTTCAGTTGAAGTTACTCATAGAAAAGTCCCGATATTTACAAAGTATTCTTGTTTTTTCTGTCAATTTGAGAGAGAGAATGGATGTGGGAGACAATGAATGGGATTTTTTGAAGTAACCTTTTATTTAAACAATGAACAAAAGTTCTGAAATAATTATTCAACTTTTGAAATTACATCTAAAATAAGGCCAATTCTTACCTATTCCAAGGATACTTCCCACCATGCCTGATGTTAAAACAGCAGTTACCTATTTGTTTTTCCAGTAGAAGACCATGCAGGATCATTCTGTACAATCAGCTTTAAGCCTGATTTGCACCTCAAAGTTATTAAGTGTTCTGTAAGGAGTCTGTGACAAAGCTCAAATAGTCAATACCAACAAATGTGCTTTCAGCAGATTTCTTTACACAGCAGCCTGCCACTTAGCCATTCACATTGATATAATTGATATTAGTGTTTTTACAGAAAATCCTGATCAAGGGTGCCAGGATGTGTTAGGGAGAATGAGAACACAGCAGGGGCATGCACCAAGGATGGGCCTGCAGGCAGTGCAGTCTTTGATGTCTCTGTGTGCGAAGAGCACGAAACAGGTACCGCCGACCAAACTGGGTTAATGTGCTGCCTGCCAGCAAACACACCTCCCGCCTGACCCAGAGGCAGGAACCACCACAGGCAGGGGCATTTAACAGCCTGGCATCAGCCAAGGCTCTGTCCCACTGTGCACACACAAACCCAAAAAAGCTGTTAGCCAGCCTCAGTAACCAGTTGCAAATCTCTTAGGAGTTATATGTGGAAAGTGCTAAAAATTATCATAGCTTTCACCTGTTCCTGTATTGAATGTGTATCCTACCTACTCTTTTACTCACTTGGATTGGAGAATGCTACAAATTATTTTGGAACAGGTCATTAAAAAATTTAAGAATGGGCATGGGAGAATTATGCCACAGCGTCATGTGGTGAAGTTCATGGGACATTGGTTGAAAGACCTGTAGTTCCAAATAGTATCCAGGCTATCAAGGAGCACTGACAACCCCCTTCATTAAAGGAGACTTATTTAAAAAATAGAAAATGAAATCATAACATATTCTTAGAACTTAAAGTTTTATTATGCTATCTGATTAAAAGCTTTTTAAGCTTCAAATCTAAACTTTAAGTTCTAAAGAGGGTCCCTTTTTAAGATTTTCTTTGTTTCTGCAAGAAGAGAAAATTGCGCATACATAAAAACTAGGTATTTGCAGGAGTCCAGGAGCTGAGGCCTCTAAAAAAATATTTCTATATCTTGAGACTTGTTATCAAGTTTTGAAAATCACAAGTTTGGTTATGTTGTATAATTTATTTAATTTTGCTATCTTTTATAGCAACGTCACTCTTATATTTAGAAATAGATAGTGTAGCAAGTGGTAACCTCTGGTAGATGTATGTTTGTACATTTATCAGCACAGTACCAAAAACCTGCATAAGGGAATTCATGCAGTACAGAGGATTTTTTTTTAAACCTCAAACAATAGTTTAGCAGTAAAATAAATACACGGGAGAGGACTAACAGAGAGGCCTTTATCTGACTAGCATGTTTAGATAAATTTGTTTGTCCTGAAAGTGTGACTTAGGAGCCGAAATATGTTCTTTTTCCACAGGGTTGAACTGGACTCACACGTCAAAGACTGTGTTCAGACTTACATCCGTGAGTGGCTGATTGTGAATCGAAAGTAAGCAACACAAAACTAAATAAAATAAAAAATACATTTCATGTTACTTATCAGAGAGGAGATGTTTGCTGTTTTAAGTAATCCTAAATTATAATAATTTTAGTTGATGATTGACGAGAAGAACTGACTTTTCAGTAGTATAAATAACCATAGCATTTTGTTTGAGATGGTGTTCATTGCCAAATACTGTAGCATCTGCTTCTTAATTACCAGGCACTCTGGGGATGAATGAGAAGTTGATGGGAAGAAATTCACATCAACCCTCTGTAGTGATGATTTATCTTAATCAGGAAAACTAGTACTGTTTGATCCCACTAAAAGGAAATGTAACAGGGATAAAGATTATATTCGCATGCTTTTCTCCTATTCATACTCTGAAAATTCAATATGATTTTATTTCCCAATGTGTCTCAAAACTCAAGGATTATGGGCTTTCCCAGCAGTGATTGTGTTCATGGGATTATCCGTGTTATACCCAAATTACGATTTTATATCAGTAAATGATTTCTGCACTTGAGCTCAGTGTAATTCAACACGGAGAGTCGGGCCTGTAGTCATTATAAGTGCTTAATTTCCTTTATTTTATTTTATTTTATTTTATTTTATTTTATTTTATTTTATTTTATTTTATTTTATTTTATTTTATTTTATTTTATTTTATTTTATTTTATTTTATTTTATTTTATTTTATTTTATTTTAATGTCCTATCCCACTTCATATGTAAAATGTGAAGGGGACTCTCAGTCAGTGCTCTCTGTTGCAGCGATGTCTGTTCTCCGATTCTTAGGGGAGTCTGTGGGATGTCTTGCCTCCTTCCCCATCACCTCATCCTGTTCTTCAGAAAGAGGTTTTTGGAGCTCTGTTTGGTCTATAGCACTTCCTCTTCATCCACTCCTGCACTCATGCCCAGCTCTTGAAAAGCAGAAAGAGCAGCAGGTGGTTGAGTGCTGACACATTTGCTGCCATTTTGTTGTGCCTCTTCACTCACCCTTTTTTTTTACTCTGTGTTTTTCTGATGTACATTAGCATCCAGTGCCTTATGGGTTTACAATGGTGATTGCAGAGGAATTTGCACTGTTTAACTGTGCAGCTTGTGCTCCTAAGTGGAGCAGCTGCTGGGGGTTATTAAGAGACTTCCTCCAGGGGTGCTGATGAAATTTGATTGAATTCTCAGAACTACTCTGCAGTGAGTCACTAGGCTAGTGGGTTTTGTTGGCTCTCCTCCCTCACCACTCAGAGTGCTAGCTCTTTCACACAGCGCTGTTCTGTGTGCTGTAAAGAGCCAGTGTGCAGCTTTGTTTGTGCATAGGAGAAGGGAGTAAGCAGTAAAGCAGCTGAAGTGAAAAATAGAACATAGCTATTTTTTGCATTTATGTGTGCTGGTAGAAGTGTGAATGGAGCCATAGAAACACACATATGTGGAAAGTTTTGCTTGGTGTTTTACTGTTTCATTAATTTGGGTGAGGTAAATTTGCATTCAAAATCTTTACTGAGCAGTTGACTCTGGTAAGCATGGTGGTGGATTCTGCCAGAGAGCTGAGCTTTGGCAGCTGTGGCTAACAATGCAAGCAAGTTATTAAAAACTGCAAAGAACAAAACAGTACCAAATATGCTGCAGTGTCACATAATCCAATGATAGACTGAACATGAGAATCTCATGTTATGCTTGGACAGCTTTTTTTTTTTTTTCAAAACAAGTGTGAGCGGAAGAAAAGATATCAAGAGAAAAATGAGGAAAAAAAAGTCATTGTAGAAGGCTTTCCATTGTTTTGAGGAAGGCTGGAAAAACTGTAGCTGGCTACTTGACAGATGTTATATTCAGATGTTGCTGAATATATCGTCTGGTGAGCTATGGGTGAGAGAATTGTGTGAATGACTTTGCTCCACTCATGAATGTGAAGGTTCAGAACAGGAGATTGAGGAGTCTGCAGTGGGTGGCATGAGCAGAGGTCATTCTCAGGCCCCAGGGCAGAGAGGTATGTGGCAGAAAATCTAGGCACAGCTGGAGTCCATGTGGCCTTGCAGGAAGCTGAATGGATAGCTTGTTCCTGAGCCTGTTTCTCCTTTCAGTTGTCCTTTGGGTTTTTTCCTCATCTCATTTTCTTAATTTAGTGTGTGCCCATTAAATTGACATGTGTATTAAAACCATGGTTTACTACTTGGTGAGTTTTAATTGCTATAATGCTTTTCAAAATAAATAAACAATATAAATAAATTTTCCAGGAGTAGTTATCGGGAAAGGCATCTCTAGTGTAGTTTTCATACTGCAGGGAAAATGTGAACTCAGGTACATAAACTTCTCCATTAATCATTTGTTTGCCACCAGATGTAGTGAAAAAAAAAATCTATACAACCTTTTTTTGGATTCTCAAATGTCTTAAAGTCATGCAGAATTTCTGCCTTCCATTCTGGATAATTACAGTGGTTCCAAAACAAGGTCACATCCAAGGAGAGCTGGGATTGTCTTTTTATGACCATTTCTCATTGCAGTGAACTGGCAAACGATTAAAATGCAAACAATTAAAATTAAAACACATCAGAGCATATAATTCAGTTACTCCCAAAATGTAATAAAAAGGTGTCTCCCTGATCAATAATTGCTTATTGTGTCTTCTTTATGAAAGTACTCAGATGCTCAGTCATTTCTTTGGGAGTATCACAGAAAGGAAAATGAATGAAGCAGGATGTTGTAAATAAGGAGATTGATTGCAAAAAGACCATCACAGGATTTAGCAAATTTTATACTAAGGTGAAAGAAACAGAGCTCTGGAGGCATCTAGTACCTTTTTTTCAGGGTACCTGCTGGGTTTTTTCCATCTGCCTCAAAAAAGTAACTTGAAATTTCAGAAGAATTTTTCAAAGCTGCCAGCCTGGGGGATTACACTGGGGCATAGAAATAGCTCTCTTGAAAATGTGGAATTTTTCTGCAGGTTGTAGATGGTTGCATGTGATTAACTTGGGATACTAGCTAGGTCCAGGATAAGAGCAGTTAGAGATTTTATGTATATAATTGAAGAGGCCAGCCAAGAGATAAGTGATCCTGATCCATGTTCTTACGGTCACTGAAATAATCACCATGTCTGAAAAGGAGATGAGAGCAGATTTTGTACCTAGGTCAGGTTTTTCTGCTGTCTCAGACATATACTCTGTAGAAAAATTATCCGAATTATCTTTATTTCTTTTCAAACTGTTCTTAATATACATTATAGAGTTGCAATGGTGCATTAAAACATGTTAAAGTTGTGAAATGTCACATTTTTACATAAAAGCTGTGCTACACTGCTTTTTGCAGAACAATCTTTTCAGTTTGTAAATAATTTTTAATTTGTCTTTTCTGTTTTATTTTCCCTTAACACCTCCTCATGTTATCCTGACCTTCTTGGGCTTCTCCATAAAAGAAACCAAGGGAATTCAGATACTTGTAGCCTGAAAAACAAGGGATCCCGAAAAGATTTCCACAAAACACTTCAAAAACAAACATTTGAATCAGAAACATTGGATTCTGGTGACGCAACTTTTCAGGTACGCAACTTTTCTTCACATTGGGAAAAGTGATCAAATACAGCAGCTTCCCTCAAAAGAAGCATCTGGTGTGACCTCCCCCTGAGTGTTGTGCGCAGTTTTAGTCACTGCAGTATAAGAGAGATATAAAGCTACTGGAGAGCATCCAAAGGATGGACACAAAGGTGGTGAAGGGCCTTGTGGTGAAGCCGTATGAGAAGTGTCTGAGGTCACCTGGTCTGATCAGCCTGAAGAATGGGACACTGAGGACAGACCTCATTGCAGTCCTCATCTTCTTCCTGTGACGGGAAGAGGAGGGGCAGGCACTGATCTCTTCTCTGTGGTGACCAGTGATAGGACCCAAGGGAATGGCCTGAATCTGTGTCAGGGGAGGTTTAGGCTGGATATTAGGGAAAGGTTTTTCACCCAGAGGGTGGCTGAGCACTGGAGCAGGCTCCCCAGGAAGTCATCACAGCACCGAGCCTGAGAGAGTTCAAGAAGCATTTGGACAATGCTCTCAGGCACATGGTGTGACTTTTGGGGATAGTCCTGTGCAGGGCCAGGGGTTGGACTCTGTTATCCTAGTGGGTCCCTTTCAGCTCAGCATATTCTGTGATTCTGTGACCTGGGATGGCATCAAGCAGAGCACCATACTGGCCATGAGGCTTCACGGCAGAGGAGGCACTAAAATCCCCTCTGCTAGCTCACCAAGAGCCATTCTGTCACACCCTGGTGCCCAAACCACACCTTGCCGTGTTCCCGTTTTCCACCAGGTGGGACCCCAGCCTGCGCCTGCTGTCCCGGAGGAGGCCTCAAGGGCGAGCGGGGCCTGCTCGGACCCGGAGCTGCGCAGCCTGCAGCCGGACCCGCGGCTGGAGCACCTGCTGCGCCACCTCAGCGCCCACGAGTTCGAGAGGCTGAACGAGGAGGCGCGCCGCACCAACAGGCACCCCGAGCTCCTCAGCCTCTACCCCTCCGTGGATGAGGTGAGCCTGAGGCCGGCTGTCCTGCTCCTCTTTCCCAGCTGGCTGTCCCAGCGTGCCCGAGGTTAAAGCCGTACCGCAGCAGATAAGCACTACGCTGCTCTCAGTGTGGGCCAAGCCACATGCTGGTGATATGGCTATGTCAGGGTGTCACCTTTCATAGTAGCTTGCACTTGGAGTCCGCAACTGTAAATATTTGGTGTAAGTGCCAGTTAGGGATCAGGAATGTAAATATTCAGAAATAATAAATCTGTTTCCTTCCATCTCTGGGAACGTTACCTGCCCACTGAGGGGGGGAAGATGCTAGTCTGTAGCAGTGGCTCAGCTACTGTCATGTAAATGTTTTATGCAAGTGTGTAAGTTTACAGTTGCTTTAATTGAGTATGACTGTTTAATGATAGGAAGATGTAGTGGAGATACGACCAGTGCCAGATCGCCCAAAGGAACATCTGGGCAACAGGATTTTGGTGAAGCTGCACACTCTGAAGTAAGTAATCCTTCGCATGCATTGCTCACCGTTTCTGAGTTCACAACAGTGTGCAGCTGCACACCTTGTTGCACCACTGCAGCTGTCCCCTACAACAGCATTCACTGCTCAAATGTTCTTTCTTAGCGTAGCAGAGAATTTTTTCTACCCATCTTTACAGAAGTCTTTAACATGCCAGGATGAAAAGGAGTTGGGAGTGAACCCAGATTATATATTTATAAAAAAAAAGGCGATTGGTGTCCTACGCACTGCTGGACTTTTGTTGTGGTTTAACCCCAACCAGTATCCAAGCCCCACACAGCCACTCACTCACTCCTCCACCAACAGGATTGGGGAAAGAATCAGAACAGTAAATCTGAAAAACTCATGAGTTGAGACACAGACATTTTAATAGGGAAAGCAAGTGGCACACAGACAAGCAAAGGAAAGCAAGGAATTAACTCACAGGTTTCCAATGGCAGGCAGGCGTTCATCCATCTCCAGGAGAGCGAGTCCACATGTAATGTGACTTGGGGAGACAAACACCATCAGTCCAGATTTCTGCCCCTTGCTCATTTTACCCCCTATTTGTATTCTCAGCATAGTGCCACATGATCTGGAATATCCCTTTGGTTATTTGGGGTCACCTGTCCTGTCTGTGTCTCCTCCCAGTCTCCCACACACCTAGACTCCTCACCTGCTGGGGGAGTACCAAAAGCAGAAAAGGCCTTAGTTTTGGGCAAGACCTGCTAAGCAACAGCAGAAACATCTTTATGTTATTAACCCTGAGTTCATCACAAATCCAAAACCCTAGCCCCACGCTGAAGAAAATTAATTCTTCCCCAGCTAAACTCAGCACAACTTCATAAACAGAAAAAAAAAGAGCAGTGTACGATAATTTTAAACGATCTCTGAGACCATCTTCCTGTCAAATTTAGAAAGTACATTGCATGCAGTCTACTACCCTTCTTTTCCTCTCAAAGTCATCTTAAAAAAATCTAATAAACAATAAATAATAAATAATAAATAAAATAATCTAATTTTTAAAATCCTCAAGACTTTGAGAGAGCTGAGGTCCGGAGCTAAGTATTTCTCTGCATTTTAATGAAAGGGCTAGTCAAAATATAACTCTTCTTTTTTTTTATTATGCACAGCCATATGACTGCAGTATCAGTCAGTGTCTTGTGTGTCTTTCCCTAACAGGTTTGATATAGAGATAGAACCTTTGTTTGCATGCATAGCTCTCTATGACATAAAGGAAAGAAAAAAGGTAAGTGTATATACCATATTTTTGTTCACTCAGCCTGGGTTTTTATCTTCAGAGTAGTAACGTAGGAAAACTTACAAAAAACTTGGTACTTTTTTACACATGCAGTCTGATCCAGGATTCTTGTTATTCAGTCAGTCACATACTTGCAATTGTATTTTATAGTTGTAGTTACAACTTCTGACTTGTTTTAAAATAAAATTTTAAGCATATTTGCTTTACAACATATTTTAACCCCTTTTTCCTTTTCAAGATCTCAGAAAATTTTCATTGTGACCTCAATTCGGATTCATTAAGAGGATTCTTGCGTTCTCATACACCCTCCATTGACTTGTCTACTCAGGCAAGATCAGCAGTATTTTCTGTCACTTATCCCTCACCAGATATATACCTGGTAATAAAGGTATGTTGCAGTACTTCTTTGACACCATTCTGCCTGTTCCTGTTGTCTAAGCTCACAGAACTGACAAACATGGCTTTTGTCTAGATGAGATGAATTATCGCAGTTTTTGATAGGAGTATGTGAGCAGGTGTCCAGTGGTATATCTCATTCTCAAGCTACAAAGTTATATTACTATCCCGTGTACCAGTTCTACTAGGTATGTAGAATTTCCTATCTCTGCCTAAGGGAAATAAAAATATAGTGAAATAAGGCACTTTCAAAAATTTTATTTACATTCTGTGGAGGTTTTTTGGCATTGGTTTAGTGCACTTTGCATCATTTTGTTTGCTTAATTCTGAGACTGAGTTAGCCTGAACCACTTCATTTGGAATGTGTTAATTATCTAATTTCAGTGAAAATGCAGTAGTAAGTGATTGACTGTGTTGTCACATATATACTTTCTGCTTTCTAAGAGATGGAAAACTGGAAGGTTTAGTATCAGTTACTCCATAAAGACAGTTTTAAGGAATTATATACAGCTATATATCTAGGTGAGTTCTTTCAAATTGCTAAAGAAACAACATGTTACTATTTGGATGACATTTTTTCTTTAACCATCTTTTTGTATTGCTTTTTGTAGATAGAAAAAGTGCTTCAGCAAGGAGAAATTGGAGACTGTGCAGAACCCTACATAGTTCTTAAAGAAAGTGATGCTGGCAAGGTAAGT
This sequence comes from Fringilla coelebs, assembly GCF_963513975.1. Lineage (NCBI taxonomy): Eukaryota > Metazoa > Chordata > Aves > Passeriformes > Fringillidae > Fringilla > Fringilla coelebs. Next base: position 26,570,408 of record NC_140031.1, read on the forward strand.
AAATAATTGTAAAGAATATTTAGATTAAGAAATGCATGCTAAAACTAACCAACCAGCCAAACAAAAACAACAGAGAAAGAGCAGACCCTTTGAAATAGGATGAAATACCAGAAACACTGGAGGAAAAGCTGGTTAGATCATCCATGGTGCGAGCAGTTTGATGTCTGTGGCTGACAGAAAGAAATCAAGAGAAGGCCAGGTGCATTATTGTTACTGACCCCTTTGGAAATCAATACTGAGACAGTTTTGAGTCATGAAGCAGATGGGGATGAGCAAAGGAAATGACTGAAATGTAGAATTAGCAGAAATACTTGTACCTCAGAGACATGCTATGGATTTGGATGGGCAGACAGCCTGTTGTAGTGTGCAGCTGTCCCATTCCGTACTGCTGTCCATAGATAATGCAAGTTCTGTTCAAGGCATTCACGGTCATTTACCTCCCTGGAACACACAGACTGTGTTTGCTGGGCTTCCACATGTTTCACCTTAGAATATTGCTTTCAATAAAATTTTTTTTCTGTATCTGATGAAAGAAGTCGGACCTGCTGATGTTTCATGGTGATTGTTCATTCTGGATCTGAATATTACTGCAAAAAGACTGGCTTTCTATAGTTCTATAATACAAATAAACTCATTGAAAAGAAATTTAAGTGAATGTACAAGTCAAAATAGCTACAGTTCTGTCTGTGATGTAGCAAGAAAATATGACATACCAATGAAAATTATTTACTGAACTGTAAATATGTACTTACATTTTTGTCCATGGTCGCATTGCAATAACTGCTTTTGAAAGAGCCAATATTTTCTTTATTTCAGACAAAAGAAAAGATTGAAAAACTGAAAGCACAAGCTGAATCCTTTTGTCAGAGGCTGGGGAAATACAGAATGCCATTTGCCTGGATTCCCATAAGCCTAAATAGTTTCTTCAACTTTTCAACACTTGAACGAGAAATACCAGAAGCTGAAGGTTTAAATGGTACTTGTCTTAACTTTTCTAATGCAAAGTGACTCTTCAGTAAGACTGGGTATAGGAAACAATGTTATTCACTCTGGCATCAAAAGTGAATCACAGATTCAAACTCATGTCTTGTCAGCTTTCCTTTTCAGTCCTACAAACACTTACAAATTAATTTCATCACCATGTTGTCTCTGCATATTTATTTTTATGTCTGCTAAATATTCTTACATGGTTTAGGCCCAATTTTCATTGAACACTGGCTTTGTAGAAGTAAAATTTCCTTTGCCCATGGAGTTAGCTAGCAATACTGAGCAATCAAGATACCAAACATATCAGTTTGGTAGGCAGGACCATTGTTCAATGTGCTTTATAACCCATGAACTAAAAATTTAAATAAACTTTTGCTCTGCAGCAGAAATAATGTCACTTCAATAGGTGTGTCCTAATATTCCACTATTTCACATAGTCGGAAAAAAAAGAAGCAGAATATTTTAGGTTCTCTATCCTCTTATGTTGGTGAGATTTTCCTGTGGTTTTCTAGCGTATTCGTAGAATCTTTGTACTTCAGCAAAAAGCAAAAAACAAGATGATGATACATTTTAATTTCTCTTTGAAGGGAAAGGTTCCAGTAGTGACAAGAGGGCAACACTGCTGCAGGCAAGAAGGCTTTCTGAGAGAGGTTTTAACTCAGAGGATAACTATCCAGCATCAAACTTCAAAACAAACTCTCTGACCGTTAACACCTTCTTTAAACAGGTACTGGATTCTCTTTAGGTCTGATTTCATAAGGGATTTTTTTATCAATGAAATATGAATTGTGTTGGGAAAAGCTACCAGTTATATTTGAGGAGAGATAGAGGACAACTGCAGTCAAGTAAATAGTAAACCACTTGCTTTGGATGCCTTAAGGGCATGGTTCACTCCTGAACCTTTTGTCCATGTTATGAAGTATTGTTACAAAGGTACTGTTTTTGTCTTTCTCTTGGTAGGAAGGAGACAGGCTCAGTGATGAAGATCTGTTTAAATTTTTAGCTGATTTCAAAAGATCGTCTTCCTTGCAAAGAAGAATTAAGACTTTACCAGGTACATAATTAATTTTGGATGGAAGGTGTTATATGTGTTTTTCTCCCCTAAACTGTTCTGTAAATTCCAAACCCAAAACCTATTTGATTTGGGTTTAAAGTCTATAATATGTGCCATTGTGGAACTTCCTGGATTTCTAGTGTCTACCTGAACACAGATGCATTTGTATTTTTTTTCTGCATGAATAAGTATGGAGATTTAGATTTAGCTTGATACTTTTAAATTTTTTTTTCTCCCTAATTTACAGTGTACCTACTGGATATCTTCTGTTAATGTTCAAACTATTTGAAGACAGTTCTTTAAAGAAAATTTCTAGAAATCTTGCTACTTCCCTGCAATGCTTTGAAATGGTTCATATTTTATAGAGAGAGATTAAAATGTGTACACATGTCATCTTAGTTTGGTATTAGAGTCAACATTAGTTAACAAAGTAGAGAAGTACAGGCAGTGTTTAGCTACTGTCAAACACCAGACCAGCTTAATTTTTCTTTTAAATTAAATTACAGTTCAGGCTCTTCTGCATTGTGGAGGAACCTTAAAAAATATGAACTGAGGTCAAAGCTGTTTTTCCTTTTTAGCTGATTGCCAGAAATTACAAGTCTGAGCTCCACAAACGGTTGTAATTTACCACAGCAGAGAATTTAAATTGAAAGTCTGTTTATAGGGGGGTAAATGTTATCAGTATTAACTGTGTAACTGCTCACCACAGAAAGCCCAGTTTTCCTGGTGGGTGGTGCCTACTTTGTCAGAGATTAATTCCAGCAGAATCTGAGGGGGAGGGGGAGTAAGAGACAGCTGTATTAGACAGCACACCTTTTGTTTGTCTCCCAGACAAGTGTTATATTACTTGTGTGTGAAAGACACTAGAACATCATCCAGCATATAATATTCCTTCTTTCTTTCTATTTTCTTTGAAACACTACAGGGTAGACTTAAGAAGCTATGTGTTGCCCTGATTGTGAAGGTCTGTGTGTTGTCTACTTCCTCTGTAACTTTCTGTAACTATGATTTTCTTCTCAGGCAGCCCAAGAACCAGTTCTTTTTTTGCACTGTTGCTATGTAACCTTACATATTGTTTTAATTTTTCTTTTATTATAGACTGATCATTTTTTATATTTTTGTTAAGATTTTGTGATTTGATTTTAAAGGAACACTTAAAGTGGAGATTTCCCCAGCTCCAGAAAACATTGGTTACTGTCTGACACCAGAACTACTCCCAGTGAAGTCATTTTCAGAAAACCGTAATCGCCCTCACAAAGAGATTTTGGAATTCCCAGTTAGAGAAGTGTATGTTCCCCACACCATTTATAGGTAAGAAATAACATATTTTTAGCACTTTTCTGAAAAATGTGATTCAGATTTTTTTTCAGAAATAGAAACTAAAAATATTTTTTAAGAAGGCTAAAGACAATGTGTTAGGCTGATGATTTAATCTTCCTAGCCATTGCAAGATAAAATACCTGCACGATATTCCATAGTGTGTTTACTAATCTAATTGTGTTGTCTTTTGATAAATTTTCTATAACATTTTAAAAAAACTTAAACAATTGTCATTGATTTGGCATCTATCTATCTATCTATCTGTCTATCTATCTATCTATCTATCTATCTATCTATCTATCATCTATCTATCTATTCTCCTATGTGTTAGTTTGGGCTTTTTTCTTTAGATTTTATTATAGTTTATCACTTCTGGTAAATTTTAATGCTCAGTTGTTTCTATTGTTAATTTGAGTCATCTGAGTATCTGAGGAAATAATGTGTTGCTCTATGAACTTTTAAACTATGAATGAGCACTCTACACTATGTAATTTAATTTCTTTAACTCTGTTCTGTTATGATTGTTTCAAAGTGATCACAGTACTCAGTAGCATGCAAGTGAGCAATTCCAATAATTTATTTCTTAATAATCTGGAACATCTGAGTGTCCTATAGGAAATTAACAGCAGAAGAATATGTTTCAAGATGTTTGTGCAGTATTTCATTGTTAGTGAGTGGTGTTATAGTAATAGCTAACAGTAATTCTGATGGGGCGTATTTGCAGTATTATAGATACTGAAATAACTTGAAATAATTACTTTCATCAGACCATTGTGTTAGTCAAGACAAGGGAGCTTCTAACAATAATAGTAGATTATGCTATTCTAAGGGGGATTTCTGATCCCTAAAACAGTAGCTAGATACTGTATTGTATTAGTGGCAAAAATGTGGCTACAATAAGGAATCAAAGAATGAAGTCACAGAATAAACCGGTGTAAAGCTTACTAATTTCTTGCAGTGGAAATTAGCAGAGCCAGCTCTCCCATCTGCTCACCTGACCCAACCCAGGAGGAGAGAAGGACGAGACATAGTTCTGTACAAGTCAGAATTGCACCATGGCAAACTAATTTATTACAGGGAGATAATCCACCTTCACAGTAAACTAGAGATCTGTTTGGCTGTTGGTGACACCTGGATTTGTGTCTCAACTTTAAAGGAAAGCACAAAAGAGGAAGTGGCAAAACTTATCTTAAAATAACAACTTGCAATGTGGTGTCAGCAGGAAATAAGTAAGCTGGTTTGGCTATAACCTCATTAGAAGTTGTGGAGGAGTTACTCCTGCCACAATTCAGTGGTATTCAACCTCCCGAGGGCAGCTCACAGCACCCTCACACACTAAAATGCAGAGAGTTATGGTACTTCTGTCTTCTCTGTGTATCAAAGATAAAACTGGATGGTGGTAGAACTTTAATGCAGACGTTTCTATAGGGAAAGTAGTTTTTATAGAATTGAAAGTGGAAATGTAAATGAATGTGAGCCAAGATGCCTTTTTTTAGTTTAATGAAAAAATAAGACAGAATTTTAACTTTTCTACTCGTTGTCTGGCCCCAGTAAGTGTCAATTCCAATGTGCAGTCTCACAGTGTCTAAAGGTCTGCTTTTAACAAAAACCATTAGCAACTACTGTATTTCTGAGCTGTAACAACAGTTGAGTCTGCACAGAATATTCTCCCTTTGGTTCTCATCAGATTCTCACTTCTGCAACCAGACATAATGAGTATAAAAGCCACCATGCCAATAATTAATTTGTGCTTCTCCTAAAGCAAATTTGGGTGTCTCCACACTATCCTTCCGTTGCCAGGGTGTCTGTATTGAATACATACATCCACATGAGAGGAAATGCTTGCTATCATTCAACAGTCACACTCTTTCAGCAAGAGTTCACACCTTACATGCTTAACCTTTTCTTTTAAATCTCTATTTTGATTTTCACCCTAAGTAAAAGTCATGGCAACATGACAAAGTAGGATTTGTTCAGTCTAAATTGAAATAATGAAGACAACATCTATAAAGAATAGTTGCCTTCATTAATCTTTACATTAATTAGTGAATCAATGGTAATGACATGGCTGACATACATATGTGATGTACGTATGCACTTCCGTATCCTTCTTGAAGTGAGTGGCTCAGAAATACACACAGGATTTGAGGTGTGGCCTCACCAGTGCTGAGTACAGGGGGACAATCCCTGCCCTGCTCCTGCTGGCCACACTGTTGCTGGCACAGGCCAGGATGCCATTGGCCCTCTTGCCCACCTGGGCACTGCTGGCTCACGTTCAGCTGCTGTCACCAGCACCCCCAGCTCCTTTCCCTGTGGGCAGCTTTGCAGCCACTCTGCCCCAGCCTGTGGCACTGCCTGGGGTTGCTGTGACCCAAGGGCAGAACCTGGTACTGGGCTTTGCTGAACCTCACACCACTGGCCTTGGTCCATGATCCAGCCTGCCCAGATCCCTCCATGGAGCCCTATGACTCTTTGCTTAATTCAACGTCATGTAATTCTCATTACTTAGTTTTCCACACGGTGAATACCATTTTGAGTCTGAGATTAAACTAACCCCTAAGGAGTAATAGAGCCAAAGTGTTTCATGTTATTTTATTCCCTTTCTTCTAATCTGGAAAGTAGAATCATCCTGTCTTACTTGAGCAATTTGATAGCATTTAGTCATAGATGTGCGTCATGGCTTGCTAGGGCCTTAAAGGTGATTTAATGTTTTCTGGTTTTTGGATATAAGTCTGCAAACAATTTTTTTTTTCACCAGTGCTATACATGTAGACACTGGGGAGAGAGGTTGTCAAAGGTATTTCAGAGGAATGAATTGTTGATTTTTTTGTTTTGGTTTGGGGTTTTTTTTTTTTTTTTTTGGTTTGTTTAGGGTTTTTTGAGGGGTTTTTTGGTTGTTTTTTTTAATAGATTTGTCCTTTGTGAAAGGAAAAGTGGAGCCTTCTGTTATGTCTTTGAACTCAGGTCTTGCAAGCTTTTTTTTTACTGGTGTAATGCCATTATTTTAAATGATGCCATTTCTGATTTATGCCAGAGAGATCAGCCAGCCCACTTTCTTTGTGCACTGTGAAATTGAGCACTTCTTTTTGTTGTGTACTTACATTTCTTTAATAAAAATATTTCCCTGAAATTGTCAAAACATTCCAAGATTTATTTCTTTCATACCCCTCTATTTTTAATAGGAAAAATCATATAATTTAAAGTTTGTTTGTCATTTTATTTTCTCATTAAATATAAATGAAAATTATGCTGTTTACTGCCACTATGAAATGTTGGTGCTGAGGAAGAGGGATTTGTCACATATCTTCAGCAGTAACTCAGCTTAACCAGGCACAGGAAGTCCTGTCTGTGATAGGGGTAGTACTTAACGCTTAGGGGATTTTTGAAGGAAGGGAAAAAAACCCCTTTTCTTTGTGGTTTCATTTCATTTAATTGCAAACCACTTAGCAATGTTCTCAGACTTGCTGTAGTCTGTGGTGTGAGAGCTGGATGCCTATGCTTTGGTGATAATTATTCTACCCCATCCTTGACTAGTTTGGGGTGAGGAAAGGTTATTGATGAATAACAGTGTCTCACTCCTGTTATTGCTCTCACAGCGCTGTTTACTCCTCTCTGCCTCTCTGCCTGTGAAATCCAGAGAGAGCATGTCTACTACTTGTGAGTCTTCTAAGGGCCCTTTGGTCTAGTTTTACATCTGTCCACCACCTCCTCAGATGATTCAAAATTTTAGCAACGTGAGAAAAATCGTTCAAACTATTTTCCAAATTACCCATCCTAAAATACGGAATTTATGACTCATACACATCCTCTTGTTGAAGTTCTGTCACTGTTCTATTTTCCTAGTCAATGGCTGACTAGAATGGGTTTCCATGTTTGGTTAAGCATTTGTGAGGTGCTTTTTAATTTTTAACCATTTTTTTCCTGAAGACTCCCCACCAAAATTGTGAAAGAATCAACAAATATTGAAAATTGTTACTAATGAGTGCATCAGCTTTTGTGTCTAGTACCATAAGTTTTAAATGTCAATGTTAACTCATCCATCACTCCTCACCTACAGAGCATTCCTGGTTTGTATCAGTAGGGACTACTTGCACATATGTTGAGTTTTGCTCGGTATGGAATTCTCACCGCAGTCATCAGTGAAGATGCCTAATATTCATAAGAAGTTTGAGGTGCACTTGCTGACACGTCACACGAGGCGTAATCTAGCAAACAGAAGGATTCTTTTATGTGCACATATGCACAAGCAGTGTTTACAAACACTAAACAAGAATGGCCACAGACTTGAAACTCTGAATAGATTTTATTTTCACAGAGGATAGGTCTGTGTTGCTTTGCCCATGGGAAGTGATGGGCAAGTCACTGCTAAGCCCCATGAACATGTAGGAAGGTCAGCAAATTTGTATGAGAATTGCCATGTGGTGTCCTGTGCCAAGTCAGGGGAACCCTTAGCTTTCCCAGCAGGTAACTGATTCCAAAACAGTCTCTTATCACTCTTCTGGGTAATTCTCTGATCCAGAGAAGCTGTTGGCATCTGTGCCTCACCCAGCACTCTGCTGGCCTTTGGGACTGTATTCTCAGTGACACTGGGTGTTCTGCCATGGCTTTTGTGGACTCACGCTGTCTCTTGAATAGCTGTTTTGTTTTTTAAGCACATCTGACTGTATCTGGAGGCAGAGTGCTGCACTTTCTGAAGGGAGAGTGAGGGGAGAAATTTGATCACATTGACCAGAAGTATTTGCTATGACATGTTGATATAATAGTTCTGCTCAATGCAGAACCTTGGGGGAGATGCATTGCCTTCTGGAGCCCACCACATCCTTATGTGCATCCTACTTGTCCAGTTATTTAAAAGACAGCAGTATTTGCTGCCCCAATGCCCCTGCTAACTGCCATGTGAAAATGCTCCTTGTCATTGCTTCCCCTCAGGCTTTTGTATATGGATGGAGTGCAGGCAGTAGCGCTAAGGCAGTGGTCAGCAACAATATATACCTGTGTGAGGGAACATCTTTTGATCATCATCGCACCTTCCTGCTTTAGATGTCAGCCATCACTTTCATCTCTGCAGGATATCCAGAGTCAGCATTTGCCTCTGTTCTTCCTCGGTGCTGGTGGGTTTAATACACTTGTAAGCAAGATCCCTAAAACTGCTTCAGCATAAATGGCACAAGCTTTGGCTTTTCAGTCCAGTACTTGCTGGAATAATGCTTCATCGGTTGTGTAGTCAGCAGAGAGCTCTCTGTGTTTTTACATATCTTTCATCTCAAGTCACTTCTAAAAGTAAAATCCAGTGCTCAGGTACATTATATAGATTTGTGACATCTTGTCCTAGTCTGCAGATTAATGAAGCAATGGCTGTATTATTCACCCTTCCCTACATGTATTTCTTCACTTCTGGCAGATGTAGTGTTGACAATATCCTTCATTTAGTATGTCAGTCCCCCAAGTATTATTCAGTAGAGGTTACCGATATATTTCGCTCTTTCACTTAGCTTTCCTTAACATGATCTGGGAGAGAATTTAGCAAAGCAAAACTTGTACATAAGGTAGTAAGGAAGAGTGCACTAGTGTGACAGGCAGAAGTACCATTCAGAATGAAGGGAAAGGCAAATTAAAGCAATTTCTTTTACTAAGGTATGCCATGTGCCACGTAGCGCATGTTGGTTGAAAAGAGTAGATTGGACTGTGCAATTGAACGGTACTGTCATGTTGGAACACATGGAAATCAGAAGAGTAAACCACAGTTTTCCTGGTCTTGGGATACAGTAAATGGAAGATGGACTGTCTGACTTAATGACAATATTCTCCAAGGCTGCTTGACTTTTTCAGCTGGCGGTGGTACTGAGGAGAGATCTGTTATAAGGAGAGGGCAGTTCTGTGTGCAGCTTCTGACTGCCAGAGAAGAAAAGAAATCATGAAAGTTCATGAGTAGTCCTCATTGCTTCTCACTGAAAGCTAGCGTGCTTCCTCCAACACTAGTCTTAATCCTTACACTCAGAGGACAAACAGTGAGAAACCTTTATCAGACTGGGAAAACAAGACAGCAAATAGACATAATCGTGATTCCAGAATATCTGTATAATCCATGCCTACCTGAAATCTCAGATTTGCCATAAATTTCACCAGAGAAAAATCAATAAATTTTTTTACTCTTCTATTGGAATTATACATCAGAAAATCACCTATGCTGTCAAATTCCCTACAGAAATTAAAGGTGTTTTTTATGTTTAGTGATACGTTCATGTACGGAAGTTAGTAAACAGCAAAGTATGCTATATTTTCAATCATTCATATTCATTACTAATAAGAGATAGCTTAAAGAATTATTGTTTCAAATTTTCTTATTTGTATTTATTCAGGTTCATTGATACTGCTTTTTGGTTTGTGTAATCTAGAAATAGATAACTTCTTTTTTGCTATAATGTATGAACTTCAGTTGTTGATTTCCTTGTTTTTATCACCTCTGAGTAATTCTTTCCCCCTTCCAATATCTGATCACATCTGAGAAAGGAACTGCTTTCTCAAGAGATTCCTGCTTTCCATTACATCAAGCAAAGATAATAGTTTGTTTGTAACACAACATAGCTTAGTGTAGGTGAAACCTTAAACATAAGATGTTCTATGTGTCACACCAAGAAATTATCTTTTATTTGTGGACTTCTGAAATTGCGTTCTGACAGATCTTTTGCTATGTAGGTGGAATTGAAGGACAGGGAGAGGAATGAGCAAGATGCTAATTTGTGCACTTAATTTTCAAGCAGGAATGCTTTCATTTACCAATTCTTCCTAATCTTTCTTCCAGAAATCTCCTATATGTCTACCCTCAGAGGCTGAATTTTGCTAACCGACTGGCTTCTGCAAGGAACATTACCATCAAGATCCAATTTATGTGTGGTGAAGACCCATCCTGTGCAATGCCGGTAATAAATGCTGAGATTTCGTAGCAGGCTTTTGTTTACATGCATTCCTGAGAAACCTCAGAAGACAGTAGCCATTATTTATTTCCCATCACCTCAGTTTCTAATGGGGCTTTAGAAAGCCTAACACAGAGAGCTTGAGAAGCTCCTTCTCATCCTAAAGCAGGGCAATACTCCTTACCCACAACAAAAAAGATTTTTTTGAAATTCTAGTGGAACCAGAGGTATGTTGCTCTCTCTTATCTACATCTTCCTACCCTGTTTTGAGAAGAATGACATAATATCCCATCAGTATCATGCTGGAATTTCTAAGGGTATAATTCACAGAGCTTCAGAGACCTTTTAAGAATGATGTCTATTTTGCAGGGTAACTGCTCTGTATGCACTATGTTTACACAAGTGCTCAGGTATTATGCTGGAAGGTAAAAATTGGGATCTTCATTGCCTGAACATGAATGGATGCACAATTATGTGGTGTAGGTAGAGCTTTCCATGTTTGAAACACACTGTGTAATAGGGCATACATGAACACTACTAGCAGAGCAGACAGTCCTGTCTATGTTCAGGTTATTCAGGATCTCTGAATAACCTGAACATAGGATCACTGTAAGATCCTCTATTCAGCTTTACCAAGCTTCAGAGATTCAGTGTGAAGTGTTCTAACCCAGATGCCTTCCTCAGCCCAATTTTTTTTTATATTTTCAAGACATTGCTGTTGGCTACTTGAGAATGACATTGAGACAAAAATCTTCTGTAATTTTGTGTGTTGGAGAAGGAAAACAATGAATGGAAATATTATATTGAGGAAACTTCAGTCCAACAATCTGTTGGGCCAAGGACTATCACCCAACCAGCCCTTATCAGTGTGCTGACATTGTTTAGTATATACTTCACAGCCTTGCTCCACATAACCTGTGGATCTGAAATCAGAGCATTAGCAGTGTTTCCCAAGCTGCATTTCTTCCAGAGCTAGAGCTTTGCCATGTGAATGTAACATCTTCTTTTGCACAATACTGCATTGTTGTTATGATTAGGTTTTGACAAATGGTTAGGACAGACACAGTTCATCTGTCTTCTCTCTCCACTGTAAGTGATCTTCCTCTCAATAGGTATATAACGATTTGCACAGTGCAGAGATTCTTGTCTAAGCTCATCACCCAGGGCTCCCTTTAAATTATTTGATTTCAAGGCCTTACCATAGACATGTGTCATAGGAAAGCAAATCTAGCACCAGAAATGCCTATTTTTTTTCATTGATTTTAAAGGGACTTTGCACCTCTAAGGTAAGGTGAGATTTAGTTGTAACCTGAATGAGCAGGTTACAACTGGAAAATAAAACTCCTAAAAATACTTTTTATTCGACTTTTTAGCACTTAGATAAAGGCAGTGTGACATCATGTAAGTGGCTTACCATAACTTTTTTCGTATGATTCCTAAGCTTTTAGTTAATGACTAAAGAATGTGATGTGAGGTAGTCAGTGACTTAGAAATAAGTCTGCTCCATTTTCCTGGTGTTTTACCCTGAATGGAGTGTGGGGAAGGCGCTTGGTAATAAGACATTTATGCCAACAAGATAAGATAACATTGAGGAGTCATTTTACATCTTTAGATACTGTCTTAAAGTTTACACAAGATGATGACAAATAAATGCTGTAGTCCTGATTTTTTGTTCTTCTTAATGTAGGTAATTTTTGGGAAATCTTCAGGTCCAGAATTTGTCCAAGAAGTATACACAGCTATCACATATCATAACAAGTAAGTGTTGTTGCTGTCTACTCATATGACTTAAGTGTTAATCATGATCTCTCTATGTAATTGGTACCCTGCATAGCTCATCAAGGAATGGCATTTTAAACATTTATGTTTTGTGCAATTTATCATATCTAATTTGGATTGCTACATTCATTTGCATAAGTGGCTGTTGTAGAAGCGACCTTTGCTTTTCCTGTTTGAAGTTTTTAGTAGTTGAGAATATTCCTACTATGATGACTCAGGAGCAGGAACAGGAAGCAGCACAACTTTTAAGATCATTCACTTCAATGAATTCATAGAGCCAAAAGAGCTGAAAGGACAATCTCATTCTCATAAATAAGAACTTGGGATTTAGGATTTGCAGAATACTTATGCAAAAATCCAAAACAGAGATTGAAACCTAGGGATAGATGGAAGCTGAATCTGTCCAGCTGATACTGTCTCTTTTCTTCTGATTCAAAGCAGTAGATTGTTCATAAATATAACTTCCAGATTCATAATGCATAAAAATATTTCAGGTTCATAAAAATGTGTGTGTATATATGTATACTTTGTTTAATTCAGCTCTGGTTTTAGAATTTATCTGGTTTTATAACCATAGCATCTAAAAGCCAGCCGGCAAATTTGCCTCTTGCTCATTCTTGCACTTATGCTGGAAACGTGCTTGGCATTTCTTTTTAACAGATCCCCTGACTTTTATGAAGAAGTGAAAATTAAGCTGCCAGCAAAACTCACAGAGAAACACCATCTACTGTTCACATTCTACCACATCAGCTGCCAACCAAAGCAAGGAGCGTCTGTTGAAACCCTCATAGGATATTCAGTAAGTTCCGTGTGATACATAAGAGTGGGTGTGTGTGGGTGCATGTCTGTGTGTATCCCAGGCAGACTCTCTGCGTGTCAAGAATTTTGTCATTTATTCCTTTTCTGGTTATGGCAATACATCGAAATGAGTGGAAGATCTTAGTGTGGATTCATAAAAACTAGATGCCACCTGAGATGTGTTACATCCCCATTGTATAATTTTACTGTTTTAACTGTCTTTGAATTTAATGAATTCACTTGAATCAACTGAAATATGCACCTAAATATTTGTGACAACAATGCCTTATAGCATGTAGTCTCATTCTGTTACATCCTATTTATTGCCAAAAAAACCCCTAAACCATGCATAAGTACAATTATTACTGTTACCATGTTCATACATGAGTAACAACTAATGTAATAGTTTGATTTAGGTTTTACATGGCACTTCATTTCTGCTCTAAATTGTCTTTTATCCACATAAAAATTTAAAAACCAGAAAGACTCTAAAAGCTAAAATATAATTCTCTTGTCTTCTTTATCTTCATGTTGAGACTAGAATGTCTTAGATTAAGAAATACATGTATTGTATGTAGAGTATGTAGAAACTACATGATGTAGTCTCTCTGACCTATTTCTTTATCAAACAGTATTTTTTACTGCTGAGATTTAATCTAAAAGGAAAGTATTGAAGATGACGTTTTCAGATTTTAAATCATCCTACAGCTCTGGTCAGCAATTGGGATGTGGAGCCAGACAAGTACTTTCCATTTGTTCTTGCTATGAAGTTTGGGAGGACGTTGTGTTTGTGTATTTTTGCTTTTTTGCTTGTTTGCTTGTTTGTTTCTTTGCTGGATTTTGGAGTTTTTAAACCACAGTACTGAGAATCCTTTCAAATGGACTTTATTTTATGGACAGTTACAGTCCCACCAATGTCAGTGGGGGTGTTAAGAAATAAATTAGTTCACGACCAAGATCTGACATAGGTGAGGACTTAATTTTCAAGTGTCTGTTCACCTATTACAAAATGTTTCTGCCCTGTGGTATTCAAATGCCCAGCCTCTTTCAGATTTATATAAAATAATAAATATGTCCAAATATCAGTGCAGGGATATGACATGTCAGTCTGGTATGGTGATCACAAGGAAGACATTCAATTTAATTCCAGCAAAACTTTAGTTGTTGATTTGCTTCAATACCAAGAATCGGTGTATTCAAGATACATGATTTTTTAAATCAAAACATGGACTCCACTAAATCCTTCTGATAGGATTTATTAGAAAAATGTGTGCCACACATGAGAAGCTCTGTGTTTGTTTTCTTCAAAACAGATGGTTTGTAAAGTAGCTTTGTACATTTTTCTACAGTAGCTATCAGCTATCTTTGAATTTAAAATACAAAGAAATTACTGTTGAATGGGTTAGACCAGAGAAGCCTAAGTCAATATCTCATTTGTTTTTTGTTGACTGTATCTAGCAAATTAAATAAATGGGTCTAATCATATATCATCAGGAATATTGCTGTGTTTTCTCTTCATTTGTTTCAGTGGCTGCCAATTCTATTAAATGATCGTCTTCAAACTGGACATTATAGTCTTCCTGTTGCATTGGATAAACTGCCTTTGCACTATTCAATTCACTCTCCTGAGGTAACAAACAAAATTATTAAAAGATAGTATTTTCTTAATGTAGGAGAACAGTATAAGTGTTTCACAAACTAACATTGCTGTCTGCTGGTAGGCAGTGCCTCCTTTTTGTTCTTTAGAAGAGGAAAGTCAAGAAAAATGTTGTTGTTGTTATTGTCAGTGGTGTTAATATTTTATATAATTATGCTGGTTTTTTAGAAGTTAGCTATGCAAGAAAATTCTTGTGAATTGTCTAATCAGGAATACATTTGCTTCGAGAGTGTCAAGGCAATAATTCGATTTCTTCCACAGAATAATTTGGTTTGGTTTTTTTTCTGTGACTTTGTGGGAAGGGGAGTAGAAATGGAATCAGGTATTACTGGAGCAGAAAACTGCTCTCAGTAAACATGGCATGAAGGAAATTTGCACCACATCGCCACAGAATGCCTTTGGCAATGCTTTGACCAGGAAATTTTAGCCGTAACAAGATGTGTATCTACATGGTCTGTGCCAGACATCCAGCTGAAATTGTCTAAATTTCCCTGTTCAGTGCATCAGCTTCTGTCCAAATGTCTATGAGAACAAAGAGATGCTTAGCTGTCATCCTCTGTATAGCACTGAATTTGGATGTCTAAAATGAAGTGAATAGTGGGAATACTCTATAGACCCTCATGTAAACAGACTTTCTGTTTGAGCATTAAAAGGAAGTTGATTCCCTTTTTTTTTTTTTTGTCACAGAAAATTCCATCTCAGACACCCCCTATAAAGTGGGTTGAAGGACACAAGGGCGTTTTCATTGTTGAAGTTCAAGCTGTGTCATCTGTTCATACCCAGGTAATGCATCAGAAGTAACACACAGCTGTAGTTTCATTTCAAAGAAAATTCAGATGTCCAGGCCAATTTAGCAGGTTTATGAAACTGAGGTGTTTTGGCCCGCACAGTTAAAAAAAAAAAATTAGGAGCTATGGAAATAACCTGATGCCGTCTGTGAATGAAATCCTTTGGTGAAATTCAATCTATTGGTGGAAGTGAACAAATGAGCACTCCTGGCAGCAAGTCACATGGAACAATAGGGAGCCTGGTGTCCTCTCAGCTCAGCAGGGGTCTGTTCAGGCTGTGATTGGAAGGTGCTGGCAGGGCACACTGCCAGTTTCTGCAGGCTGCATCTTCTGTTCTTCAAGACTAGTTCAGACAATGTGTCCACACCTCCAAAGACATAGCTCTGCCCTGCCTCCATTGACAGGTTATATATGGCTGGTATGTGTTAAGCAGCTCACTCGTCAATGCCCTGTGCTTTGGGGACACGAGCTTAGCGCTGGGTGACACCTCAATGATTCCCATCATTTAAATGCCATGGGAAATTGGATCTTTGCCCGTCTTACTGAGATGCTGGGTTGAGGCAGGTCAGCTTTGTTTTGTTTCTGCTGCTTTTCCCTTATCCTATTCTAGTTAATCCTAGTAAATATATCCTAACAGCTGAAGGCCCTATGTTTGAAGCAGGTCCATCACCCCTTTGCAGCATGTTTTTTAAATGTAAGTAGGGCATAATCATATGGCACATAGCTTGCAGGTAGCTGGAACTCAGGTGTGAGTGGCAGAAGGACTATGATGTGACAGAGTTTATCAAATAGAAGGAATAGTCTTTTCATTAAATGAAGTGATCAGTTTAGTGAGGGCAATAACTTTCCTGCCTGTAAGCTGATCTCACCACAGTCTGAATTTGAACCATATGAATAGGAGCAAACAAAGCACTGTGACAGCTGCTTTACAAGTTGATCACTCAGAGCGGCCACTACTGAACACCAGAAGGGCAAAAATCTTTCCTTTCATCCTATGAGGTGGTATGATCAGGCTTTTCTTAGGTAGAGCTAGCCTGAAATATATCAACTTGTTAACTGTGAGTGCACTGTGTTTGCAGGACAACCATCTGGAGAAGTTCTTCACCTTGTGCCATTCTCTGGAAAGCCAAGTGACATTCCCCTTTCGAGTGATGGATCAGAAGATTACAGAGGCTTCACTGGAGCATGAATTGAAACTCAGCATTATCTGCTTGAATTCTTCACGCCTTGAACCTCTTGTCTTATTTTTGCATTTGGTACTAGATAAACTTTTCCAGCTGGCTGTACAGCCTATGGTCATAGCTGGCCAGACAGGTATTCACTGGTTCACGGTCTTCAAGAGGCTTTGCAAGCAACCTAGATATGTGGGGGAAATGCTTGCTGAAATATTCAGGCTTCAATTTAGTATTTAGGGTAGCACACTTCAGAAAGAGTTGTGCTGCTCAAGACAGAGTTTCACTGCACAATTTAATCAGGCTTAATGGAGTTGCTGCCTTTTCTCCTTTCCCCCTGCATTTAAGACTCTTAGTCTCTGGTTGGAAGGTACATTAAACTGTAGTAATTTACTTATCTGAAAATATAGGTCAGAAAGTGGTTGTGGTTCAACTTTGTTTGCAATTGAGTTGTTTTGCAATAAAACACCAGCAAAATCATTATCCTACAACTGACACTGCTGTCTGCATCATATCCTCTGCCCAAAGATCTTTAGACAGAGTTGAGTGAGCACAAACCCAGAGAATATAATAGTAAACACTGATTTTTGTTTTACTGAGATGCCAGTTGCCCATAACATATGTTAAGGCTGGAAGAATGGCATATTTGCATACAGTGGTGTAGGTAATATCCTATCTCATTCAGATAATCAACATCTGTCATCCACTACATTATTTGTGCTAAAGCCTGCTAGCTTATATTTCTCTGTCAGCTGGAGACTAATGAGTCTTAGTATTCTGCAAGAAGAAAGTTTATAGGAAATGTGTGAAAGCTGCTAGAAATGTAATTAACAGTTTTATGTTAATTACAGTTTTAATGTTAATTAACAGGTTTATGTTAATAGGGCAAAGTAACAGAATACCAGTGATTTGGTTGAAAGTCAATGGGTCTGCTAAAGAGTGTTTATTGGCCTGTGTAGACTTTGGGTCTGGACAGGCATAGCAATTGCTGTCTAAAACTCTAAATTTGTTAAGGACTGGATTGAATCTTGCAAGATTAGTTGTTGATTTAAAGAATGTCCTCACTTAATTATGTTATACCCTTCAGTGCTGACTCTAATTCTTGTCTTTGTTCCACAGCCAACTTCTCACAGTTTGCCTTTGAGTCTGTGGTTGCAATAGTGAATAGTCTCCACAACAGCAAAGAGCTGAGCAAGGATCAGCATGGAAGGAACTGTCTCCTGGCATCTTATGTGTACTATGTATTTCGTCTGCCAGACCCACAAAGAGAAGTGGTCAAACCAGGTATTGTCGTGCAGGGGTTGCAGAAGTATGCTGTTCAGCATGGCACTTTTGAGAGAAGGACTTAAGGCACTGACCTTTAAGATAGCAAACACTTCTCATACCCAGACTGTATACCATTTAAGCACTGAACTGTTCTGATTTTTCTCAGAGGTAGATCAGGAATATCAGGACTGCAAAGAGCAATATGAATTTACCCCAATAATCTCCATCCTTCAGTTATTAATTTAAGATGAAGGGTTGATGTGAGAGGTTTCCACAACTACAAGCCATGTTGTAGCTTCATGAAGATGAATGCAAGGGAGATTGCCTAAATTGAAGCTTTTTCTTGAAGAACTTCTTCCACAAGTTAAAATGGCCTTAAGATGCCGATTTTTTACTGACCTGTACTAAATACCTTCCATGCAAAGTAACCTACTGCCAAGTGGTACAGGGCCGAGCTCACCCAATATCTACTTTGCATTAAGGATGCCATTGGAGGATAAAATACTGTAAGTACAGCAGGTTTAAACAGGTGATCTTTCTCCTCTTCTCAATCCTGGTGAGGCCATACCTGGAGTGCTGTGTCCATCTCTGAACTCCCGAGTACAAGAGAGACATGAACGTGTTGGACAGAGAAGGGCCAAGGGTCAACAAAAATGACAAAGGGTCTGGAACATCTCTTCAACAATGAAAGGCTGAGAGAGCTGGGCTCTTCAGCCTGGAAAAAAGAAGCCTCAGGGAGCAGGCTTCAGTGTATACAAAGAGCTGAAGGGAAAGTGCAGAGACAGACCCTGGCCATTTCCAGTGGCACCCAGTGCAAGATCAGAGGCAGTGGGCACACACTGAAACAGAGACATCATGAGGAAACACTTCCTCTGAGGGGGACTGAGCACTGGTACAGGTTGGCCTGAGAGGTTGCCCAAGTCTCTCACCTTGGAGATAGTAGAAAGCCACCTGGTTGTAGTCCCAGGCAACTGACTCAAGGTGACCCTGCTTGATCAGAGGGATTGGACTAAATGGCCTTCAGTGGGCCCTTCCAACCTCAACCATTCTGGTATTCTGGCGCAATCATTATCCTAAACCCTATAGGATTCATTTGATTAATTGGTATATGTTCAATGATTTACCACAAGCAGCTGTGCTGTGGGAGCTAAAGGTATGTAGGCCTTTTTCTCTTTTGAATATTAATATAAATCCCCCATAAAGCACAATTAGACTGATGTTGGGATATGCAAAAATCTGCGAGCTCACATACACTTGGGCATTTTTTGTCCTGGAGAAACAACGTCTGCAGTGAAACTGAAAACTAGATATCATTTAGTGAAATTCCTGATGGCAATGCTCCCTGCTTCCTTAGATGCTTCAAAAACGGTATTAAATCATGTACTGAAGGTGGTATTTTGTGTTTAGGCCTGTGAATATTGTCTTAATCTACAGCAAATTAAAAAGAGCTAATGGGAAGAAAGAACCATTGTAATAGTGCTGCTACTTAGGTAACCCTATTAATCTTTTGGTACTGCTTGTGCAATCACCCTGTTAGCTGTTGACTGGGATAATATCAGTAACTTCTCTTTCAATGCCTGTGTAGATTGCTAATGAAGCTGCTGGTAGTGGGTTTTTCAGGAGCTTTATTCTTTTCAAAATGCTGATAACACCACTGAGCAAAACCGGCTTGAACCTGATGTTTGTCTCATATATATGTCCTTTAGTCTTAATTCAAACATCTCACCTGTGGCAGGTGGAGGCAGCAGTGCCGTTTCAACAGAATCTCGTTATTACACCTTTGGACGCACTTCTGCAGTGTCTGTTGGAAGTAAACTCCTGCAGAGCCGAGTGATAAGCTGTAGCAATCCTGACATCACTGCTACGCAAGCTGCTAATGATGAGGAGGTCAAAAACATCATGTCATCCAAGGTAAGAGGACAAAGTCAAATATCTGAAGAATGGTATGGTGCAAAACCTAATTATCTTGAATTTGTCTTTGAAGGTTGGATTTGCTCCTTGTAAATTAACTGTATGTATCACCAGGAGCATTTTCTGTTTATCTGATGTGGCATAAATGCATGTTAAATCTCATTGGGAAATTCTGATGTCTCTTACCAGTGGAGAGCAAGAGGTGAGAACTCTGTCTCTTGTTTGTGACTTAGACACTTCCCAGAGGCATTTGCTTTTTTTGGCTTGCCTCGCTCTCCTGTTATTCCAGATATTCGAGTTCTGTTCACAGCTGGTGACCTGGTCTGGTCCGAGTCACAGACTCAGTGCAGGGGCAGTAGTCAATTATATGACAGCAGCACTCTAGCTTTATATCAGCTACAGTGCAGATGCCATGTGCATAATTTACACCTGGGTCTTTCCAAATACTTCATTCAACCACTGGGTGAAATACAACCTTCCTCTTCATTCTCATCCACTGCTACATATACTACCAATGGCTTGCAGGAGAGTACGGTTGAGAACATCCAAGAGGAAGGATTTTGTTTCCCTGAGTGGCACTGGGTGCTCACTGATCTACGGCATCCCAGCCCGCCAAAACCTAGAGTTTGCCGCTCAGCTGGAGCTGGGAAGCTGTGCCTCTGGCAAAAGCAGGATTTTTTCTCCTGTGCAAGGAGCCTGTTGCTAGTTGCAGCCCTGGCAGAGCTCTACAGCAATACATCTGATGAGGTCTGAACTGTATCTCGCCCCCTCACTTTCTTTGAGTGTTATATATGTAAAATATTGCTTCTCAAGTAGGTTATTTTCAGAAATATTTTGAAGTCGTTTCTCTATTGAATGAGCATGTGCCTCTCCATCTAAAATGAATAGGTACTGGTCTTCAGCTAATTAAATAAGAACTAGTAAGATACACAGGCTTTGACAATTTATTTGATTTGTTCCTATGTGCATATATATCTATCCATAGCAATTTTTAATAATGTTAATTTGAATTTTATGACTTTTACTCTAATGTACTGTGTCCTGGGGGGGGAAGTAAAACAGAGCTCAAGGCATTTTTCCAAATTAATACTAAATTAAAATGTTTGATATTACAGCTTCATCACATTGATAAATGTAGAAATTTACAACTGGTTACTGCCATTTCACTGCATTTTAAATTGTCATAACTTTTAATGGAAGGAAGGACTTCAAGGGGCTAACTCTTTTCGATGTAGAGCCGGGGATAAACTCACACCTTTGAAGGGTGAACCGTATTCCCCAAAGTACAGCTGCAGTGCTGCCATTGGGCACACGATGGCAGTGCATTTGCACCTTGCTGCTGCTGCTGCTGCTGCTACTGCTGCCTGTCAGGTGGTTTTCGGCTTTGAGTGGGAAGGGGGATAGGAAGAAGGTAAGAGAAGAACTGTTTAGATGATTGTATGTGCATACCTTAAAAAAAAACCAAACAAACCCCTGACCGCAAGTGATTTCTTCTATGTTAATTAGATTAAGTTCGTTATGGATTCACTATTATGTATTTCTTCCATCTGTGCCCCCCAGCCTGTGGACCACAGCTCCAGTCGGATGTCTTACTATATTGAAGGAACAAATGACATGTCAAGCATTTGTGCAAGCACAAGACCAACCAGTAAAAAGGTAGGCTATGGCCTATGCATGAGGAAACTCCTTGCAGAACCTGGAGCTTCCTGAGGTAGTGCTGAGAATTAGCCCTTCTAAATGTGGAGAGGGAAGCAACAGAACAAAGTATCAACCAGTTTTATCAAACAAGGAATTAATAATGAGATATTGAATCTGTGGGTAAACAAACTTTTTTGCTTCTGTTCCAGAGTCTTTAGATTCTTTATCCAGGACAGATTTAGACAAGTATCAGCTTGTCTAAATCCTCCTGTTGTTCTCTTTCTCGAGGTCTTAGAGCTTCTGTCATTTTCCACTGCTGTTTACCTTTGGATTCATGTCTTTACGTGTTACAGTAAACTCCATTCAGAAGTAGTAGCCTCCTCTTTCTTCTGTAAAGAATTATTTTCTTTGTCTCTTTTTGTAGCTGTTAGAACCAAGCTTTTTGTAGTCCAGATTTGAATTTCCTAAAAGTTTAGATAATTGGGATTGTGTCTCTTGTGTTCAGATCTCACTGTAAAAAGTCTCCAACTACAAATGTCTGTACAAATGTACAAATGTAGTTGTACAAATGTACAAATGTACATTTGTAGTTGTCTCCAACAAATGTACAAATGTACAAATGTAGTTGTCTCCAACTACAAATGTCTGTACAAAGTCTGCTGTGGTTATTGCACTGTCTTTCTCTTCCACCACAGAATCAATTTTTTACCTTTTACCTTCTCTCAGAAAAACATAGATGTGCTAAACAAAAATGCTTAGCAGGTAGCGGGAAACATGACTGCTCCCTATTGAGCACACAGACAATGACCTGAGAATGGTCCAAAGGCATTTCCCTCTTCAGTTATCTACAGTTCTGGATCCACAGAAAAATGGGTCCCTAAGTCTGTTTGCCAACAGCATTCATTTTGGTGAAATGAGTGCTGTTGGCAAACAGACTTAGGGATCTTCTGCCTTCTGATCTTGCAAGGATGCCCATACATCCCATCTGGCTGCTTTCCCTCCAGTATGGAAAAGTTTCCCGCAGGGAAGATGTTGAAAATGAAAGTTGAGTTGATTGAAAAGCCATTTTCCAACAGTCTGTGTTTATTATGTAGCATTTCCATGAGGAACTGGCATTGCAGATGGTGGTCAGCACGGGCATGGTGAGAGAATCAGTCTTCAAGTATGCTTGGTTCTTCTTTGAGCTCCTGGTAAGACTCAACAGTGGTATTTTACAATTAGTTAATGGTCACATGTAGTAGATTCTCCAGGCACAAATTCAGCTGGGTGGTGACCTCTTCCGTTATTCTGTGCTGTGTAAAGGAGAGGTTTCAAATAATGAAAATACAGAGAGTACAAAATAAAGAGCTCTTTGTATTCACCCTCCTTCCTCACTATGGCAGTGATGGCAAAGTCCTGCATGAACTACATGAGCAGTAGTCCACAGCTTGTGAGACACACTCATCAACCAAGCCCTTTCTTTTTGGTGTTCCTGTCTTTTCCGTTTTGTTAACAACATGGGAGCAGTGACAAAGCTCCACAGACTCACAGTTCTCCAGAGCCCTGTGGTGATGTGTGTCAGTGGAAAAAATATACTGATTTCCACTATCAGCATGTAAGTAATGTAACATTAGGTCAAGAAATAATAATTCCACAAGTGTCACTCCTTGTCTGTCATCATAAAGGGCAAAAGTGGCAAGCTGCAGCATTTCAGAACTCCAGGTGCAAGGCATTGGGGGAGGGTGGTTCTGATTTCAGGTACTGAGAGTAGCCACCTGCATGAATATGAACACGAATCAATGTCTGTCTGTATTTGAGCCTTAGACCCTCTGTTGTCATTGCCATGTATCACAGCAGCTCTGAGAAAATCAGTGATTAAATTCAGGGAAAAGGAAGTAGGAAATTTTGTTCTTACAAACAAACTTAAAGCAGTATTTTACCTCCAGTCTTGACATTTTTTTAGTATTCTTTTTTCTGCTTTGCAGATAAAGAGTATGGCTCAGTATGTTCACAACACAGAGAAGCAAGATAACCCACGAAGAAGCCGGTTCTCTGATCGTTTCAAAGATGATATTACCACTATAGTTAGTGTTATTACTTCAGAGATTGCTGCACTTGTAGTCAAACCACCCAAAGTAAGTGGATGAAATAAGCACTATGGATCCTTGCAACTCATCTTGTGTTACACTGAGCTACATTTAATCTCATTTCAAAATCAGCAGTGTTGCTAGAATTAGGCCAATATTCTCATATGGATCTTAAGTGAGAGTTGTGGCACTGTAAAGGGTAGCCTTGTGCTCTCTTGGCAGACTGTTTTTGTTCAGCTCAGTTCCTCAGCCTGCTTCTCAGTGTGACTGCAGTGTGCAAGAAGAGAGTTGCCTTTCCTACTTACAGGAAAGGCTGTACATCCATTTTCAGTTGTAGTAATTCTTTATGCCATCTTAGCCAGCACATCAGACTGCAGGCCCAGCAGGACTTCTTCCTTTTATCGTCCTTTGCAGTTACCCTCTATCCTACTGAATTGTGTTTAATTCCTCATTTGAGTTCTCTGTAGCAGTGGAATATGCCATAGGAACACAGTGTTCCTCATGAATGTTGCAAAAGCCAACCAAATGTGATCTAACCCTTGATCTCTTTAAAGAGACACTGGGCATTTGAAAATTGATGACCAGAAATAAGCCTTAAGTCCCATAAAATTCTTTCTACTTTTAACAAATTGCACTGATACAAATTCTTTCTACTTTTAACAAATTGCACTGATACAACAGATTGTAAAGTTGAAAGGATCACAAACTGTAATTTATACTTTAACATTGCTACTGTCAGCCTGTATCGTTGATACCTCTTTGGACTGGCTAGTAGAAAAAGCTAAGGCCACAGATAGGCTGTGAGTGAATGTTGTTCCTTCAGTTGTTGTAACCAACTTGTTTTCACGCCCCAGAGCTGCCAAATGCAGCTAGCCCAGCAGAGTGCTCTGCAGCAGGGCAGGGCAGAGCAGCTGGGAGAGCTGGCCTGCCAGGTCACTTTTCAACAAGCTCAGTTTCATAATCCACTTCTTCAAAGTGCTGTGAGAATCAGAAACTGGGAAAGGGCAAGACCAGACAAACTGGGGCAGAGGATGACAGAAGGGATTGTCACTGTTCACCAAAAGGTTGTTCTTGAAGCTCAATCCACTGATGTACTTCTGTGATAGCCACATGCAGAAAAATAATTTCCACAGAAATGTTTACCTAAGCCACCAGTGATTTTTTTTAAATACATTGTGAAATAAAAATATGTTACAATAAAAATGCTTTAACAGAATTGTAGGCTTTGCAAAGAAATTGGTATTTATGGCTTCCTCATAAGAAATGCATTTTTTTGTTGGCTGTTAATTTAATTCGCATTTTGATAGAATGAGAGTATACAAACTGATTGTGTGTGAAAATTTCAATGTTGTGTTTTTGGAATTAGGGCCATTGGTTAGGTGTAGAGAGTAGTAGGCAATATGTGTCTGTTTTTTAAATCCAAGAAGTGATAATTGATGCTTCAGTATATGGTTGAGCATGTCAGATTGCCCTGGATTTTTACAGTGATATGTCTGGCATATGCTTGCCTGCCCTGTAAGATAGTGGAAAATCAGACTTTTCTGCACCATAGAAAAATGTTTTCCTGAGCATATTCCAGATTGTAGGGAATAAATATATTCCTGAATAGCAACAAAAAGCTTGAAAAATGAAAAAGTGAATTGTAGCCACCCTGAGGTGCTGCACACCTGTTCTCACTAGCCAGAAGTGCCAGTACAGACAATATTTTTCTCAGTCATCTCCTTTGTCAGTTTTGAACGTTAAATATGTGCAGATCCCTCAGGCATCTTCACTAATTCCTCTTGGAGAACTACACAGGCTCCTGAGAGGTTATGATTTAAATTGGTATGTTTGAAGTATCTGTAGCCTCATTTTAGAGGGTATACAAAGTTCTCTGTGATTCTTACTTGAGGCTGTGTATCTCTGGTAATCAGGCCAATTCCAAGCATACAAGAACTTAGCTGCTGGATGGTGAACTCCACAGATTTATCTAATCAGTATTTTGTTACTATCAGTTTTAAATTTAAAATTCTAAACAAAATACTTGGGATTCCATCAGCAAAGCCAGTGCAGGTTTGTCTTAATATTTGATATGTTTTAAGTTCCTAAACCAGCATTCTATTATGTTCCATAGGAAAAAAAATCATGTGCAGTACGGCAGCCAGTAGGCAATTCAGAACAGGTCTCAAATTCATTGTTGCCAGCCCAAAGGGGTGCAAAATGTCACAAAATTACATTTCTCTGTGAAATAGTTGAAATAATTTACAGAAGTGATTCTGTGCAATTTTAACAAGATCATATGACTGGAGAACTGAAACTATCTTGTCCTGTATTTTCCCCAAGATGGTTCTGGGAGCTGACCCCTGCACTATTTTTCATGATTCTAAAAAGTCTTCCACCTTTATGTACGTTTTATACATTATAACTGGAGTGTTTTCTTTTTTTAAGGAAAGTGAACAAGCAGAAAAAATTAATATCAGCCTGGCATTTTTCTTGTATGATCTTCTTTCTTTAATGGATCGAGGATTTGTGTTTAATCTCATCAAACATTACTGTAATCAGGTAGGCACCATGCATGATTGGGATTGCATTTGGCTTATGTGTTTTGTTCTGTTTGATTAGTTTATCCATCAAGATCCTTTGAGTTGTGTTAAAGGTCCAGGCAAATTTCCTATTTCCTATTGCATATGCAATGATTTTAAAACCTCTTTTGATTTGTGATCTGCAGGAAAAAAATTGAGTGGAGGTAAAGACTCTTTTGGAAATGTCATACTTTTCACTGCTGCAAAACACCCATGGAACCATCTTTCTTCCCTTTTTTTTTTACTGCCCTTAGCAGCAGGATCTGCAGATAATACAGATCAACTTTCTGACTCCTGCTGAGTGCTGTGAGGACAGTATTTAGCTTTCAGGGAGTCACTCAAAATAATACATTTTGATTTATTTGTCTTCTTGCTTCACAAGTCTCTGAAAATTAATAATGAATGGTGATGCAGATGTTGTTATGGAATTATTTGTTGTATTTGACGGGGAGCATTTTCCTTCTGTTTTGTGACCTGTATTTTTGCAAGTCCATCAAGTATCTCCACAAATTCCTTCATGATGTCATTGTTGACAAGAAGTGAAATGATGAGACCACCGATGTCCTGTGTTGCTTAGCAGGACGTTTTATGAGTTTGCCACAAACTCAGAAAAGTTCACTTTGTTTTTTATTTTTGTCTTATGCAAAAACCAAAAATATTTTATATTTTTGTTTTGGGAGAAAAGAAGAAATAAACAATTGGTTATCTCTTGGGAAGCTGATAAGTCATCTGGGGAGCAGGGAGAGAGACACCATCATTGTCAAACAAAGAGCAGCTAATGTATGGAGACTAGG
Organism: Fringilla coelebs; assembly: GCF_963513975.1. Taxonomy (NCBI): domain Eukaryota; kingdom Metazoa; phylum Chordata; class Aves; order Passeriformes; family Fringillidae; genus Fringilla; species Fringilla coelebs. The sequence goes on from NC_140031.1 coordinate 26,597,113, forward strand.
TACAATGAGCATTTTAATGCATGAAGGGCTATGTGTCTATGCCCTTTCCGGGGAGCAGGATATTTTACTACATGGTAATTTAAATAATACTAGCCCCTCACTTGGCACTTTTTTGTTTGTTTTTTCTAGCTTTCAAACAAGCTGAATTCACTCTCCACCCTGATTTCCATGAGACTTGAGTTCCTGAGAATTCTCTGCAGCCATGAGCATTACCTCAATCTGAACCTCTTCTTCATGACATCTGCGTCTGCTCCGGCATCTCCCTCTCCCTCCTTGTCCTCTCAGGTGTTTGTCCATTAGATAGGTATTACATGAACATCACATGAAGCACATGTAGAAAAATATTTACATTGCTCTGTACTCAAGTACTTAAGTTAGAATCAGCCACTATTGGATCAGGGAGAAAAATTTCCCACTTGAGAAAAAGGGACAGAAGAAGAAAGGCTACAGGAGTGCTACTGCAAAACTGCATCTACAGGAGTTAAAAGTTGAATGTGACACAGGCATGTGCTCCCCTGGATACATGCACATCCATGTTCACAGAAAATGACTGTTGGGGTAGACACACAAGGTCTAAAAGGAACACAGCTCTGAAGGCCAGTTTACAGGCCTTACACCCTTATGCCATCCACACACAACCACAAATATGTATTTCAATATCTGTTTTGGAGAATTATGACATGCAGCAGTGCACGCTTTCCATGCGTTTTCCTTCTGATGGAACTTCTTACTTCCCAGGTGGAAATAGGTGGTATCACTATCTAAGTTAGTGACTAACACACTGCAATTTTCAATATCCTGGAATAGTGAATTTTTGCTGAGCCTTCATGTTGCTTAAAATAGGATTATCGTGCTTTCTTTTTCTGGTGTTCTTTCTTCTGGGTTTCTCCCCCACAGTACTACAGATCATGCTATATCTTTGTCCATGATTATCTGTGGTTTTTTGGACAGTGTTCTTCTTTTTATTTGAACTTCATGATTTTCTGTGTGGAAACACTCAGGTATCCTGAGTAGACCAAGCAATCTGCATCATATCTCATTTCTCCAGGAATTTTTCCAGACTTGGTCTGATACTGACACAGCTCTAGACTTCCTTAATGTCAGGACCTCCCATGATCCTCCTGACCACAGAGTTCACAAACACATCAAAAAAAGAAATTGTTGATTGGCATGGGACACACTATTTTGCCAGTCTTGTGCTCTTCTCCTCTACATTCTGTGGAGATGATTTTCTACAATGGGGTAAACTCCCTATCAAAGGCTGCTCACATGTCTGTTTTCCACCTCAATGGTCTTGCAGAGATCAGGACTGGGTTGAAGCATTTCAGTTCAATGCTCCATAATTGCCACAAATCTTGGAGACTAGGGGATGGAATTGAAACTAAAAGTGATGGGAGGTACAAAAGCAGTCTGAGTAATGGAGCAGTTCAAATTCATGGTTTCTTTTCTGAGTGTCATTGTCAAAAAATTGGTTGGATGCTAAGATGTGCTACATCTCATACTTTAATAACCTGTTGTCAGAGGTTCATAATAGTAAATAATATTTTATTGGGGTTTTTCCTGGTCCTAAAAGCAAAGCATCACAGTGCATTTGGTTAATACTAATCTTGGATGCCAAAGAGCTAGAAATATGGCTCTTCTGCTTACAGGGATAAAAAATATAAACATAGTTCTTGTAACTAATTCTAGCAAGTCAGAGCTTGGCCAACATCAGTTTAATTGATCTTTCCTTCAAGCAACATCATCAACTCTTTTCTCCTTTAGGAGTAACCTACAATGTGCAACCTGTGCAAATCAATAAAGCTTTTGTGGCCCTTGCATGATTTAATGCACTAACTGACCACCCTTGCAGTAATTTTGATCTGTCTGCAGGAGTGCTGCCTGCTTGAGTTAGACTTGCAGTAGAAATATGGTCTTGTGAATAAATCTTTTGAAATTTTTTTTAGAGAAGCCAAACTCACTTAAATGGGTGCTCTACACTTTGACATTATTTCACACAAAAATAGTACAGCTAGTGCCTGTTTGTTTGAGGTTGAATGGGAATGGGCCTAAGTATATGGATCCAAAATATGGGGCTGCTAAGAGACATGGGGCTCATTTGACCCAATATACTAATAGATAGCTACCACAGCATGGTGTACTGATACTTCATGTGTTTGGGCTCTGAGGCTATTCCCAGGTCACTGACAGAAATATTGGAAGGAATACTGAAGAATATAGATTAAAAGCAAGATTTGGACTCATAAAACCCAGTAGCTGCAGTGGGAGTAGAGTCTAAGACTTATGCTCACCTGAGCAAGGGACAAGAACATTCCAGGTGACCTGTGGCACACACCTATGATTGGAGAAGCTAAGAAGTTCACAGCACATATATAAGCAGCAACTTTCCATTCCTGGGCTGGCTGTATATCAGTCACAGCTGTAAGTTAGAGCAGTTTGAAGGGTGGTCTAAATTATGCCAGCTGCCAGCAAGCTCAGCCAAGGAGTTCCAGGGCAAAAGGAAACATGGTCCACATGTCTTTCCTGACCTTACTTCCATACTAGACATCATGTATGTGGAAGAACACACAGTGAACATCTTCTGACACCTAAGTCCCTCTTAATGTAGAGGCACTTTCTTGCTCTGTGATAGCTAATGACTGCTCTGAAACAATAAGAACAAGAATGGAGAAAATTCTGATTTTGTGTCCTGTGCAAACTAATGAATATAGGGTAGGAATTTCATGTCTCAAAAATGAGTTGCTCACACAGAACAGAAAGCATGAGATTGCATCCTAGCAAGCTTTTAATTTCACACACAGATGTCTTCCTCCAAAATGTCCAACCTACTTTCATAGTCTGTTGTTTTCCTCTGGTAGAGATTTTCTGTTTGTTACATTGGCTGTGACTGTGATCTCATTAAGAAACATTTGTTTCAGTGATCATTCTTTAATACTTCTAATATACTTCTGCAGAACTCCAGCTCCTGCTCTAGTTTCCAGGACCAGAAAATCACTGGTATGTTTGACCTCTCAGCTGAATATCGTCAGCAGCACTTCCTGACTGGCTTACTTTTCACTGAACTGGCAGCAGCACTGGATGCCGACTGTGAGGGGTGTGTATCCTAATTTGCAGATTTTAGAACGGGTCACACTGTTACTCTTGCCAAGGCCATAGTTTGACTGCAGGACAGTTCTGCTTCCCCCATGGTTTTCAGTGAGTCACTCTGTAACATAGCAATGACCCAGACATGGTTTTATCTGCAGTATGTTCCTCTCAATTAACAAAACTATGCTATCTGTGGTGGTAGTGTTGGCTGAATACAGAAATCGAGAACACAAAATTTCAGTTGCTCTTCCCTCTAAAACACCTCTGTCTTTGTCTGAACTTAAGCATTTAGCTAAACTTTGGCCAGAGTTTGATGCTTTTCCTTAAGCATCTCTGTTTACCACAATGAATTTTTATGGGAAGTTCCATGTATGCTTTGTTTGATTGTGATAAAGTGTCTTGGACATTTAAGATACCTGTCATTTGCAAGGAACCAGAATCTCTGCTCAGAATGAAAGAGATTATCAAGTGCATACTGGTGTTTATTATTTGTTTCTTTCACCTCCTTTCCATTTATTAAATCTTTGATTTATAAGTGATTTGTGCATGATCCATGAATGGAACTCATGGATGGTTTCTGTGTTAACAGGATTAGCAAGGTGCAAAGAAAAGCTGTCAGTGCTATCCTTAGTCTGCTGAGTTCCCATGACCTAGATCCACGTTGCTCCAAAAAGGAGGTGAAGATTAAAATTGCAGCTCTTTACCTCCCTTTGGTTGGTATCATTTTGGATTCACTACCGCAACTCCATGATTTTACAAGTAAGACCTTTTTGCCTTTGAATTTTTCAACTCCTAAGAGAGACTTGTCTAAATAATTTATCAAACATAAGAGATTTGTCTAGTAAGATAGAATATTTCTTTACTTAGAAGTAAGCTGGATTTTTACAGACAGGAAAAACTTCAGTGTCCTTGCTTCATGAGAAAGTGATATACCAGAGATACACCTGTAAGTGCTCCTGCATATCTCTTAATGTAACTTTTCTGACCTGACAAATAAAGCCTGCAAGGTCTGCAAGAAATATTTAGCTCTACATACACATAACAGTAGTGAAAATATTGATAGTGATACTGACATCATGTTACACCACAATTATAGCAATTAGATTGTATTCTCTTTTTCTATTGCTTTTTTGCTGCTATTAACATGATACCAAAATTAATTCATTAAAGGTATATATTTTGAAGAGTATATTTTTGTCTCTGGTTCGAAAATATTTTGCATTTAAATGTCTTAATAAAAAACTTACTAGTATGAAAGTATAATTTACCACTTTCAGTTGGGTAAGGTGAAAGCATTTACTATACATTCATACATATAATGTATAAATATAAACAAACAAACAAACAAACAAGCAAATAGGCTAAGTAGATCTCACATGATTCTTTCATCTTAGTATTATCCTTATACCATAGATGAAAAAAGTTATTATGAAGAAGCCCAGGTGTACCAATGTGCCTAGGTTTTAGAGTGCCTTCCTTTCAGAATCTGTCACAGGAGGCTGTGATCACATTCTGAACACATGGGGTCCAGCTGATCACTCAGCTTCTCTGAAAAACAGAACTTGCAAAACACAAAATGGGTGCTCCGAATCAGATAATCTTTTTACAGAACTTTAGTATAAATAACTTAATTTGCTAAAAGTGATGTCAGGAACCAGCCGGGAATAGAAGCAGGTAGGTGCCTGAAATAAAACTTAAGTCAGCAGGCAATACTGGATCTGTCAGCTCTTAGCAGACTTACATACTTTGTTGAATATTACCAAATCCATGTCTAGGGCTTATCCTCTTGACTGAAATTAACTAGAACTGGATGGTTCCAAGTCTTACAAAGTACTCGTGTGGCTTTGAACTTCAGAGATAATCTCATGTTTGCTACCACCTTGTACGTATTTTATGTGTTTGAATAATTTGGCAGTCTTTGCAGATCTCTGCAATTCCTTTTGCTAATGCTGTGCCTCTTCCACTGCTTGGTACATCAGCCAGAAACAGTCTCAGGGATGGAAGTGCCAATTGTTTTGCTCAGTTACAGACCAATGGAAAACTGTGACATGTGAGCAGAAGCAACTGGATTGCCCCTGAAGTTCCAATGGACTATTTCAAATTTAGTTTCAGATATCCGGAGCGGAAAGGGACGCACAGGAATCCCAGAAGAAGAACAAGAGTCTTCAGGTGCAATCAACCAAAACGTGGCCCTTGCCATTGCAGGGAGTCAATTCAACATCAGGAACTCTGGAATACCTGTGGTGGCACTGGTATGCTCACTGCTCTGCCAATCTCCTTTCTTGTATCTGTTTTCATCTTCCTTTTTTTCCTCCTTTTGTCCTTACTTGCCACTAACAGCTACAGTCATGAGAAACTGCATTTTTGTTTCATCCAACCCCAACAGTTCCCTCATAGTCCTTCTGTCATCTTCTTCTATTCTCTTCTAGTTAGTTAATTGCTATTTTACCATAGCAACTGTTCACTTTTTTCTTCCACATGCCTATTTCCATTTCCAAACCAAATCCAAACTCATTTTCAGATCAGCAAAGGCCACTGTGGCAGCCCCACAGTTCCAGTCTTACCTGAATCCGTGGATCGAGGATTCAGATGTTTCTTTCTCGCTACGTATGGTCTTTCCTCATTTGTTTTTTTTAATTTTAATCTACTATGCAATTTGGCTGACACAACTGCATGGAAGGGTGGAAGCAAATGGTAACAGAATCTTTTTCCTATATTTTTATACGGAAATTATTATACAAGCGTGTAGTAAAATGGAGCTTCTCTCAGTCTTTCACTGGTATTCAACTGGTCCTTTCACTAATTACATGTACACTCAAAATTACAATAACTATCACCTGGAAGAGGTCAAATTTATTGAAGTCCAGTCCTGAGATTTGATTACAATGAAATTTAAATAAGATTGTTTCACCCAAATGAACTTCCTCTCCTTTTTCTTCTTTCAACTGACATTTACTTTACGTGTTCCTAGCCCTACAGACAGAGTACCACATTAGGTCCTGATACTACTCGCAACCTTTTGATCTGTTTCCTCTGGATTATGAAAAATGCTGATCAGAACCTAATACAGAAATGGATTGCAGACCTTCCATCCATGCAGCTGAACAGGATTTTAGACCTCCTTTTCATTTGTGTTTCATGCTTTGAGTATAAGGTAAGTGAAACAAGGCATAGTTTTTTTGTCCTGGTTTGGATAAATTTTTTTCTTTCAATTCCAATTGTCCAGGGGAAATCTGTTATTGACAATAGTTAAATTAGCACTTATCTAACCTAGACAAATTACTTCAGATAAAATAACTGACAGTAGCCTTCAAGCAAAATGCTGCCGAAACTTTTGAGGCAGTCCTATGAAAGTGTCCTAAGTAGTTTAATTAATTTCTTTTACCTGGGTATTTGAGGTCTATTTTTGGTGGGAATTGTACCGACAGCTCCTGTAGGTACTAGACGGGACACCAAGGATGACTCTTTAGTTATGAGCAGGGACTTGATGTCAGCACTCTTCTCTCTGAGAGGATCTGTCTGAAATTGATCAAATAACCTTCTCTCTGAACTTTAATTTCTTTCTCTGTAGCACAGAACTTCATCTTTATTTCTATTAGCACTACACGTTGTACCTCTTTCCTAATTTGCAATATTTGTTAGACTTTATGTATGAATCAATCATATTCACTGCTTTCTGCCCCCTCTACAGGTCTCTCCTGTTGTATCTCATTCTGGAGATGTAATTTTGTCTTATGATCAAAAATCTAGGCATTGGTGATGATTGCTTTAACTTTATTTCCAGGGCAAGCAAAGCTCAGATAAAGTTAGCACCCAAGCACTCCAGAAGTCACGTGATGTGAAAGCTCGATTAGAAGAGGCTTTACTGAGAGGAGAAGGAGCAAGAGGAGAAATGATGAAGCGCTGCAGAATACCAGCTGGTACTTCATGCCATTGCCCCCCATGATTTTTGAGAGGAGCTCAAGTTTCTGTTAACATAAATGAGTTTGTTGGGTTTGTGCACACTATCCATTTTCATCCTTGTCCATTTCACCCCCTTTTCACCCACAGTCCATTCCTTTGCAGACCATTCTTGGTTTTGCATGGATGAAAATATCATTAGGTTTCAACTGTCCAAGGTGTAGCTAGGACTGAGTTCCTCTCATGTGAAGAATATGAAGCCAAGAAAGAAGTTTCAGGATGTTCTAAAAAGTTATGTTAGTGTCTAGTCAAGAGCCAAGAAATGGTATCAAAACTATCACTAAAAACAAATTGTTCATAGCGAAAAAAGTTGTTTCATTTAATAAATGGAAAATCTGTTGGTTGATTTTTGTAGGTTTTTGTAGACATTAAGCAAGTTAATGCTCTCAAAATCCTAAGTAAAACAAATGATGAGTCTTTTTGCTAGACCTGTAGATTGAATGGTTTTAGTTCTGACTGAAATATATCTCCTTCTTTTGGTGAACTGTCAGACTTCAGGTGTCCCCTTTTGTTTTAATCTCTCTGACATATGTTGCACTCTTAGGGAATGACAGATCAGCAGGGGTAAATGAAAATTTGCGCTGGAGAAAGGAGCAGACACAGTGGCGGCAGGCAAATGAGAGACAAGATAAGTAAGTAACTTAATTAATGCATATTGCTTTTATTGGAACCAAGCTGCTTGGGGATTTTATGTTTTGTTCTTGCTCCTAGGATGTTTTATTACAAAATCAGTAGTTTCCTTTCCCTCTTTTTGTCAAAGAGAAGGAAAAATAAAATGTCTCTGTAGCAGAAATATTCAACTGTTGCTATGGCACAACAAAGAGGTCACAAGAACGGAGAGAAGGGGAAATTTAAATTGCTATCTACACATTTTTTCCTTCTTATTAACAGTGTGGCAAACATTAGTTAGTGGAAGAGGAGGCTTGCTGCTACATTTATTTTGGTGTTGCTCTTGGCTCCTCAGTACATGCAGTACTGTGGTATATGTTTTGCCACATTAAATGAGCTAAATTGGGTTTGACATGCTATATTAATATTGAGAAGCTCTGTTAGCAGGGAAGATAATGCTTTGGGATTGTAGCAGCAGTCATAAGATATGTGTCATGCCAGAGAAGATTCCTTCAGCATGTGGATCAAAGTTCTGTGGTTGCTGGAAATAGTCCAGACACCTGTAAGGTTCACTAAGTTTGTTCAGGTCTTACTCTTATTCGGATTTCTGCCCCTATTATAGCACTAAAGTTTTGGCAGTCCCTTCTTTTTGTTGCTTTGAGTCATTGTAGTTATTAACCATATGACTTCCCTGATTTCCTATCTTAGCCCTCCTCAGATTTATATGTTTGTGCACTAAAGGATGGCTCTTTGCCCCTCTGGTTTTATTTTTGGGTAATTAATGCAGCAGAGCAGATACACATTTCAAAGTCACTCAGAAGCATGATTGTAAGGGTGTTGGCTCCAGCCACAGATATGCACCTTAGGAACTTTGGCCGAAGTTACAGGATCTTTAATCTCAAGCTCTAGAGAGCAGTCTCTAGCCAGGCAACAGCACTTTTTTGAGCAGCTCAGGAAAAATAAAAATTCCGCTTTGCCTTTCTGGCATGGATGTGTGAAAACGCACTTTTGTTAGTAGCTGATCCTGTGTTTATTCAGCTGCAGAGGAACTGTGTTCTAGACCTTGTTCTTAAGTCTCAGCTAAAAAGGTGTATGTGTTGCCTTTCCACTATGTCCTGTCTTTCATCAGTATTTCAGTTCTCTCTTAAATGTCCTGGGACACTGCTGTATGGACCTGCTGTCTTTTCTTGTCAACAGACTCAGGAATCAACATTTTTAATTGCCTACATTAAACAATGCTTCTATAGCACTGAAGCAGTTTCCACTTTGGTCTAGTCTACTTTTTTTACTTTTTTTAATGGAATTGTCAGATCAGTTATCTATTACTCCATTTTGGAGTTTTGTGCTCTTCTACAGGCCATGCTTTCAGAAATTACAGCATAGTTTCCTCAACAACTGAACATGATATTAAGTAGCCATTATACAGATGACTATTAAGGAAGAAAAGCATCTATCTGAACTGTCTAGAGGCCTAGTTCTCAGAAGTCCCCTTTGTGACTGCTCTTCTATGATAGCAGCTTTCCTAATTTCACTCCATAGTTTTTAAGAACTAAGAGTGTTTCTGAACACGCTTGTCATTGTCTGTTGTTATGGGATCATTCAGATGGGTAGGCATTTGCATCCTGGCTTTCTTTAAACAGCAGGTCATCTAACTCTTGGGATACACTCTGCTTGCTCTAATTAGAATTCCTTTTGCAGGACGAAAGCTGAGCTAGACCAAGAAGCTCTGATCAGCGGAAACCTGGCAACTGAAGCTAACCTGATCATTCTTGATATGCAAGAGAACATAATTCAGGTGAAAAATAGTAGAGGTGGCTTAGTACCAATCTCTGCTCCCTCAGAAGCCAATGGAAGCAAGATTAATTTTTCCTTTTGTTTCTTAGTGCGAAAAATTTTGAGATCTTCTGTAAACTTGTATAGTGTTGAATAGAAAAAAAAAATCATAGGTAGGGAGGAGAAAACCTCATGCTTGAAAACCTGTTAGTAGAAAAGCATTTATCTGCTAGGCTTTTGTTGTACTGGACATTACTTTTACATGCCACCACTCATAGCACCTAGTCTCCCCACTGTTTTGGTTGTGGGTTTGATCAGAACATACCAGTATGTCTGTTTAGCCTAGATGCTCAGGATATCAAGGATGCAAGAGATAGGATAGTGCTTGTCCACCACAGGATCAGTTCCTAACCCGAAGTATACATGAAGGATTGGAAAGAAGAGAAACAGAGCTTCAAAAATCACTGCGGGATCTCACTGAGCTTAAAAATGCATTGGAGGGTCTTCAGAAATTGGAAAACATTTGGGACATTTCCCCTTCTGTCTTCTTGTCTTCACTGCACAAGTGCTTTGAAATTTCTCCAAAGCAGATGCTAAAAATGAAGAAACTGCAAATTATAAACTCCTGGATGTCTCATGGGCTGGAGAGCAGAACTTCAGTTCCTGTGTGCCAGTTCATTGCTGAATTACCTCATACAGTTATTGTTTTTCTCCTTCCTATGTAGGCCAGCTTTGCAGCTGAATGCAGAGATAATCTCTTGGGAGGAGTATTGAAGGTCCTGGTAAATTCTCTTGGCTATGATCAGAGCACAACTTACCTGACTCATTGCTTTGCCACACTCAGAGCACTCATTGCCAAGGTATGCTCTTGATATACTTTTGGTTTTATGCTTCCAGTCAAGTTAATAGAACAGTATTTGTAGAGCAGAGCTGTGTCCATTCATTTACCATTTTCTCTGACATTTATTAAATATATTTTGCATATGTAAATACAAATTACTGTGTATAAGGTTGTTACAGGATTTCTGCATCTGTTATAAGGTTATTTCTCTGACCACACAAGATGGAATAATTAAATCTGAATAATCTTGTAGGTTTAGCAGTCTACTCTTAAACATATAAGATATACCAATAAAAAGGTAGGCAATTCCGCACGCTTTATTTCAAATACATTCTGATTTTAATTAGGAATCTTAATGCCAAGAATTGTACAAGACTTCCATAAAGTCAAATTTAAGTTGTTACATCAGCAAGGCTAGTTTCCAGTCAGATGGGCAGCAAAGAAATCAAAACTCATGAGACATTGAGGGCATCATTTTAGGTTTCTATTTCTAGGATGGGTTTCAAAATTCTAAGTAGATTCTAAGACATTGACAGTTTTCATCTTTGTTCTGCCTGAAAACCAGCCAAATCCTCATCTCTCTTCCACTTCTGTATCACCAATAAAAAAACTCCAGATCAGAAAAAAACAGCAACAATAAAGGAAAAAAACCCCTAACAAATCAAATAAAACCTCACAAACTTCAAAACATATATGAGGACAGAAATTGACTCAAAGTCTATTTTTTAATAATAGAGGTCATAAGGTGTTGCGTGCTTCATGAGGACTCTAAAACCTTTTTAAGATTCATTCTTAAAAGATTCATCTTTTTAAGATTCATACAAAGAAAAGCAGCTCTACTAAAGAAGAATGCATTAAATGTTTATTTTCCCTAAACTATTCTAAAATACAAATAAGAAACAGGATACTCCTGTCCACTTAATGCCTGTCTGCTCTTAAATTCAGATTGGCTGACAAAGCCTAATTACAGGGTAGATACCTGAATAGTTATGAAACTAATAATTATGTTTTCATTTTAGTTTATCTTTAAAAGCTGACTTCCAATTAGAGTAATGAATTTTGTGAAGCAATAGTTATTCTCATTGAAATAGATGTTGGTAGTTAAGCTGACTCTGTTCTGTATTTCATGAAGCAATCAGTCCAATTATTTCTATTACACTGTAGGCATATAGATGTTATTTTACAAGTAAAAGTGATAAAACCATCTGCCAGCAGGCTTGTAATATAAATTAGACACAAAACAGTGAGATAATGGACTGAAGAAAGGCTGAGAACTGGGAAATCGGTCTGCAAATTGGAGGCAGTATCTTGTGTTTACTCAGAGACCTTTATCAGTCCTGTTTATGTAGATATGGTACTGATGCATCTGTGCTGTCTCTGCTGAGAGTTTCTTTGGACGGACATCCTGCCCTCTGAGTTTATTGCCTGCTGTGTGCATTGTGAAGACACTGTAAAGGAGGGTCTGGCATGAAAGCTTGGCAGTGGAAGTTTTGTCATACAGCATAGCAGGAAGAACATATTGGCGGCCTGGGGAAGGGTTGGGCATTGGTGCAGAGAGCTAAAAATTGCTCCACATACTTAAGGGAGTGTTTGCATGCTTCATCAATCATTATGTATTCTGAAAATATCAAATCTCCATGCTTCTAAGAATTTTGCAATACTTGATATTTTCAAAAACTCCTGGAGCCATCATACTTTGAGTTTATTCTGTCTCTTTCTTTTTTTTCCAAAACACAAACCCTCTTTTCAAATCCTTCTTTCTTGTAGAAAACCTTAAAAATGGAATCTGCAGCATCACGGGAATCAGAAGTCTGAATAAAAAGATGTATAAAATGTAGTTTTTGAAAACTTTGGACTTTTTGTGGACCCTGTGACTTTTGTGCACCAAGATAATGGGTGTTTTAATGGCTATAAATAAGAGTAATAAATGTTTTCTTCTTCTCTTTCCCTTAGTTTGGAGATTTGCTCTTTGAAGAGGAGGTTGAACAATGTGCTGACCTGTGTCAAAGAGTTCTCCATCACTGCAGCAGCAGCATAGATATTACAAGGACTCAAGCCTGTGCCACTCTCTATCTCCTCATGAGATACAGCTTCAGCTCTACCAGTGTAAGATTTTGAGAGCAGCAGTGTATTTTGTGCCACCTTTTTTTGTGATCAATTGAAACAAAGACTGAAGTTGCAACAGCAAGTGGAATGCATCTACAGTGACCTGGTCTGCTGTTTCACATATTTGAGCCAAGAGAAGTGCTAGAAGTGCAGGGGGAAAGTAGCTTTAATTATTGTTCATTGCATTGATTCAGGAAACATGACTCCTGCAATATCTGTAAATGCAGCTTCAAACAGAGCAGCATTAGGCCTCTGACAGCAAAGGCTATACAATGCATAAGCAATATTCTTCACATTGTCTTTTTTCTTTCATTCCTGTGTCAGAACAACCCAGTCTAGTTCTATTCTAATGGAATTGCAACCTCTGTATACTCCTGTACACCTGTATTAATAGTAATTTTTCACTAGCTCCTTGGCCTTAAGACTAGGCTCTGATTTTTACCACATATGTGGAGCAAAATGCATATATTATGCATGTAGATTAATAATGTTCCAGCCCAAAAGCATATACATTAGCATTTTGGATAACATCTGATCTTGCACAGAATTTCCTTCACTAGTTATTACTTTAAAAGCCTTGGATATGTAAAAAGTGTAAGCTCTGCAGAAGGAAAATGTACTGCAGACACATCATGATCATCAGGGTGTAATGCATTGCCAGCTGGAGCTCCCAGAGGCCTTTTGCCTCCCAGATTTGTTTCCAGAATGTTTTTGCAGTCATTCTTTCTCATCTGTTCCTGTGTGTTGTCTGATCCACGCACCCACTGGCCTGTGCAAAGGGGGAAAGGGGTGCTTCTGGCTTTCTCCTATCTCAAGAATGCATGCATATTTCAAGGAACATTCTAGCACCAAATTACAGACATGTCAGAATTAGGGGTCTTTGGCTTAAGTGGGTAAAACATGATTAGGTTTGATGCACCAGAGGCCAGTTATGTGAGCAGTTGGTCTACTGCACTCAATCTGGACAGGAGAAAGTGGGTTTGCTTCATAGAGGAGGTAGATGTGTGAACTGCAGTGCAGCCATCATTCTTTCATGCTTTTGTTTTTTTCTTCTGGAAGAATTTTTCAAGAGTGAAGATGCAGGTGACCATGTCGCTAGCTTCTCTGGTTGGAAAATCACCTGAGTTTAATGAGGAATTCCTTCGACGATCCTTGAGAACCATCCTGGCCTATGCAGAGGAAGACACAGATATGCAGGCAACGCCATTTCCCATTCAGGTTAAATCTTTTATGGCATCTGTGGCTTTTATCAGGAGCTTTCACATAGGACCATGCTCGAAGCAAGTTCTAGATCTTGGTTTTCCAAAGCAATGAAAATAAGGATGAAGATATTATTGCATGAGTTTATGTCTAGCACAACAATAAGGGGGGAAGAAGTGGATATTATTCAATGAAATAAACTATAAAGAATTTCCCCAGAAATCACATTACAGGAGAACCATCTCTTGGTTTTGAGTACAGCTTTCTCCTAGACCCTAGCAGGGACTATGGCCTCTAAGAGTTTGCCAAAATGGAATTTGATTAGTTATGTTTTCAGACAAGTACCACCTGGAAAACTTCTTCCTCTTTGCCAACTTGTAAGGTGTCAGCAACAATAATGAAAGTCTTGTCAGACAACTGTCAAACACTTTGTTAAAATTCTTAGAGTAACTCAGGTTGTGCTGAAGACTTACAAAAACATCTGGCTTTAGATGTAAGATCAACTAAAGCTGAACTCCATTAGCACATTTGACTTTTTTCATTCAGAAATAAATAGATCAAAGAATTTCAGCTCATTTTGATTAACTAAATTATGTGTGTTTGTGAGATTTGCTATATGAGCAGCCTTTGCTGCATTACATAGAGCTGAAGAAAACATCCTGACATTTCCTTGGGTAAAAGAGGCTTAAAGAGAGTAACACCATCTCGTGCAGATGCTGTTGTTTTTCCAGAAAGAAAAAATAAACACCTGAGATTGAGCACATTGATCTTTGCATTGCTTCAGGTAGAGGAGCTACTGTGTAATCTGAATGGCATCCTGTCAGATACGGTGAAAATGAGGGAATTTCAGGAAGATCCAGAGATGCTAATGGACCTCATGTACAGGTGAATCCATTTAGAATTGCTACTGAGAAAATTCTGCAGTGAGGTGAGCTGAACTATGCATTTTAGGGACATAGCTGTGACAAACTCTCTATCTTTTCTGTTTGTGCTCATTTCCTTTTTAGTAGAGCAGGGCACCCAGGCTGCAGTCATTGCACATTGCAGTGCAACCTGTGGGAGGTGACATAGATTTGGACAAAGATAAGAGTCAGGTACATTGAAGAGTTTTGGATGCAGCAGTTTTACTTTCCTCATAGCCCCTCTGTCTCCTGCCCAGCACTGCCTAACCATTTCTTTTGCTTTCTGTTTAATGAATCATATAGAATAAAGAAAGACAGAATGTCTTCTTCCATTCAACCCAGGGGAAGAATTATAAGGGTATTTTTGTTATTTGAGAAGTGATCATTCAGACCTGCTTTCTGGCCTGTGTTTTCAGAATTGCAAAAGGATACCAGACATCGCCGGACTTGAGGCTGACTTGGCTGCAGAATATGGCAGAGAAGCACACCAAGAGGAAGTGCTACACAGAAGCAGCCATGTGCCTGGTCCATGCTGCAGCACTGGTATCAGAGTACCTGAGCATGCTTGAGGATAGGAACTATCTCCCTGTGGGCAGTGTTAGTTTTCAGGTAAAAGGTTTGACAGCATAAGGCAGCTCTGCTGTGTCTGTTCTTGTGCTAAGCAAAGCAGAGGTGTGTGTGGGGTGGATGTTACAATGGCAGTCTCCAGCTTCTATTTCCAGCAGTTTGATACTGCAATCTCTCATTTGCTAAGTAGAACTCCTCTATTATCACATGCTTTTTCTAGGGCTGTTACTTATCAACTGTGACAGATGCATTTTTCAAACTTCTTTCTCATAATCTAGATAATTGGAGCTGCTCAGCTCTTTCAGGCGTGTTCTCCAATCCTTTGACTGCCCTCAAGTTACTAACCAAACCCTTTTGACTGATGAATAACACAATCACTGCAGTCAATCCAGTATATCCAAGTCAAGTAAAAATGTCCTATACGTTCTTTCAGCATGTGTTGTAACTCTCACATTATCTCTCTGAAGACTTCACTGGTTTTTTTGGCATTGTTGAGCTCTTTAAGCAGTAATAAACTTTTCCAGATGATTTCCTTGGGTTTAGTTTTTCACCTTACTTTTCTGCATCACATAGATGAAGGCATAAGTCTTTGTGGTTAAAGTTAAACTTTTTAAAATGCATATATATATCCACTTAGTTTATTAGATTATGCAGTTTTAGATACCCTTGCCTGAACTGACTTCATATGCAAATTCAATGATTTTAGTGCTTCATTTCTCCCTATTATTAAAAATAAAATGGCCAAACCCTTAATTTATTGCCATGTGTTGATAATTTCTCTTATATCATTATTCCCTGAAACCAGTGAATTATTGGCTGCAATGATTTAAGTAAATTATAAATTATTTCAACTAATTAGTGGGAATATTTTGTTGGATCACTGTTTAGACATTATTACCTTTATTGGACTGTAATTTCTTTCTTTAGAAAGCCTCAGGTTTGTGTCATCTGGTGTTGATTCAGTCTAAGTACAATACTTTTAAGGTTTTCTTTAGTAATTTTGTATCAGTATTTCCACCATTTTGTCCTGGTGCAGTCTGATAAACCTATCACCATCTGCTCATCTTGTACACTTCAAAGAAGTAGATGATCCCCAAAGCATATCTCGTCTTCTGGAACTTCTCCAGTTTTGTAAAACAAATGGCAGCTCAGGATTCACTGCTTGAATACTCCTTTGCTTAGTTTTTTTGATCTGTTGCGGAGCACTTTTTATTGTCAAAGGGAGTTTGAAATATCTAGCTAATACGAATACTTGGTGCATTTATCATCCCACACCACTTGGGGTTTTCCCCTTCAAAATAGTAAATGTGAACGTGATTGAGCCACTTGGCATTTTGCATTGAATTTAGTCTGGTGGGCATTAGTATTTTCAATACCACCTCAGTAATTAGGTGATGAACAAATGTTTGTTCTTTATTTTCTTTAGAATAGTTGTATGATAGCTGTATGATAGCTCAAGATAGCTGTATAATAGCTCTTTTTAATGGCTAAACTTCTGGCCGTGGATTTATTCTTCTGCCATTTTGCATCCCTTACCAGTTTTGTATATCTTCAAACTTCTAAGTTCCATCCATTACTTCTATTTACTCTTCTTTCTACTTGTTGGATACTGTCATCATTTGGATATAAGTGAAATCTGCTTTCCCTCCCCAATGTCATCCTGCTTCCAGGCTGCCTTGAGGGCTTGTAAGCTCACACACTTGACCCTAATGCAATTCGTCCCTCCATTGCTTCTAGATTATGCAGGCTGCTATGGATATGTTTTCATTTATGATAGAGAATTGTGCAAGGCAGTAGGCAAGCAAAAACTTAGGAGTTTAAAAGCAGCAAATCAATTTCTCTCATCAAAAGGCTTGTGTAAATACATATTTTCCAAAGACACAGTTTCCCCATAGGAGAGAGGTAATAAAATGCCCTAATGAGAAGAACTCAATTACCTAACTCTTTATCTGACAGCAAAATTTTGGATTTCAGTTTACTCAATAACAGTAATTAACTATAATAACCCTTTGCATTTTTCTACAGACTTTCAAGAAAAGGTTTCCCATTCTTTACAAACCGGTTTATGTTTTTTAGCACCTGCGGAGATCTTATTCAGATGACTTTGTTAAAAGAGGGAAACACTATGCAGACTGGCTGAGCTTCAAGTGTAGTTACAGGTCTCACTCACTGACTCTTTCTGTGATCATTTCTTCATTTGGCTTAGATATGAGATCAACTAAATTGTTGATATGCATTTAGATGTGGAATTGAGGGTGATAATAATGTGAATAAAAATATTGCTCTTCATGAGTAGAAGTATTATCTCCTTTTTACAGATGAGTAAAATGAGTCAGCAAAGGATCAAATCAGTTCTGTCTTTGATCTTCTGCAGTGAGCCTGTTAGCATCCAGAAAACTGACTGTCAGTAGAGTAATACTTTTCCTTATATTGTACCAGACAAAATGCTGACCTCTGTGCAATCAAAACTATCTCTCAAAATCAGTGAGGTCACTTTCAGTAGAATTCCATTTGAGCTTAATTCATGTTTATGCTAAATCTCCTTCACAAGCGGTAGAGCAGAATTAGTGAGAGTATGAAGTGCATGGGGACTGACTCTAAAGCCACTTTGTAGTAACAGAGACAAGTACTTAGTGTGTGTCTACCTGCTGAGGTACACAGCTCAGCAGCAGCCTAATTTGTCTGGGCTGTTTGGGCATCTACATTGCAGGCTACCCCAGCCTTATTTAGCATGGGGATAAGGGCTGGGATCAGAGAGATTTTGAGTTCACAGAAGTACTTATTTTCCTTAATGAAAACTAGACTTGCTGATAAAATACATTGTGATTTATTTATTGTCTTTATTATACAAGGGATATGTAAAATTCTCCAATATGAAAGGTAGATCAAGGCTTAAATTGGGTGAGGCATGTCTACTTTGCAGAAGATCATGCAAGCCCCAGGAGTGTGTCATGCAGGCTCTCTCCTCCTAGAGTGCATGGACTGTTAAACATGGAAATACATTCCTGACATAAGCTATTAGAGGCTTAAAGATGGAGAAGGAATAATTGGTGTCTGTGTATTTCTTGTTACTTTTGTATAGAAATAATTTCTCTAGACTCTCTTCTCTTTGCTACAAAAGGAAAATAAAAAAATAATAAAAAAATTTTTAAAGCCATCAGAGTCACGTGAAAACAGTCCTTAATGGCTAGTGTTACGGAAAAGGAAAACCTGAAATAAATCTGGATGGCTTGTGAGTTTCTGCAAGTATGTGCCAGTGAACCTAAGTCTGGTTGAAGTCATTCTCTTCAATGAGACTGGTCGGTTAAAAAGTGGCATAGGTGTGCTAAATGTGTTGTGGTTCTTCCTCTGGCCAAAGTTCAGATGTATTCTGAACTCCTGTGAATGGCGTTCTGAGGCTGTGCTCACCCTTCCAGTGGTGCTGACATGATGTGCAGACTAGGCAGTGTGATGGCAGCATGGCTGGAGTAAATTTCATCCATGGAGAAATTAATAAATCCATAAAACCCAGGGGGGAAAGCCCAATGCTGCTGGTGGTGTGTGGTGCCAATTCTTTATCTGAAATCTGATCAATAGTAACAGCCCTCAGTGTCTCTGCTATTTTATAAAGATGCCTTTAAGGACTCAGCTGGCTAGCCAGCTGGCATCCATCCTGCACTCAGACAGATTGTCATTGCCAGTTTCTGCTGAAGTGAGACACTATGACACTAATTTAACTCCTTTTAATTAATAGAAAATCGAAGCTTAGCCTTTCTGCTGCTGCTGAAAGTTACTTATGCCAATCCCATACTATAAGTACACATATTTTGCTGTTATTTGTACGTATTATATATATTATAAAATTTTAATGTTGATGCCACCCAGTGTCATATATTCAAAGTCCTGAAGAACTGTAGGCATGTTATTTCGTGGTCTAGAATCTCAAAAGAGTGCCTTCATCTAGTTTTATTTAAATGCACAGTGAGATCCATACATTAACAAGAAACCGAGTAAATCCTGCAGGTTTGAAGTCTCGTATGGCAGAGGATGAACCAAGAAGAAGCAATCAATTGTGGTTTTTAGAGTGATATTGTCTGTGTCCTACTTCTCCTCTGCTTGGAAAAGATGAATAAAAACCTGAAAGTTCAACTTATTCAAGCAGATGGAGTCCTGTTTGGAATTCCCCACTCCTAAGTGCCAGCACTAGGAAGGGCACATTGCTTGTGACTCTAGTAATGTTGGGGATTGAGCTCCATGGAAATCCAGCCACCAGAGAAGAGCTAGTTTGACCCCTACAGGAGTCTGCATTTTAAACCTGAGGCTAGGAAATAAATTCTCTAGCGATTCTTACAGCGAAACTCCTGATCTGCCATCTCTGGAGATTTATGACATTACTTTCTCTTCTAAAAAAAATGTAACTATGTAGCCCCTGGCTGCACCTGAAAAAACCCATTCCTCTTCCCATCATGTAAAGATGTTGAAACAATTTCTTCCTCAATCTTTGTAATATACTGTTGATTTAGGTTTTTTATTTGTGTGCTCTGATATATTTTAGAACATTTCATCCAATGTACTGGAGGAATCTGCTGTTTCAGATGATGTTTTGTCTCCAGATGAAGATGGCATATGTTCTGGGAGGTATTTTTCAGAAGGTGGACTGGTAGGGCTGCTGGAACAAGCTGCAGAGCTCTTCAGCACGGTGAGTGAGGACCAGAATCACCAGGAGGGAATGGACAGTGGGCTGCCTAAGCCAGATCCACAGCTTCCTTTCCTGCACGTGAGGAAACAATGTAGTACTCCTAAACCAGGCATCACAGACCTGCCACAGTCCAAATAACAAGGGGACACATTTTTGGCTGTCCAAGGACTGCCTCAGTCAGATTAAGTAACCTAGGCTTTTTCAGCCTAGCTCAGCCACATACCCACCTTTACTGTGCAGACCACAGGCAACATCAAAGTGATTGTCTCACGCAGGAACCTAGACTTTCAGTTGGTATTATCATGGGATAGTATATTTAAGAAAAAGATCTTGCATAAAGTATATCTTTTTAGGAGGCATGTCAGAATTACACATATACTTTTACAAAACATACAAGAGCCTCATAATCTACACTTATTATGTAAGGACTTGTGATTTAGCATCTCTAAAGATATCACTTGTGTCCCTTTGTCCAGAATAGCTGTGGTTGCCCTGAAACATACATAACAAACAAATCCATTTCCTGCTGCTAGCCTGCATTTCTAGTTCTTGTAGTCCTGAGGCAGGAACCAGGGCTTTACATGGGTATTTGGGCTCAAGAGCCAAACAGATCAGAGATCCAAATTACATCCAGTTCATTGTTTGCAGTTCAGAACAGCCCATTTACTGTTGCTAGTTTTCAGAACACCTAAACAAGCAACATAGCAAATCAACAGATGAATCCCATAAATCCCCTTTTCAGCCAAGCCATTGATGGAGATATAGTTTCTTTTCAGAGTGCATGAAGACTCACTTCATTTTTTCTTCTTTTTTTTTTTTTTCAAAGGGAGGTTTGTATGAAACTGTGAATGAAGTGTACAAAATTGTCATCCCCATACTGGAAGCACATCGAGACTTCAGGAAGCTTACCTTGACACACAGCAAGCTACAGAAGGCCTTTGACAGCATTATTAATAAGGTACTTTTGAGGCAAGGCACTGCTAGCAAGACACATTGCTGGGTTGCACTATTTGTTTGAGACTGCTGTTAATAAAACTGTTCATGTGTGTATTGGGTTTGTGTGGCCAGGTGTTGATAGTGGAGGGGTAGGGTTTAAAGAATGATGTCAATGAGAAGCTGCTAGAAACTTTACCCATGTCCAACAGAGCCATTTCCAGCTGCTAGCCAAGGCTGGCCAAGGCTAAGCCCATCAGTGACAGTGGCAGCCCCTCTGGGATAATATATTTTAAAAGGGAAAAAAGTTACTGGTCAGATGTAATTGTGCTCAGAGGAGAGATGAGTGGAAAATGTGTGAGAGCAGCAGCTCTGCAGACACCAAGGTCAGTGGAGAAGAAGGGGCAGGAGGTGCTACAGGTGCCAGAGAGAGACTCCCCTGCAGCCCATGGTGCAGACCAGGGTGAGACAGCTGTGGCCCTGCAGCCCATGGAGAACCACAAGGGAGCAGAGACCCACCTGCAGCCCATGTAGAACCCCATGCCAGAGAGGTGGATGCCTGAAAGAAGGTTGTGACCCCATGTAAAGCTCACACTAGAGCAGGGAGGAACCACAGGCTGAAGCTGGAGAAGGACTTCTCTCCCTGAGCAGTGGGAGAAACAACATGTGATGAACTGTAATTTCCCATCTTCACTCCATTTCCCATCTTCCTGTGCCATTGGGAGAGAAGATGTAGGGACTAAGGAGAAAGGGGGAGAGGTGTTTTTAAAATTTGTTTGACTTCTTGTTATCATGTTCTGAGTTAGACTAATTTTCTCAAGTCAACTGTGTTTTGCCCATGAGGGTAACTAATTCTGATCACACCCTATCCTTATGTCAACTCATGAACCATTCATTATCTCTCTCCTGTCCAGTTGCAGGGAGGGATAATACAGTGGCTTTGATGGGTACCTTGCATCCTGCCATGATCAACCCCCCAGAATTTGAAATAATTCCATTTTCTTTTTTCAAATAAAAGCTTCCATCTGCTTGGGTCTACCTACATAACCTACTGTGTAAAAAGGCTCTCCATAAAAAAAAAAAGCAGAAATTAGTATAAAATGGTTTTAACTGAACATGTCTGTGTCCACCTGGCCACATCTGTTTAACAAAAATAACTTTATTGTCAATTCACTAGTGTTTTCAGTTATAAAGCAGAAGAGTGTTTATATTTATAAAACATATTTCATAAATATGAAACCCCATCTAAATTTTCAGGACTCATACTGTCCCTTCTCTTTCTTCAGAAGAACCTTATTGATGAGCCTAGTCAGTTTCAAATTCGTATAAATTTTCATTGCAAATTTGCAAAATTTTAATTTTATTACATGTATTCAAAGGAATTAAAAATTAATAAGGTATTTTTTTCTGTGCAACCTCCTTCATGATCAGCTTAAATTTGAAATTAGATTGCAGACAAATGTTCCCTTTGTTATTTGCTTTCTCTTCTGTGTTTCTAATCCATCAGCACATGATGATATATAGAAGTGGCTTTGAAATGCTGAAAATGTAGGACTAGTGGATTCTCTTATACATCAGCTGAGAGAAAAAAAGGCCTCCAAATACTACAATGTCCACATAAAGCAGTTGTAAATTTCCTCTTCTTTTTATCTATTAGGGTCAGAAACGAATGTTTGGAACTTACTTCCGTGTTGGTTTCTATGGATCAAAATTTGGGGACTTGGATGAACAGGAATTTGTTTATAAGGAGCCTGCAATTACAAAACTCCCTGAGATTTCTCACAGATTAGAGGTAAGGAAAAATATTATGTTAACAAGATCTCAAATGGCATATTATACTTTTCAGTTAACCCACACAGTCCTAATATTATGATTGCTATATAAAAAATCAGTAACGAACTGATTTGTACCATATTATTTCCTTAGTGCATAGCATTTCCACAGTATCCCTTTTTAAAGCATAATTATGTAAGTGATCCCATTCCTTTGAGGCTATGTCTCTTATAAGCGTGCCTGTAAAACATTGAGTGATTTTGAGCATGATTTGGTATCTTTTCAGCTCTTTTTATAGAATTGCTATGTCTGATTGTTTAACCTCAAGTTCTGTGATTGTCTGAGCAACTCACAGTGATCTTGGTCAGAAGATGCCTTACCCTGGCCAGATGTGGTTTGTGGAGCAGTATACTGACTGTACAAAGCCCAAAAAAGTCATGGTTGTCACTCGTTTCTCCTAGAATTGCACTAGCATTGCATAAAGGACTAACATTTTGGGATAATTCTGTTTCCTTTCTAGGGATTTTATGGCCAGTGTTTTGGGGAGGATGCTGTGGAAGTGATTAAGGACTCTGCTCCGGTAGACAAAAGAAAGCTGGATCCCAATAAGGTAGGGAAAGTACTACCGAGAGGGTTGAGTGCTTTGTCCCACAAGAGAAATGGGGAGAGAAGGTCCCCTTTGCAACTTTTATGCTCAAACATTAAGGCATTAAAAGAAACCACACAACTTGGTATCTCTGTGCCCAGGGGTATTAAGGCCTCTGTGACAGGTTTAGCATGGTAGCTCATCAGAGAGTATAGAAATTGAAATTCTGATCTCTGCTCCCTGCCCTGGTTCTGATCCCCAGGGTTAAGCTGTGCCTTCCTAGATGCAAGTTTTGTTAGCTCTGAATAAGAAAATGACCCCTGCAAGATTTTCAGCTCTTTCCTTTTCCAGACCATCCTTAGGAAATGTATACTATGGGATACTTCACGTGCGCCATTGCTTTTACATTCCTTGGGTTCTAAAGTACTGTAATGGTTCTTCCCTCTTTTCTTAGGCATACATACAAATTACTTTTGTGGAGCCCTATTTTGATGAGTATGAGATGAAGGACAGAGTTACCTACTTTGAGAAGAACTTCAACATCTGCCGGTTCATGTACACTACACCTTTCACTATGGATGGGCGTCCCAGAGGAGAACTTAGTGAGCAGTACAAGAGGAACACCATCCTAACCACAATGCATGCTTTCCCCTACATCAAAACTAGAATCAATGTCATTCAAAGAGAAGAGGTAATTCAGTTTTGAAAACAGATCTAATTTCTCAAGGACTGAAGGAGTCTCACTTCTCACTGAAGGGTGGGAAGATTTCTACATTTATGCTTGGCAGAAAAAGAATGCTGAATTTCTCTGACACTGCTCTTGTAAACAGGACTATCACAGAAGGGACAGACAAGGCAAGATAGAGATATACTATGGAGAAGAGACGATTCTTCTTTTGACCTCCTAGCTCTAATGCTGTGTAGGAGGATATGTGGAGCTCTGTTTGTAGCTATACTTCTAGTTGTTAAAGCAGAAGTAGGATAGGAGTACAGTCAGAGAACTAGATTTGGTTTAGGCTGGTTTAGAGACAGGGAAGCTTTATACTGTAGAAAGTACAACACCCTTTCAGGCATGAAGTAACTTAGAATAAGAATGAATTATGCGAACAGGAGGTCTGATTCACGCCCTATTTCTGCAAATGATAAGACATCTAAGACCTTTGGATCAGCTGCACCATCTACCAAGTTAGATTGAACAGTGTTCCTGGGTTTCACAACTACTGCTTTTGAAAGAGTCATATTTAGAATAGGTCAGCTGCAAGCATGATTCAAGTAATGAACCATCTTTTCTTCCTTTTCCCTTAGTTTATTTTAACACCAATTGAAGTTGCTATTGAAGATATGCGTAAAAAAACACAGGAACTAACTGCAGCCACCAACCAAGAACCACCAGATGCCAAAATGCTCCAGATGGTTTTGCAGGGCTCAGTCGGAGCCACTGTAAATCAGGTAAGGGATCCAAATAAGCCAGATGAAGTGCACTTTTCTCACTGTGCATTCTTTTTGCACTCCTTCTTCTTGCACTGGAAGAAGTATATCTAGTCAGACTCATTTAGTCACTGTGTGTATTTAAACTTCATCCCTTGATATTTAGCCACTGTATACTGTTCATTAGCTATGCTTTTGGTGAAAGTGTTCATGGGAAGCGCTGTCCTGGCTGCATGTGCAGAAACTCATAGAAGTACATCCAAGGATTATTCATTTCTAGCATGCTAGCAATCTCAGCCACTTTGTTCATTCCAGATTTATCCTTGGGGAATGGAAATAACAGCAGCAATTTTCCTGTGGAACCACCACAAACTCAGTTTCATTTAGGAAATTAAGTCAATATATGAAGTCAAGACCCAAGTACCCCAAAGTAAAGCTGAGATACAATAGGTATAACACAAATATACACACTAAGAAAAAGCCCAGGCAATTAAAAAAAAAGATGGAATGCTAAAGCCATGGCTGAGCAAAAAAACTTGGTGTTGTGCACAATTTCACAGAGTTTGGAGTTTTTTTCTGAAAGCCTAAATACTCTCCATTTCCAACCAATGCATCTATTATGAAATAATGTATTGTTGTAAGCTTTGCAAAGAGTGATCTTTTTCAGCACTGGGCTTTTTGCTTGAAGGTCTTGTAACACACACACAGGAGCTGTGTTTCTCTAATATAAACAGGTTTGTCACTAGAGCTGTCTCATCTCCTCTCTGCTGAGCAGAATTTGTTCCCTTTGTTGTGGGACTGGAGGAGAAATAAGGGTAGGATAAGATATAACAGGCAAAAATTCTGCTTGCCAAAGGAAATATTATGGGGGAAAGAGAGCTAAAATCCATCCTGTGTTGGTAACTGTGCATAGCTTATTTTCTTTCATAATTGCACTTAGGAAATAACAAACAGCTTTAAACAAATGTGTGTCTGCTTTCAGTCTAAGCAGGTGGGTTTGACATTTTCCTGTGTTATTTCTATAAGGGACCACTAGAGGTAGCGCAAGTGTTCCTGGCTGAAATTCCAGCAGACCCCAAACTTTATCGACATCACAACAAGCTGAGGTTGTGCTTCAAAGAGTTTATAATGAGGTCAGTAAAACAAAGTTGAAATGCTGAATTGCATCAATACATTCAATATTAGCAATACTGCAACGATAATATGACTGAGTAATTACCTATGCAAGTTAGCATCATGAATCCTGGCATCTCACACCTTGAACTCTTGGACCACACTTGTTATTTCTGCTTCACATGAATGCTTTGGTAGGCATTGCACTCTCGAAAGGAAGAAATGTTAACACTCTAAACTAATAATGTATAAATTAAGATCTTCCGTTTGTTTTATCTTTCGACATCTTATAGAAATCAAACATTTCAGACTATTGCCTTGATTTGTTTTTTAGTAAAATTATATTCTTACTTAAAAAGTTGTTCGTAAGAAAACCACATCTGTCAAGCAGACACAGTGATAGTGGCGGACACGTCCTTTGCTTTAGATACATTTGTAAATCTCAACAAAAATAATTCACATATGAAGATACTCATCTCCTTAGTCCAGACTATCCTCCTTGCTGAAGGATAAGTTAAATAAATTTGAGTTAAATAAAAGCAAGTCTTATGGAGAAGATACAGCTTGAATTAAATAAAAACAAGTCTTATGCAGAAGATACAGCTTCTAAGCATTGCTGTTGCCAATTTATCAGTTTATACAGTAAGTAGTCAGCTAGCTCAGTATTCTGCTGTCATTAAATTTGCTTTTTATTCGTTCACTCATGCTTTACTAATTTCTTAAAAATATCATCTCAATTTATTTACTTGGAAAAAACAGAACTTTCTTATTAGTTCATTATTATGTTAGTCTTGACCAGAGGAATGCCTAGACTAAAGGAACTGTTTCTTTTCCATTTAATAACACAAAATGAGAGAGATTAACAGAAGTAGATTATGTATATCATGGGGTTTTTTTTTCTTTCCTTTTGTCTAGGTGTGGTGAAGCAGTGGAGAAAAACAAGCACCTTATTACTGCTGATCAGCGAGAATATCATCAGGAGCTCAAAAGAAACTACATAAAACTGAAGGAGAACCTTAGACCCATGATTGAGAGGAAGATCCCAGAGCTGTACAAACCTGTAGTGAAAATCCCTAGCATAAGGTATAGTTAGGGCAGGTTATCTGTTGTAGCTATACAAAATATGCCATTTTTTGCAAGGAAGAAAGGGAGTCCTACTGGCAGCTAAAACCAAGCTGGAATATACACTGCCAACTCTATTACTGATTAAAGAAATCTGCTGACTTCCACTGAAGATCATTCTAATGTTAGCTGTGTTTCTCAAGCTCTGCATTGCGGGGGTAGAGGATTTATGTAATTTCAATGCATTGTTAGATAAGACTTCCCTCTCACCCTAACAAATTTACTGGAAATATCTTGTGATTTTTCAGCCTTTGAAGCCAGAAAGGAGATAGAACAAATAAGGCACCATGTGGTGTTAGGCAGCATGAAGTCATCCTTTCACTACAGAAAACATAATCCTTTTTAATCACATGACTGACACAGAAGAGTCTAATGTTCTTTGATTATGACTATACACTTCTTCACAAAGCCACTGTGTCCAGTTTGGGGTGGGAAAAGAAGAAATGACAACTCTGACCTGCCGACACATTGAATGTTTCAGCTGAGCTCCTTTTCACAAGACAGGTATTTCTGTGATTGTTTTTCATTTGCCAAGTCTATTAATGAATCTGTTTCATTGCAGGGAATCTTTTCGTAACCACAGTTTTAGGAAATACGATGCCCAGACTTCTTCCCAAAGCACCTAAAAATTAGCTGCTTTGGCCAAGGAAGAGCTTCATGCTGCGAGACAGAAGTGATGGAGTATTTGTTCCACATCTATGAAATCAGAAATCTCTCACAAGACAGCATGTGCACTTTCTGGACAGCATGCGGAAAAGCATTTACACATTTACACTGAATGAAAAATAGGGGATAAATCCTTACCAAGCACGTATCACAAGGGCTTGGAAAGGAAGGGGATGCTTTTTAGATACTTTTGTATATATTGTACAATAATGGCCTAATGTAGAGAGGTGGACCTTAGAGTGGTCAGTGCCATGAAGCCAGTCATGGCTAGGCAACAGACATAGAACTTTTGTGTGGTTTGATTGAGGTGAATCCAAATAACATGTCTAAGGAATAACAACAAATTATATACTTTTACAGTCCTTTTCTAAGACAGCATTTATCCATGTGCTTTTGGCAATGAGGCACATCCTGCAAGTTAATCACATGCTTAAATTCTGTCTTAATGAGGAGGGATGTGGTTACCTGCTCAGTGTTTGCTGAGCTGGCGCTCTAGGGAAGGATAATTTCCTCAGTCAGTTTCTGAACAGATCTTTGTCATGGCCTTAACAGGGGAGTTATGCACAGATTTTCTCAACCAAAGCATGAAAATCAAGAAATAGTAATAGATAGTTCTTATAGATCTTCTAAAATTTTTTCTAAGTATAGGGACATGCAGAATAGTGACTTGACATGAAGTTAGTAATCTGTGACTTATTTAGCAGAGCTAACAAGTAATAGTTTAAAAAGAAGATGCTAAGCTATGAGTAATTCTTTATTACATAAAGCTCTTGCATAGATAACCTTATCCAAAATTAACTACAGAAGCTCACAATGGGGATTTCCTGCAAATCACTTCACTCAGGCTTTACAGCAGCTTAAGAGAAATTAGCACATAATTTATAGTACCTAGTGCTTGGTATTTTTTGAGTCCTAGGCAAATATCTTACTAAGTAATCTTTTTACCACTTGTCTGAATTATTATTACAATGTTATTACAATTTTGCAGATGAGGATGCAAAGCAAGAGGAGAAATTAGGAATTTAGAACTCATTTAGGACTTTTGGAACTCATTAGGACTTTTGGAACCCCTTTAGTGAGGCAGTAGAAGAGCTACAATTTTTATTGTGACAATGCTTGCCACATAGTGTTCAAATTTTGAAACAAAGACCTGTGAAAGCGTCCTAAATATTACTTCCTCTCCTGCACCTCTTCCATGTTTTGGAAATGATACTTTAATGCTGATTAAAGTAACCAATTCCATTTGCCCAAGCAGAGAATTTAATGTTAAAATTCAAGGAAATGGTCGACTTTTTTCCTTTATGCTTCAGTTTAGAAAATTACAGTGAACTTTCTCAAACCTGATACCATATGTTTCCAAAGGCAGGGCCTCTTTAATCCGAAAGTGTAAGGGATATTGAGGCTGTTGCTTTTAGTGGAAACATTTTGACTTTTTGTGGTCACCTGCAGCCTTGCCATTTGATAATATGAAAAGCACTTAATTGACATTTGTATCATATTTTGAATGTGCTTTGTAGAAGATTAGCACAGATGATCAAACAAGATGAGATGTGGAAATAGGTGGAATGAACCCTGTAGTTTCACAGCACTTGGAGTATAAGAAAATAATTTCCATCTTCATTCATAGTATTGTTAAATTAAATAATCAGGAATAAGAACTCCCTGACTTTGAAGTGAGCGTATCCAAAGTACATAAGCAAATGGTATAAAAAGCTCAAAGCAAAAGATGCCTCTATGTCAGAGTAGCTTCTCTAGATTCAGTTGCTTTGAAACAGTTCTAGATTGAAAAATTACTGATTTCCCAGAGTTTTGAAGCTATGAGATCTCTGCCCTTTCTCTATTGTTTTTAACTTCCTGTTGTGGTGAAAGATCAGAATATTGTCATCTATCAAACCCACAATTCAACATCACTGTTAACAAGATACTTATCCTTTACAGCCTAAATAACAGAAACCTCAGGTAAATAAACTCCCTTACAAGTGTACAATAGACTAGATAAAAGTAATGAAGGGGTTCTTGGAACTGAAATAATACTCAGGATAATATGAATACTGACGGACTCTTCACTGCCATTTTACAAGTTGAGCACCTTGAAATCAGATGGCCAGTCTTGCCTTCAGTTTGCATTTCATGTTGTCCCTTCTGCAAATGGAACATGGCTTGTACATTTCTTTCAAGAGCTGAATTATGTGAAACAAATTTTCTATATTACAACATACATTTTTCAATAAAGCGACTGTTACACAGCATATTTAGAAGTGCCTTTGTGTTGCATCTTATCTCTTATCTATTGAGGTATAAGATACTTCAGCAGCTGGAAAGAAAATTTCAATAGGAACAACATTTTCTTGTGGAAGCATCATTTAGCAAAAAATACATATATTTGGGCAGAGGATGAGTTGGTGTGTCTTTAGGATAAATTGTGCCTATTGCAGGGATTACAAGCAACAAGTTGCTACCCAACTTCTGTTTTTCATTCAGTGTATTGTGAAAAATGTCAGTGGGAAGCTCAGTGACAGCAGTACCCTCTTTTCTTCCCCTGGTCTGTAGCTGTAGAGCAGAAACATGCCTGATTCCTGAATTCAGCATCTGGACAATTCAAGACTAGAGAGAGTTTTTTATGTCCAAACTAGGTAGATCCAGCTGCTGCGGCTGTCAATGGGGTACCATCAGATAAGCACTACACCATCCTAGACATTCAGCTGGGAGCTCCCAGAGCTCACTCATCCCTTGGCAATTACCGCTAGCAAGCACCAGCGTTAAGGAGCATGGTGCTGAATTTGGCACAGGAATCCTCTAGCTTAGCACCAGCGTCTCTCTGTTGACACATCAGCCATGCCCTGTCCTGTGGCAGCACGCGGGTGGCAAGGTAGTGACCAGCAGCCTCAGGTCTGTGCACAGCCCCACTGCCGCAGGAGAGCGTGGTCCAGACCACGTGTTAGCACATCTGGCAGATGTAAGGAGTCCGTGCTGGGTATGAGAGGGCCAGCAATAATGCCCGGAAGTATAAATGTCAATGCATTTTGAAAACATTTGAACAGTCAAGGTAGCTGCTTTTGGTCAGCGCAACGAACCCTATGTGGAGCCCTAACTCTGGATTTCCTGGTTTGCAAAACAGTATCTATACAGGGACCACACCTTTCATGCTGCATGAAAGAAATCACAACATCAGGAGGGGATGGACTGAACTGGCACGACCATGAGTAGGAGTAGCCACATTTGTGCTGGGTACAGAGAAAAGCAGTGTCGTCACTTAAAATTGGCAGGTGTGGGTTATTTGACCTCTCCTGGGAAGCTGAATGCCTTCTCGTTACGTTTCCCACCAATTGTGAAGGCTTGGGAAAGTGAAAGCAAACATTTAAACTCTTTTTTGCTGTTTCTCTTTTTGTCAGTTGGAAGTATCATTGTCTCAAGTATTTCAGAAAGGGCTGTTAAAGCTTAGCAGAGAGCCTGACACTAAGCCATCTAGGACTCTTTTAGGTGTTTCAATCTCTCAAAGCAATGCTTGTTATGAAGCACACAATAATGGTGTTTTACCTGGGTTTACTGCACTGAACTGCTGATGTCTTCTGATAGAGAAGAACACATACAAGGAGGGCTCATAGCCATTAGAAAAAGTCTCTTTTGATTACACAAATAAAGACAATGCACTCTCAGAGTAGAACTCTGTGTTTTGGAAAGCTACAGTAAATTCTGGCATTCATTGAGCACTTCTCAAAGGGACTATGTTCTGTCACTCTTTATGTTCTTACAGAGGAATTAGTTTAAATTACCCATTTTCATTCAAAACCAGACTGTTTTGCAACTGTTCAAGAATTAAAAAACTACCTTGAAGCAAATAATGTTATCAATCAATATTTGTCAGTAAAAGATCTTGAAAACATCAAACAAAGTGTTTAGCTGACCAAACCAAGCAAACTGAACCCATGAAGATGCTCAATAATAACTTTAATAAGAATACTTTAGAAAGCCTTGAAAGTTGTAACATTATGTTCTTCCTGTCCTAAGAAATTTGATGCTTTGCACCCTTCAAAACAAAATTTTCTCTTCAGAAAAAAAAAATACAAAGTTGAATTTTACTTTTTTTTAAGTTTCTCTTCATTATTTCAGAAGATCCGTAAATCATTACACACCTTTTTGCTATCTTCTTTTAGAACTATGTCTTGTTACAGAAATAAGGTTTTTCACTATCAGCCTCTATTCATGGAATATTTTTAAACATGCCGCTACTGGTAGGATGCAAATTACAAAAGGAAATCAAATAACCAAAGAGATAAGGTGTTTCAGCTGGATGGCAAGAGGACTCCTGTGCATTTAATAAACGTGTAAAACAACTGGAAGGGAAGATTTCCTATCACTTATTTCCAGCTTCCCCAAATGTGGACAGCTGTGCAAATTTCTTTTCCCCAACAAGAGCTCAGTGGAAAGAAAGAAACAAACAAAAGCAAGCTTAGCACTACTGGTACATCTAGAATTTGAAAGTGCCAGAAAGCCATCCTAAAGAACCTCAAGCAAGCAAGGGTTTCTGGACTTAATACATAGTGAAGAAAGGAAGTATGCACAAAACCCTATCCCTTCCTTTATTTGCTTTTAAAGAGATGAAAAGTCCCTTCTCAAGTACCAAAAAAAGGTTGGAAGTGCTCCAAAGGAGTGTGTTCCTTTTTGACTTAAGGCATAAAATCCTGGGTTCAAGTCTAAACCCTTGAGAAGACATTTTTTCCAGAGGAAGAAAGGGAAGGGGAAGGGAGAAGGGGAAGGGGCTGTAAGCAAGAACAACTTTACAGAAATTAAGTTGATAGCACTTGCCTCAGAGGCTGGAGATTTGTTAGCAGCCTGGAAGGATTGCATCTTCACTGTACTTCACACTGCCAGCTTTTAACATGGGGAAAATAATATTAAATCAACAGTGTCTAAAATATTTCAGGGTTGGTTTATGTGAGAGGCTTCAATCATTGATTAAATTAGGAAGACAAAACTCTTGTAATCTGTGGCAGATTAAAGAGCATATAGGATGTGTAAAAAGGATTGCTCAGCTCACGTTGTAGGGAAGCCCAGTTGCCTCCAAGGCCCACTGCAGCCTGGGACAAAGGCTGCAGCTGAGTGAAAGAAATCCATCTATTAATAAGCAATCAGAAAGAAAAAGATCAAAACACCAACACTGCTGGGAACAAAGGGAGCAGTATTTTAAAAGGACAGGGTAAATTGCTGAACACATCTCACTTTCTAGACCATGTGGGGCACTTAGCGAGAAAGTGAGGACTGTTGTGCACTAATGGCAGCTGTCAGGCAAAAATTAATCACAAAATATTTAAACAAATCAAACAGAGAAAAATCTATTTTTTCTAATAAAAACATCCTTGTTTTTTGGGGGACTTCTGTGGATTTGGTGGGCTGTGTTTGTTCGTTTGGGTTTTTTTGTTTGTTTGTTTGTTGATTTCATGGGTTTTGTTTTGTTTCATTTTGTTTTAATTTTTTTTAATGCTGACTTCCTGTATTTTGCTAGTTTACACCAAGGTCTGGGAAATTGCAAAAGCAACAAACAAAAGGCACACTGTTTACACATCCCTCCTTTGAAGGAGGCAGAATAAACTTGGGATTGCTTCTTTCAGGAGAGGATTCAGGCTGTTTAGGAGGATTGACACAGCCCTGCACATCTCCAGCAATAATGGGTGTCAGGAGTGACCACTGGTTCCACATCCTATGCACAAAAGGGGTGCTGTGGATGGAAATTACATAGCTTGGAAATTAAGTCACAGATAGGCATAGTTGAAGGAAACAGAGTGCATTGCAGCATGTCCCGTTATTTCCACTAGTTTTGGTTCACTGGTAATCTTCTGTATCGCTAATTTGTGGAGGATGCACCCAAATGCACCTCCCAGTGGCTTTGCAGCTCTGGGATCCTGCTCGCAGGGCAGGCACCACCACCAGGGCACTGGCCCTGCAGCACCAGCTGCTGTGAGAGCACTCAGCGTTTCCATGGTGAAGAAACTCTTCCTAGAAAGGCCACCGGAGCTACCTATAATGCTGATCATTTCCACGGCCTGGGAAGGAAAAGCATTTAACATAAAGTACTTGTGGCTGCAAAACTGAAGCTTATTTAATCCTCCTTAACTTCAGCAGTTCTCTTTCAGACAGTTCCCATCCCTGCTCTCCCTGACACTGCTGTACCTCACCACCTGCCCAAGACCCCTTTGCCTGACTGCTGTGAGTAGGATATGTGGTTTGAGCTGGATACTTCAGTGTAGAAGGGAGTGCCCACATAAGTGGTGGAGTGGCTCCCAGTTCCACAGGCACAGCTGCAGGAGCACCCAACAGGGACCATGCAGCAGAGCTGGGACACAAAAGAACTGAGACTCTTCATGTGTTCCAGGGTGGTCTGAGACAGTGACAGGATACCTGTGTCCATGCAACAACTGCCAGGCCCCAGATGAAGCATCTGGCTGCCAAAATAAACAATGGTTTTGTTTAATGGATGAATCTGTACTTACTGTCTGTACCAGCTTGTGTTGGCAGTAGGTACATCTGAGGGCTGGAGGCTTACACTGCTAGTCATGAGTTCACTGAAACACAAATAGAGTATTTTTATGCCAGGCATGTTGTATCCCTGCTGGTGCAAAAGCCAATATTGGATGCTTCAGGATGAAAAATCTTTGTGAGTTATGAGAGAGGATCTACACCCACAACTAGTGTTATAAAACGCAGACTAATCAGCATGGCATGCATTTGAAGAATAAATGAGCTGTCCCCAGCATCTGCTTCACGCTGATGTCTTCCAAACAGGAGCAAAAGGCCCGTTGTCTTCTTCAGCTTGATGTCTAGTCAATGACCATCAGATGGACCTTATTTGTTAAATCAGTCAGCAGGTGAGAAGAACAGAATGTGGGTCCACCACCCTTCTCAACAAAATGCCCAAGTACATCAAGATTTTTCTTGCATTTTTACAGTCAATATCCTAATCACATTTCTTTAAAAAAAGATACCATGCCTCTAAGTTAAAATACTCTCATGAACCTGAAACTAGAATGAAATTTGAAAAACACCATTCTAAGAGGACAGTTGTCTAATGAATTTGATGAAATCAAATAATCATTTGTACAAAGTAAACAAATTTGTCTGTGCAGAAGAGAATAGGGCCTTCCTATATCCTACCTATCTCCACAATGAAGGAGAAACTCCTCCAATGACCTATGCATGACGGAAACAAATGCTGGGG
The DNA here is from genome assembly GCF_963513975.1 of Fringilla coelebs. Lineage (NCBI taxonomy): Eukaryota > Metazoa > Chordata > Aves > Passeriformes > Fringillidae > Fringilla > Fringilla coelebs. The sequence continues at coordinate 26,631,670 of NC_140031.1, forward strand.
TCATTAGCTTCCTCATTCTGCTGCTCCTTGGCATGAGCATGCATAAATTTAGGATTGCATCCAATGAGTGTCGCGGTGAGGGAAGTCTTGGACTCTCAATGTGAGAATCAGCAAGCTCCAAATTTATTGATAAGCACCAGACTTTTATACACAACAAGTAATAAGCTCATGCATATTCTGTAAGCTAAGAAATCTATTGGTTATACTACAATATCAGCTCTTCCTTGTTCTTGAGAACTTCCATTTCTGCTTCTCACATCTCATCCTCATTACTGTTATCGTACCACAGCTGTGCTCAAGGACACAATGTTGTTGCAGGTGCAGAAACTCAGATTAGCTGGGTTTGGTACTTTCCCAGTCTTTGGTCAGCTAACAAGAGAATGTCTACGTGACCTCTGTCCTTTAGCCATTCCTCCACAAATGAGTCTAACTTTGGGAGTTGATTTTATAGGTTTCTTGTTTTGGTAAGAAATTGCCAGTGTTTTTTCTGTCCTGAGTTCTCCCTACAGATGTTGTTTCGCCTGTTACTATGGGTCTCCAGTTTGCTTCTGAGCTGCTGTAAAATATTTTCTCCCTGCCCTGGCATGTAAGACAAGCATCCTGTGAACATCCAACCTCATTCAGGCCAACTCTGCCTCTCACAAGCTGTCATGCAGACATGCTCGTCTTTCCCAGCAGAGGCATCCAAAGAGACCTTTGGTGGTAATTTTTGGTTTCAGCATGATTCTCCAATGTAGTTCAAAACCCTAGCTGCTGTATGCACATATCCATTAAGGAAATTATTCTATTAATCTCTCAGGTGAATCATGACAGGCATCAAGTCCAGCTAAGGGCTTTTGCAGAGATTGAGCTTGGTTATACAATTTCATTATACGGATGATATAACTACACTAAACTGCAGTGGCTTCCTCATCCTGCTCAAAAATAAAGTTCTGGGAGGTCTAGGGAATCAAGCATTCTTTAAAATACTTCAGGGACAAAAGTTTGGTGGCAACTTTATCCTCTGTCATATTAGAATTGCTCAAACCTTGGGGAGCATATTTTGACACTGCTTCTCCAAAGGCAAGTGCTACATTTCATCCAGTAAATTATTTCTGGAGTTGCATTCTTGTGCATTCATGCACAACTCAAGAACACTGTTCTGCCTCAAATATCCGTAGGCCGAATGGTGAGATCCAAGACAATGTGTGGCAAACAGCAGCACATACCCTCCAGCATTGAAAACTCTGATGATGGAAAATCAGGTGCCCTGCTGCATTCTTTCATCTAACTCTGGACTCTCAGGCAAACATATGGTATTTTTTCCCTGCTGCCACTGGTGTGGCCATGAACCAGGGTGGAAAAAAATACTCTGCCTTCTTTTGTGTTTGTGTAACATCCTTCCTTTGCAGATGGGGCTCTGCAGTGCGAATTGCCAGGGGTGTAGAAATTGCCAGTGCTGAGAAAAGAGAGACACAACGTGCATCTACTGAAACTGCTGCATCCCTAAAAGTAAGTCAGGACAGCAGAAGAGAGAAAAAGCTGGGCTTTTACAGGCTTGCAGTGGAGAGGATTGCTCTGCCTCTCAGCTGCCATGCCTGCTGTGTGGGGTCATTCACACCAGTGAAACACATTACCCTTGCTCTCATTGTGGCGGGCAGAATACTCACAACAGCAAACATTCAGTATTTTTAAAATAGTTTTTAATTTAATTCCTTAGGCTGCTATCCAGCTTTGGCATTGTAGCTGCTTGTCAATAGTCAGCACTTCACAGTGTCCTTGAGAGGCAGAGGTGCCTCTGATGGGGGATGCTCAGCAGCACAGCCCTGCCCTGCTTAGCCCCTCTCTGTTTGACAGACCACAAAGGCAGGGAGCCAAGGGTAGGAGGGACACTTGGTTCTGGTCATTCTTAGGTGGGTGCCTGAACTTCACTTCCTACATGCCAAATCTCCCTTTTGGATAAAAAATAAATATGTGGGTTTTTTCAAGAAAGTGGTATTTCTAGAATGGACAAAATAAGGCACAGGAAAACATTACCATTTCCTATGGAAAGAACATTTCAACTTTTTGTTTGGCAAAGTAATGAATTATTATTCCTATAAAATTTTCATAGGATTGGTTTTCTTAATACATCAGGATTGTTTCCACTACCCCTACAAATCAGGTGAAGTTTGCTGTCGCTTAAGGGACTTCCCTGAAGCTGTGAGCCTCGTGGAACTGTCAGCATCCTATTTTCTGAGGTTAGAGAAATGTGGGAGAAGACAAAATATGCAATTTATGAGTTAGAGTGCTGAGCAGCTGCTTGCTGTGGAGCCATAGATGCACATTGCAGTTTGAGGAAGACTTAAGGCAACTCATCCAAGATAACTATGGCCTCTTGGGCTCCTCTACAGCGGCAGCAAAGCAAAAAATCCCTGCCAAATACAGCAGCAGAGGAAATGTCTGATGCCCCTCCTTTCTACACTTTTACAAAAGTGGCCCACAGATGGGAACAGGGTTGATGCAACCTGCCTCTAAATTTAGCCCTCAGATCACCTGTACTCAGGTGCACTGGCAGCACAGAGGATGCTGATGCGACTGACCCAGTGGCTCCTGAGTAAGCTGTGAGGGATGTCCAACAAAAAACAGGTTTCAGGCATGGGAAGTGTTAGAATCCAGAAGGATGGGGCCTGAAAATCCATGAGAGCTCACTCTGCCTGAGCCTCTGCTCAACCCACTGCTGAAGGTCAGGATGATTTCTCTGAAGTCCTTCTTGTTTTTAACACATGTTCTATGTGTGCAGAGGGTTTATCTGTTTTGTGAGCAATCTGAAATGTCTGTCAAAGCATACAACAATATTTATTGCACCAGATAATGGAAAAATACAATGAGTTATCTCTCTTCAAAGTATTACTTTTACTTACTTTTAGACATGTCCCTTATGATTCCCTGCTCACAGACATGGGCATCTGGATTTTTGAAGGAAATAGGTGAGTTTGGTTTTTTTTGGGGCGGTAGGGACTTTTTCTCTAAATGTTTAATAGTCCAGACTTCCTACCTGTCAGAGCAGATCACAAATGAAAAACAGCCTAAAGAGCTAGAAAAACCCTGCAAAAGCACATATTGCCAGCCCAGTGTCTCTTGCTGGTGCTTGGGCTGAGCAAGGCAAACACTCACTCCCACAGCCCCAGGTGGGAGCTGCACCAGCATCTCTGACGGTGACAAAGCCAGTGCCAGTGCCCAGCTGGGAAGGAGGAACCTGCTTCTCATGGCTCACACCTGTGAAACAGTAGCAACACATTCACGGCTTCATCCCCCTTTCTCCTGGAGGCTCTGGCTGCATTAATTCAGATAGAGACAAGTTTCTCTCTCTGGTGCTCGACAGAGTGGGGTCTCTGTCCCCTCTCCAAGCCTTCCCTATGTGCATGTGCAGGGCAGATGGAGCAGATTGGAGGTGCTTACTGGCTCCCCTCACTTCGAGTTTGCCTGTACACCCCTCTGCCCCATTTGGCAGATCCCGGGGCTCCCAGTTAGTGCACTCTGCAAGGGCCAGACAAGCTCCAAGGAGCTGAAGGGTGAACCAAGACCTGCCGGTTTTAATCGCAGCATCAAAGGAAAAAGCCCCATCCACTGCATGACCACACTGAAAGGTCTGTCATTCTTACGTGGGTAATGCAACAATTGACTTCTTTATTTAATTTCACTTGTTTTAACTGTCAAGAGCTGGCAGCTCTTGAAAGAAAGGATTAAGTGGGAGAAGTGGAAAGAGTCCTATCTGCTTGCTCTGCACACTGCGGTAGTCTGAGTGCTTTCATTCTGTTTGTACAGTTTCTGGTACAACATGGTCCTGACCCAACTAATCGGATGAATAGGCTGATGGTAAGGAGTTGTTTGCTAGTCTGAACATACTTGCTTTTTGGTTGTTAATATAAAAAATGGTAAGTGGTGCTCACTGTTATCTCAATTAGCTCTTTCATCAGTAACCCTTTTTTTTAGAGTTGGTAATTCAGCCATTAAAAAATAGCCTCTGGATGGGAAGTTAGCAGTCAGGATTAATAACTATTAGCATCTTAAAGAGCTGCAGGGCCTAAAAAAAATGGGTCTGAATTAATATGTGCAAAAAATTTTTTTTTTGTTTTTTATAAAAGCTCTGTGGTTTGAGAGAGAGTTTACATCAATGTCATAGCAGCTTTACTTAGATTTAATCTCTAAAATGTTTTAAAGGCTTTGGAGATTTCAGAAGTAAAACTGGAAATTATTTAGATGGAAATGTCACTGAACCTATTAACTTTTTATAGAATGATAAAATCCTAACAATTTTTGTCTACCATTACTTGAGTGTGGTCCATAGGGAAAAAAACCCCATTGAGAGAAACTTTGGTGGTCTCCATTCATAAGCTTCAGGTCTAAAAAAAAAATAAAATCTGGGAATATGCAGAGCTTGGGGAGAATTACCCAGGGAAAGGCAGAAGAAAAGTAGAGGAATTACACAGAAAGAAGGAAATGAGAAGGGATCAGAGGATGCCAGTATTTGGTATTTGATAGCACACTAGGTAAAACTAGAAGAAGCAAGGAGTTTTGCACCAAAGCTGTGTCCTTTTGCTCTGTGAAGTGACTCCCAATAATCACCTTGCAGGGTCCAGAGCTGGAAAAGAAGACCAGGCATTGTTCTCTGTACACTCCTGACTTTGCTGAGTCTCCTGCATCTTGCTTAATCTTGGCCTGTGGATTCTGATTTTTATTTGGGAGGGACTGTCCTGTGAAACCTTCCCGGCATCATCACAAAGCTTCTGAATCATTTGCTCCTGGAGACACTGGAGCCCTGGGGCAACGGAGATAGCTCTTGTGATAAGAGTGGGAGGAGTGAAAGAAAACACCCATCAATCCGTTCCGAATATTCAAACCCTTAAGCGAAAAAATTCAAGGCACACAAAAACCTCCCGGGACTACTGTATCCTTTCGTTGCTGAAAAGGCTTTAGAGATGGCCTGTTCTGAACAGTAAAAATCACGGCACAAGTCTAAAAACTTTGTTTCTGAGCTGAGGTTCACAAAACAGTGCAGAGGGAGCTGATGCCCGTTTTGCTCTTTGAAAGCCCTGCCGAGGACCCCATCCAACCCAGCGCAGCCGGAGGGCACATTCTGCCGAGGCTCCAACATGAAAAAAAGCGTTTCACGGGAGAGCCTCCACTGGGGAATCCCAATCGCTCGGCACTGTGCACTAGCCTGGGACAGGGATCGGATCTGACCCCATTAATTGGACCTGCTGGCAACAACGCTCCTTTCCTGAGCTTCGAACCAGTCCCTCTAACCTGCACACATGGGCGGACTCCATTTGGGTTAGCCCCTGGCAGATTTTCCCAAGGATGCTGAACTTCCAGGCGCAGCCCCGACGGTAACCTACTCTCCCTGACTAGGAGCTCCCGCATCCCGGCGAGCCGCCGAGCCAGGCTCTTGAGCGGGGGCAAGGAAACTCCTCTCTGCTGCCGCTGCCACCGGCGCTCGCACTCCAGCGCACCGCCGGGGCTCCCCCGCCACGCCGTGCACCCAGCCAGGCCGCCCTGATGCTTCCCGTCCCGCGGGGGTGCGGGGGGCCGGCTGGGGGTGCGGGGGGCCGGCTGGGGGTGCGGGGGGCCGGCAGCCCGGCCCGGAGCAGGAGGGTGGCTGGCGGCGCCGCGCTGGTTTTGGGCAGCGCGCAGCCGCAGTGCGGCCGCCGCCGGGTACAAAGCGGGGCCGGAGCGCTCCGCGGACTCGCAGCGCGGCGGCGGGAGGGAGGCAGGGAGACCGGGAGCTCAAGTTTTGCGAGGTTACTGGAGCCCTCCCCAACCTCCTCGCCTGGGACGTGGAGCCCGGAGGTGAGCGGCGGGGGATGCGGTGGGGACGGGCTGGACGTGGGCGCTCGGGCAAGGGGCGAGAGTAGCGGCGGACGCTGTTGCCGCCGCTCTCGTCGAGAGGAGCAGCGCAGCTTCCCCCGGCCCCGGGGCAGCTCCTGGCTCTGTCGGCAGCGGCGCTGGTAGAAGACGGCGGTCCCGGCGGACCGGTCTGTGAGCTCTTGATCTCCCTCCCCGTTTTGAGTAAAAATGCTTGGTTATGCCAAACGAGGTGCGGACGCGCGTATTCCGTGCATCGCCGCATCCCGCCCGCTCTCGGAGCCGCGGAGGCGCGACCCTGCCCCGAGGGAGGCGCTGCTAGGTGCGGCGGGAAGTACCTGGGCAGGGGAGAGGAGGGGGTGGAATGGGTCACATGTGGGAGCAGTGTTCACCGGCGCTTTGTTTAAATGGACCGTCACTAACTTGTGAGACGGCACTTCAAAAGAGTAGAGATTTTTTTTGGGGGGTAGGGGGATGGGAAAAGGGGAAGGTCTTGGGCTTTGATGCTCAGTACATGAAAGTGCCTTAACTTTGGCTGCTCTTCACGAATCTCACGAATGCTCTTCACGAAAAAAGAAAAAAACCCAACTCACAAACTCTTAAAGACATCCTGAAGTGTTTGAAAACAGTCTTACTTTTTTCTGAAACAACGTTGTGGGGCCCAATAGCTTGATACACATTTACGTGTAAAAACTGATTCAGACGTAATTACAAGCCTCAGTAATAATAGTGACTTTCTTGTGACTGCTTTGTCCTCGAGTTACACATAGGACCAAGCTGAGTTTAATTTTTCTTGAAGCGATGTTAAGGTCAGGTATAGTGTGCTTTTTGTTAAATCATAGCTCTCAAACATTTAAGTAGCAGCTAAGCCGTTTGGCATTTTAGTAGCATAGTTGGCTACCTTGTATCTTGGCAAGCCATAAAAGATACCATGACAATTTACTGATTAAACATATCGGCTGTATCTTACCCTTTTATATCACCCCTTCTGTCAGGGTGACTGGGTCTTATTAAACGTTGTGTGGGTGTCTGTGGAGAAGGAAGAAAAATATGAGAAAAGTCAGAGGAGGCTGATCAGGTTAATGTATGGATTTAAGAAAGGCCAGACTAATTTAGAAAGTGCTCATGATGTGCAGAGAAAGTCCTGATATTTTTGTTCAGGTGGTGTGTCAAGTCCTTAGAAGTGCTGCTTGGGTCTTCAAGTCCAGAGTCAGTTTTCCAAAGGGAGTGGGTGCCAGTAGAGCAAAGTGGTACTGCCTGACAGGAGTAGGGCTGCTGTCAATCCGTGCTGCAAGCAGTATCCTTGAAGTCTTGTCTCTCTTCTGTCTGGGAACATCTGCCATATATTAGTGACTAGACTAGAAATAGGATTCTACCCCAAAACTTTCTCCTCAAGAGGAGATGAAATATTGTCATATGATGCGACAGCTTGTGTCCTTCCTCTGTTGGTTTTGAGTGAGAGAGGTTGCAGCTCTGGTGCACCTCTCCAGCTCTGGTGTGGGGCAGCGGGGTGGGAAACTTGTTGCATACCATGCAGTGCTGAGTGTGGGTCACACCAGCGCCAGGGGTGGTGGCACAACTCCAGGTTGTGGCAGAGTGCAGTTTGGGCTTAAGGACAGGTGGATACAGGCTCTTGTGTGCCTCAAAATCTGTAGCTTTGCTGACCATGTGTTTAATGGAATTTGGTGTTACATTTGACTCTGTTTCATTAGTCTGACATCGCAGTGTGGTTTGTCCCTTTGTATTGCTAGCAATCTAACTAGAAGGAAATTCATATTGTAAAGTGTATTTTGGTGACAACTTCTGTAGCACTCCAGCCCATACAGGAGTCCCAAATGTCTTAGTTTTTAAGTTTGTGCATACCTGCTTTCTTTTAAGGTAGGGCTTTACTTCAAAATTGCACTGGAGAAAGCCCTGATTGAAAACAATGTGAACTGGTTTTTGGTGTCAGTTCAGTGTGTCTTTCAAAATCCCACCTCCTTGAGAGAACCTGCTATGGAGGTATTTCTTGTAGCACAAATTACCTCACTTAGAGATGAGTTGATCCAGTAGCTCCCCCTTGGTATCTGTTTGCCTTTTCTCACTCTAGCAGTTTTCTCAGGTTTGTAAGCTTCTGGTACAGCTTGTCGTCTCAATTTCTGCAGCGCGCTGCATGTCTAAATAATAGATGGTGAAAGTGAAATGAAAACGTCCAAATGAAGAGTCAGTTTTGCAAATGATGCAGAGCTACTGTGGAGAGCTGTCGGGAATGGGCATCTGATCGTGCTTTTAGTTGCTAAAACATTAGTTGTTAACTGAGGAGAGTTGCAGATTTTCTTGTGGTGTCAGCACCTGTTGAAGTGGTAGGTCATGGAGATGAAGGGCTTTTTCCCTAGTGATTTAGCTAATGGAATTGACTAATGGGCCAAAGAAGGTGTTTCAGGCATCACTGCTTGTGCTGTTTATCCATCCAAATTCTCCTCTGCACTTTAGAAAGGCAAGAAACATAGTACTTGGGAAGTGGCTTGAAAGCTTGTGTGCATGTATGTGCACAAGTATGAATTTTATCTAAAATTTTTGTGGGTTGTGTCAAGATGACATGTATTAAGCTGATGACTAGGTTTTAATGTTGTGATGATGAGGAGTTCATGTGGAATTGCAACAAGAAGTAGCAATGAACTACTTCCAAAAAATAATGATTCCCCCTAACTTCTTAAAGATGCAGTAAATGTAGTTTACAGATGACTTGAAATGCCAGCTGTAACTTTTTACAGAATTTATTTGAGAAGTCTTTTGTTTAAACTATATAAAAATATCTAAAATAACATTGTATTTTTATAAACCTTTTGTATATAACCATAATTCACAAGACTTTATGAAATAAAAATATTTATGAACATTATTAAATAAGTTCATCTTGACTAGAGATTGAGATTTATGGTGAGGTTTATAATGTGTTTGAGTCTAGTGGGAAATGATTCATTTTAAGTATCTTAATAGTATCTGCTTGCATGGTTGAATAATTGGTAGTGCTGTAAAAAGGCATTTAGGCATCTCAAGGGAAACTACTTAGGCTTGTCAACTCTGACACTCCACAGTTGTCTCTTGCTCCCATTATAGAGGCTATATATTGAGGGGAAATAACATGCAAATGACTGTTCCCAGCTATCAAAAGACTGGCGCCTGAAGAGAAATAAATACATATCAGGAATTAACAATTGGCATAATTGATTTTTTTTTTCAGTTTATATATTTTCCTAGCAGTGTTGTACTGTGAATTATACTTGTAAGGTCTATCTAGCATATTCTCTGATTCTGAATTCTGCCCATATATTAGACTTTGGGAAACTGTATCTGCAGTCATGACAGTAGTGTTGAGACTTGTGGTTAAATCTGAAAAGTGATTCAGGCCATGTTTATATTTGTACTTCACCAAAGGTTCCCTGGCAAACTCCAGAAAGCAGAAAGATGTATGTGGTGATAGTCACTTTTTCACCATTAATGGTGTACTTGTCCATGATGAGGAAAAAAGGAAATAGCTTGTAATGTAGTGAATATGGGAAATGCTTTCTGAGCTTTGATAGTAATGAAAAAAAAAAAAAATTGGTCATTCAGGAGGGGTGGCAAGAGCATCTGATCTCTCTTTTGGCCTGCCACAGACTCTGCATTAACCCTGCATTAAGCCCAATGACTAGTCTGGCTAAAGCATAACTTAGAAGGTGACATCCTGTTGGACTTAAAACACTCCCACAGGTTTCCCTTGTCGCTTAGTGCCAATTTTTGGTGCTTTTCTGAGCTCAAAAATGTGTTTCTGATTTCTAATTAGAGCTGTACTGAGGAAGGATAGCTGGCAATTAAGCATGAGTCATGAATGCGTGTTTTCAATGTCCCTTTAATTCTTTAGAAATGTGAGTAGACTGAAGACAGAGGAGTCGGACAAGATCAGTTGGAACTTAATTGTGGATAAGCATTGTCTAACTGAGCCTGGTCTTTTCAAAAGCCAAGCTGCTGTTCACATACTTTTCTGATGTGTGGCCTCCCTATTGCACACAGAGCCAAAAGTAGTCGCAGATACCTGTCCTGATGGGCTGGAGGTTGTGACTACCTTTCCCCAAAACAAGGCATCTCCAGAAAATGTTCTGGTGAAGGGGATGGTGGGAGGAGCCTGCTTTGTGGCTCAGGGATAGTGCCTGTGTCCCATCCTTCACGCAGACAGATGTCTCTGCTGTCCTGGAGCACTGGGATGTTGCTGTGTGACACACAGAGCTCCAGACAAAGAAGTGTCAGTGAGAGAAGTCTCCTACATGCGTGCTATGTCTGCTTTTCCATCTTCTCTGCAGCCGGGTATGCCATGAGCTACAGCAGCTTTTTGTGGTGTTTGGGGGTGGTTGGTGTCCAGGAGGGCAGTGGGAGCACCTCACTGGATTTCTTGGACAAATGTTTGTGCCACCACACTTAGGGGATGGATTGGTGGTCTGCACTGGCCTGGTGATGTATTAGACCTGTTTCATCATGTGCCAGTGCTTGAAGTTCCTGCCTGTAGATCCCTAAGCTACTGGTTGTGGAAATTTAGAATGATTTACTGGTGAATTCTTCGTTATCTAAAGGTACCCTTTCCTCATTCCAAGGACCTTGCTTTTTCTTACTAGTCTTCTGGGCCCAGAGAGTCCAGAGCATTTACATGAAACAGTAGTGCCCTGGCAGGAGCAGGTTACACTGCTGCTGAGGTTTCTAAGAAGATGCAAACAGTCAAGGTGTTGGTTATTGGACACAAGGCACTAGCCTTAGTAAGGCTGCTTTGGGTTGAGAGGTTCTGTGCCAGAAGTTTTTGTCCAGTGTGAGGTACCCATACATCTAAGACTGATGAGGTCTAATCAGTCCTGTATGTCTTGTATGAGTCTGTAACTGGTTATCATTGACTTTTCAACTCTAAGTCCCTGGACTTTTTTTTCCTACTTTTTTTACTATTTCAGGCAGTATTCTGAAGTTTAGCTTCCAGACAGGGCTGTTACCCACACAAATGATCAGTCCTTCTCTTGGTCTCACTAAACTGTTAGCCTTTATGGCTGTGTACTGACAATGAGTTCTGTAACATGTGTCCACACATTTCAGCCTCCTAATTGTATGGCTTGATCAACACTTCTTGATGTAAGTTTTAGCTTTTATGCACCATCTATTATTTTACATAATCTACCAGCCCCTGCCAAATAATGTAGTTTGGTCTGTTAAAGATTGAACTGTCTTTTTGGAGTCTCTTTCACGATTTATAAGTATTTCTGATCTCTTCCCAATTCTGCAGTGTCACTATTGAGGGGGAGGATGCTGCCCGGATTGGCTCAGATGATTTTGCACCACGAATTGCTGAGTGGCGCCAGAAATGTTTCTGTTTTTTTCAGTGCCCCTGCCAGTCTCCACACCTCCTGGCTCTTTCCTGTTGAATCTGCCTGTGCCACAGGGGCTTTACAGGGGCTGCAGGTAGGCGGAAAACCTGTGCCTGGCTGAAAGCAGTGAGCTCTTCTCTTGCACTTCTGCTGCCACCTTCTTTCTGTTGGTGCTAGTATTAATGTGGCTGTGGGACAAAATTGGAACACTGATCTGGCTGGAAACAGATGTGCTGGAATACCTCCCTCCCTGCCCTGACCCCCGGCTATTTGATGTGTGCACAGTGTCCCACGGGCTGTGCCAACATAGCATGAGAGGGTGGGAAACCTCAGCGGTAGTACAGGGATGTGTCAGAAATTAATAGGCATGAAATCATGGTACTGTGATTGCCTCCCGAGCCTGTGAGTTGGAAATCCATATGATGTGGGTTTAGTCCATTAGAACCTTTCTGAGGTTCTAATGAGGATCAGGAGCACTGATCACCAAAGCCCTGCTTTGCGGGTGGGACTGGGAGAGCCCCTCGCCTCGCATTTTCTACTCATCAGCCTGCAACCTGTTAGTCTCAAAGAATAACAAGTTGAGTTTAGTTTAAAACTAAATTATCTATTTAAAACTAAACTAATTATCTCCTCCGAGCCGATCTGATTTTTTTTTTTTATTTTTTTAGCCGCATGTTTTCCCAGTTAACGGCTGGAAGCCTTCCCTGAAGTGAGACAATGTCAGAGGTTGAATGTGTTTGTTTAGGTGCATAAACATGGCTGTGCATGGTGGGGCTTCCATCACAGTGTTTTCATTCACTTCGTGAGCTGTTAAATGAGAAAAGGATGGCGCTCATTCTTGAGCTGTTTTGGAACAGCTGTGTCAAAAAGCCCCCAAGGACCTCGGACAATAGTGAAATCTCTGTGAATGATGCTCTTTTCATCTCTGTCACAGCACATGCAGAGGATCTCTGAGAGTTACACAAAACTAATTTAGTTTGGATAGGGAAAGAAGGATACATACGTGAGTGCTTTATGTGGCCCTTCAGTATTTCTCCAGATGGAATTTGCGAAGAAGTGTGGTGACTGGGGGAGATAATGTTTAGATTCAGACTAAGGAACCTTTCTCTCTATTTATGTAGACACTTCTGAGTGTTTTAAAATTAGAATATGAAAAGTAACAAAGGACGGTCAAGATACTGATCGCGAGACAAAAGCAGGGGCACTTGACTCATGCATAGTTATTAAATTTTGCAATATTGCTTCATTTTCCTCCCAATTTCCACCCTTCCAACAGAAGAGAAATCAGAATGAAAGAGTTGATAGGCCTTCTCAGTTTTGCAGCTTGGCAAATGCAATTTAGGGCTGTTGGTATTTTCTGACCAGTGCTTTGTTATTAACCCACCTGTTAGTAGACAGGCTGTTTCAATTTGTCAGTGTTCCTTTGCAGTGTTAGTAGACTGATACATTAAGATACATTCCACTTCCCGCTGCAGTTCAGTTTTTGGAGGGCTGCACTACAGCATAGCCTTGCTTCTTTTTTTTCCCCAGGTGTATCTGCCTCAATAGACACGGCAGAATACCTGCTAAGAGATGTATCGTTTGGCTGACTCTTTCTTCAGAGTAGAAACTGGGGTTTCTATCGGGGTGAATCCCACTGTGGGGGGGTTGTTTGTTTGTTTGTTTTGTGTTTAAGGAGAGTGCTTTACTGGGTAACGACTCGTATGCTGGAATCTGACTTTTCACTCGATTGGCCACAGACACACCCAGATGTACCTGCGCTCTGCAATAGATAACTGTAGTGTGCATTGTTTACATTTCAGACACCAAACCAGGGCGAAAATCAGGCTGTTCATTCATTGCGACCTGTCATGTAGCTGAGTGTGAGTGCACGTCCCTCCAGGCTCCATTAGCATGAGTTAACTTTGTAATTGGGTTTCTGGGGCAAACAGGGACAGGAAGCAGAAGTAATTTGGCAGGCCAGGCTTAGCTTTTTTGTTCTGTGTGTCCTAAGTGCACAAGAGAGCAGAAGTAAAAGAGTGGTGCAGAAGTAAAAGAATGGCTGGAGAAATCCTAACAAAGCAGAGGACAGTTGTCAAAACTTGATCTGGATGTTATGGAATATCATGGGACTTAACCAAGGTGGGACATTACAGCTATATTGAAGCAGAATTTCTATAGGCTCCTGTGATTTTTTAGAGTCCTTCTCCTCCTGCTCTGTATTTTTCAGCTGTCTGTCTGGCAGTAGCACTTTGCCTTGTTGAGTCTAGCAACAGAAAATTGCTTGCAACAGAAAATTCAGGCTTGCTGAATGAAAATCAGTTGTCACTAGTCAGTTTTGAAGCTGCTTCACAATGAACTCAATAGAAATGTAAGTTTTGAAGTTGCTCTAAACTCTGTTCATAATACCTAGTTTTGCACAAATAAACCAAAAAAGGGGGGGGGGGGGGGGGAATCCAAGCCAAACTGTAAAATGCGTTCCTGAGTAGGGGAGACAGGTTTTGGTGTTTTTTCTTCTATTTTTTAAGGCATTGAAAATCATTTGGCTCTTTTCAGGTGTTCAGTTTGGATTTACAGGAACACGATTAAAATTAAGCTGCCTTATGGTATTTTTTTTAAAACCACACTTCACATTTTTCAATTAATAACTTCACTTTTAAAACAATAGTCTTTTTCCCAGACTAATCTTAAGACTCAGAAAATGCAATACAAGAAGACTTTTTTTTAGCTTAAGCTCCATTCCTTCCTGATATGTGGGGCTGAACTTGTTCTCAAACTTTCAAGTTGCTGCTTTCTTGGTTTTTTTCCTGATGATAAGCTCTGGAGGGGTTTTCTTTCCTCAGATGAATGCTCGTCTTACTGTGGCATCACTGACCATTTTCTCAATTAACACTTTGCCAGCAGCCTTCTCAGGAAGCTTTCTGTGCATGACGAGTCAGTAACATTCGAAGAGGAGATATAATCACCTGCAAGACCCAGGTGAAATCTCTCTGAAACAAAGAGATGCTGGAAATTATGCGGGCATGATTAGCTGCAGTTTGTGTCCTGTCAGCATCATTTACCAAATTGGGCTGACAAACTTGATGTCTGCTTCTTACTTTGCTCTTGTGGGGTTAGGGGCTGCTTCATGCATGGGGTTTTTTTGAGTAGGCAAGGGTTCTGATGTGTGTAGTGGAGGTTGCCTTGATCCTAACCCCATCTGTGATTTAGCACTGAGTCTTTGTCTCCTTTGTGTTTTTCTTGCAGTTTCTCATCCCATCACTACTGCTGCTTGTGCCCACTGTCGTGTTTTTAAGCAATGTTGCAGGATCACATAAACGAAAATACTAGTGGCTGCCGGGAGCCTTCTCACTGAGGAAATTTAAGGCAAACAAACCCCTCTTTGTATCTGTGCACACATCATGACTGTCACGAGTTATGCAGTAGGCGTGCTAAGGAGATGCAGTCGGTGCTCACTGCGCCGGGTCTCGGCGGTGGGAGCTGCACCTCCTGCTCCAGCCAGGCAGGCAGTGCTCAGACACTTAGTGGCTGTGCTGGGATGTGGGGATCAAGACAATGTGGTCGAAATAAAATGGAGTTCTTCAAGAATTTTATAAACAAGCAGTTGACAGAGTATTGTTTGCATTGTAAAGGGTTGTTGGTTTTTGCTGAAGCAGACTTGAGAGTGTTTCAGGGCTGTTACCTGTAGCAATTCCATCTTTTGTTAGCCTGGGGCAGAGAAGGCTTGTGCATGTACAGCTGAATATTAAATCTCTGGCTCAGGAAGTGTTAGGTGCATGGATTTATTAGTCATAATGCTGGTCTATTTTTCATGCCCACAACTAGCCAAAAAGCCAGGATGGCCTGAAGTTTGTTTTAGGTGGCAGAGATTAATGACAGTTTTATTGCAAAGCTACATTTGTAGTTTTGTTTCCACAGGCGCTCGGGGTGACTGGGACAGGAAGGGACCTTTGTTGGTTCGCAGCCTGCAGTTGAGCCTTTTGACCCCTCCACAGACCGCATCCCCCCCCCTAAAAGAAGCCCTACCACTCCTCAGCAACCCCAGCTGCCTCTTGGTCTTCTTGTGCTGTTCCCCTGGTAGCCCCTCCCATCCCTCTCTCCCGGGCAGCAAAGCCCCCTGGCCCCCAGTCCGCATTGCTCACATTCCCGAGCTCCGAACGCTGGAAGTGGGATGAGGGAGGCGGCTAAGCTGGTCCTCTGCTCTGGCTCGGAAACCACTGTTGTGAAAGCAGCCTGCCTGCTCCTGTCCTCCCTTTATATCCATCAGAGCCCCCCTGCCCACATAGCTCACATTCCTCAGCCGAATTTCATTTGGGACGGTGTTTTGCTTTGGAGGCCGTTCCTGCTGGGTAAAAAAAGTTTCCTTGTAGCTACATCTTCATGGAGGAGCAATGGTTTATGTCCCCCTGTTTAGCACACCTGCTGGTGTTCTGGATGGCACAAGGTCTCTGGTGACTGCGAGTGAGTGAGATGGCAGGTGCAGCAGTGAGGAGAGTGTGGCGTGGGGAGGCAGAGGTTTGGCTGTGCACGGGCTGAAGGAGAGTCCTGGGGTCCTGGAGGAGACACCGCTGGAGCTGGTGTCTGTGACTGACTGTTGTGCAGGGTGGAGGTTTCATTGTAATTTCAGTTAAAAGTCTTTTCCTTCCCACCTCTTCCTCCAAGCAACTTGCTAATTTGCACCACAAAAGCCAGCCTGGGTTGTCTCCTGACTTTGTTTCAGAAAATAACAATTGTCCTCAACAATTGTCTTCAACTCTGAGTGAAAATGACGCGATTTATGGGCTGCTTTATGCATACTGGTGCATTTAAGTATAACTGTCAATTGAACTGGCTAATATTCTTTTACCACAATGTCCAGTTACAGCTAGTCTTTCATCAGTGCTGAGAGTCTCTTTGCAAAGAGGACTGTCTGGCCTGTGATACTGGTGTTGCCCCGTTGAAGAACCAGCTGGGTATGTAAGGCACTTTCCTGCGCATCCTGTCTTCAGAAACAGTGGGTTGTTTCCCATGTCTTACTACTGCTAAGCCAGAGACTCTTTGAGCAAATAAAAAATAGCTGTAATATATTTATACACAGCTAGGGCCACCAACAATTTTCTGTCAGCTAACAGCCATTTGTATGTATATTAAAACTTAGTCAAACTGGCTTTGTTGGAGCTGGAGCATCTCAACACTTTCATTTTGGTGCAGAAGTTGTCAAGCCACAAGGATGCCCTGACATTCCTGTCTAAAGCTGCTGTAAATAGGTGTGTGACCAGTGTATATGTAACCAGGTCAGAAGCAGTAGTTACTCCACATGCGCTTTTTCTCTTTTCTTTCTATTAGTCTCTGGACCTTTGTCTAAAACCCAGAGTATTACAGAGACTGCAGGAGGGGCCCAAGTAAGGCATGGAGTCTGTATTCTGTATTGCCCCAAGATACATGTCTGTGCAAAGTTGTCCTGTTTATTGCTCTTGCTCGCAATGGAAACACCTTTTGTGGCTGGCTAAACTTTGGAAAAACATGAGGCCCAAGGAGGAACATTTTCCTTCCTTTGTCAAATAAAATCTTCCCTTAGACCAATGCTTGAATAGTTATTTTTGAGCTGTGTTTGGCCTGTCAAAATCCAGCCATTTTTTTGCCAAAACTGAGGTAAGCTCCAGATAGAACTTAACATGTGCTCTTTCTCAATGAATTACTCACATAAAAGCACTGGCTAAACCATGTCTAGACTGCAAAGACCTGGATTTGACTGAATCTAATTAAAGCAATGGTGGCTTTCAGGTACGGATTTAACTGCAGTATGTTATCCTGGCTTTTGCTAGAAAGAGGCTGACCATGGCTGAAGTGGTTTTGACTTGAATATGGAGGTAAATTCAAGCCAGATACCTTTGAACTGTTACTTCTGCCCACCTGCTTAGCCCGCCACAAAGAGAACATCATGTGCCCAGAGCAGGATAGCCAAGCAACTCATGATGATATGGGTTTCAGCACAGTCTTCTCAGAAAAATTGAAATCAACTTCCTGCTGGTTTTGGAGAATTAGATGAATAATTCTGAGTTACCAGAAGGTTTCTGGCTGTATTGCAGAGATATGAAGAGTCTGACAATATCCCTGCTAGAAATACTGGTTTTGATACTGGAGGTTAAATATGTTCAATGCACAGCACTAACTAGTCCATGCTGGCCAGCCACCTTCATGACTTAGCTTGTGAGTTCATTGCCCATCTGTGCCCATTGCCTCATCTTAACTGAGGTCGATTACCAGCTGCTTATTGATTAAGAGGGATTAGGGGAGTCCTAGATGTCTAACACAGCTGGTTTCTCCCGTCTCTGACTAAGTCACTGAGTGGAAGTTGTGGTATTGCCTGTGGATCCCTCCCTGGAGCTGTTCAGGGTAGGTTTTACTGGAGTACAAAGAAGCATAATAACTCCTGGCTTCTGATAGTTCTACCTCGTGGCCTTGAACGTCTGCCCAGACATGTCTGTGAAGCATCTTGGCTGTTCTCATGCTTTTGCTATTCCTCTCTCTCAGCTCTCCGGACTCCTTTTATTTCCTGTAGCTTTTCTATCTAGTGCGCACTTTGTTCAGTGCCCATCAAGTCATGCCTGTTCCTCCTCTTTCACCCTGCCCCTGAATGCTTGCTCTGTTCAAAGTCTCTAAGACAATGCAGAAAAGGGGAGGTCACCATGAAGAAAATGGAAGAAATAAAAGGGAGAAGTGAAAGAGCTGTCTCGGACAGAATTCAGGCTCAGCTGTCTAATCTGACAAGTATAATTTTTTCTTGAGAAACTGTCCTTTGCTTCACATTTTCAGCCTGTCATCAAATTTCTGCTAGTTTTGAACTTTGTCTCATGAGGCTGTTGCAGGAGCAGGAGTAAAGAGCCAGTAGTGCAATTCCTTTTCTTGTTCTTAGAAATGGAGGGGGAAAAAAAAAAGATTCAGCTGCCTCTCACTGTAACACAGCAGCAGTGGGTGACTGCCATGACTTTTTAGGCTGTTGCAGTCTTGCAAAATGTTCTAGTTTGGAAATGAAAAAAGAAGATACACTGGACTATTCTTAGTACCAAGTTCAAGGCTCAGCATTGCAAAGACAGTTTGTGTAGCTAATTAAAGGTATACATACTACTTCTTGGCAGCGTGCAGAAAGAACTTTTCTGGTAAGGAATGTTGGTATGACCTTGCCTTGTCCCTGATTGTCTGAGAACTTGCATTTTTGTTGTCTTCTCAGCAGAACACAACCTGGGATAAACCACAGAGTGGCTAGGGGTCACAGCACAAATGTGCCATGCTTGCTTTAGTGAGTTCTCTTGTTTGCAGCTGGGTAGTGGGGGCTGTGAATTAGCCCCCTCACTGCCTTCTCTGGCCATGGGCTGTGACCCATGCTCTTTTAAGCTCTTCCTGCTTGCTGCAGGAATCTGATGTTTTCTTAGCTGTGAACACTCTTCTAGGCTGATTTATGTATGATTTTTTTTTAACAGATCTCTTGATTTCCTTTCACTGTTTATATGTTAATTCACAGCTGGTTGTTACAGGACTGAATACTATTCTGAGTCAAGAATAGCCCCAGTCTGTGTTGGGACTGTTCCTGTATGAATTATGTTTTGCTGCTGTGGAAAGAAGGCTGTTGTGCTGTATGATTGATTTGCAATTCATCTTGCATGGCCCAGTCAGGACTCAAGTTGGAGGGTGCTGATGGATGAGGTGATTAGTGCTGATGTTGAAGACGGACTTACAAGCAAAGAGGTTCCTAGCTTCATGGCTTCTTACCATGAAAAAAGGGGCAGTATTTGTCTCGCTATACTGACATGCTGAGCTTCTCTCTGATCTCTAGGAAGTCTCCATTAGATCCATCCATTTCCTCGATCCCTTCTTGAAAACTTAATTTTACATTATGATTTTTAATTTTTATTTTTCTTCAGCTCGAAGGAAAACCCTCCTTACTTTTGTCTTGCTGTCTATTGGAAGTGACAGGAATTGCACCGGAGCCTGGATGAGTATTTTTATAGATGAGTTTGTATTCCCTAAGGCTCTGGCATTTATCAGCCCTTGTTCATGATGGAAGCTGGAGGTCATTGCGATATTTTAACTCCTGACCTAATAGCATGTGAGCGTTTGCTGTTGCCCAGTTTGCTCAATTCCCTGTTTGGTCAGCAGCGGGGGAGCTGCTGGGAGCTCGGCTGGCCTTGGCTCCAGGTCACTCGCAGAGCTGGCTCGCTGCTGGCATCAGCCTCGCCCGCCGGCCGGAGCTGGCAGGAGGCGGCTCGGTTAAAGCGCTGTCAGTGCGCTCAGCCCACGGGCAGGGCCGGACGGCACAGGCTGTCTGTCCCTCTTGGCCGGAGAAGGGTGATGTGAGTGCCCAGCTCACGCTGTGGAAGCCGAGCCGGCTGAGCCTGCGGTGCGAGCTGCTGGCTGCAGCATCGCGGTGCTCGTACCTGTTTCCTTGTCTTTGCTGAAGGGTAATGGTAAACAGCCGCTTCCCACTTTCTTTGTAGGTCTTTCTTTGGTGTTCCTTTTAACCCAGATTTTTCCTTCAGTTTGCCAGTTACTTATAACTCCTAATTCCGGTTTAATGACTTTTTTGTGTCTGGGGATTGTACTTTATTTGCATCACAACAGAGCCCTATGAAAGGCTTGCAGTAATGTCAGCTCTGGATCTGGTGTTAGGCAGTTCAAAGTGCCAGGCATGAGTTTTATCAAGTTGGTCCCTTTGTGCTTCGAAGTTTGAAGATACTGATCTCGCTAGAAGTAGGCAGGTGGCAGGTCGAGCAGCGCATCTCAGAGTTGCCTGCCGAGAAAACTTGTTTTAGTGAGAAAGAATAAAAAAGTAACAAGTCTGTCACAGGGAGAGACTTCAGGAGTTCAGTTCTATGATATGACTAGTAAAAGTAAGTTAATAAGCACCAACATACCAAGACCATCTCAAGGGTTAGTCAGTCTCTTCTTTTTTTATTTTGTGTATTATGGCCTATTGATTTAATGAGATTGTAATTTCTTAAAGCCTGGTAATAAAACACATCAGTTAAAATGAGGCTGAAGGTTGGATGAAATTATTTCGTTTTGTGGACTGTTTCTTTCAACACCTTGGATTAATAATGTTTGGGTTTTGTAGCCTTTTTTTTTTTTTTTTAATTAAGAGTTTATCATAGCAGAACTATGTAGCAAAATATGCTTCTAATCTGCAACCCCCCAAGAGGCATTTCTTTTTAATTGCCAAATGTTCTATTTGCCAGTAGAAGCATGGGAAAATATTAATAACTGAGAGACTATCTGATGAAGAATGTTGAAAGAAGTCTGCTAGTATCAGGACTTTTTTTTTTATGGTTAGGAGTGCAACTGCGAATGCTTCATTGTAGGAAAAAAGGAGATACTACTAAACCTCAGCTTTGCCTTCACTTTTCCCAGCTGCTGTCTCAGATCTTTAAGCTCATTTTTTGTTTTTGTCTCACTCAGCTCAGTCGAATGGGTCATTGCATTTGGAAATTTTTCTAAACATCCTTTGGAGAGCAAAGCAAAAAAAGCCAAAACAAAAAACTCCTCTAACACACAATACCCCCAGCTGTAGTACATCCAACAAGTTTTGCAATACTTCAGTACTGCCAGAGTGTCCTGCAGTTGCTTACTTTCCTTTTGATGAGTTTTAATGGATCCCTGTTCTGTTAGCTTGCTTCAGATAGGTAGCAAGAGAAGGAGTTGCCTTTCTAGAAGGAGCTTCTCGCATGCTGTGAATGCAAATGGACCGTTTGCTCCCCTCCCACCACCTAAATCTTTCCTCCCAGGCTTTGTGGGATTTAGTGCCAGCTCACAACACAAGTGTGACAGCTGGTTAGTGTCCAAAGTCCTTTTTGTTGTTTCAGATTTAATCAGGAAATGATTTGTCAGAGGATCAAAGCCCTCTTGGGTGAATTAACTTTTTTTTTGCCAAACTTTGCCAGCTTGTAGCTTTGATGCATATGTAAATATTGTCTGATATTTATTGGGACGGAGCGATCCTTGCACAGGAGTGATTTTTGGTTATAACCCGAATAAAACTGGGGTTGGCGCTGCTGATTTTACTGAGCAGCCAGCATGGACTGTTAGAGATCACATTTGGATATTAGATCAGGTGTGCCTGTAAGGTGCATGCAGGTGGCAAAAGGTCTCTTAGCTCATCTCCTGATACAATTCTGAAAGCAGCGAACAAACTTCCAGCATCGACAGCGACTCCTCTCCTTGCCTCCTCTTCTGCCTTTGTTTCTGAGAGACAGTTGCTTGTCACTTGCCCCTGTGTTGGCCTTTGGAGGCTTTGTGACCCTCTGGAGATGAGACTTCCCCTGTGCACTGCTCCAAGGGCCTCTGGGAATTGCAGGGCTTGCGGGGGCTCATTGTGCCATGCAACAATGCAGTGAAGTAAGAACCCCT
This sequence comes from Fringilla coelebs, assembly GCF_963513975.1. Classification (NCBI taxonomy): domain Eukaryota; kingdom Metazoa; phylum Chordata; class Aves; order Passeriformes; family Fringillidae; genus Fringilla; species Fringilla coelebs. The sequence goes on from NC_140031.1 coordinate 26,653,215, forward strand.
GGGAGGGCCTGACAGTGTTCACAGCTCGTGTGTCTGTGTGCCTGCAGATATTTTATTGGCAATGTCATGCTGTGAGAGTAGAGTGAGAGAAGGGATGAGATGCTGTGCCTGGGATTCCTTTGTTCCCTAGAACAGGGTGCTGTTGTTGGGACAGGTGTGTACGTGTCTGCGCAGGTGCCGGTGCTGGTGGGAGCAGTGTGAGCTGCAGGCACAGATGGAAGTGGTCTTCAGCTAGGGAATGTGTTCTGTGAGGAAATAAAGCTGAGTAAGCTGGTGTTGATGCCTGAGGAGAAGGTGGGAGGAGGGAGGTCAGGGTGCAAGGCAGTGAGGTAGTGTCTGGGTAACATCACTCTTCAGATGCTTTCACATGAAAGTTTCTTGGGGTGAGGGGTGGTGATTCCTTTTGTCCATGAGAGCACACAGCTCTAGATGACTATTCAAGACAGCAGTCCTGTTATGAAGGATGGACACATTCTCTTCAATATTTGGGAACCAATTGGATTTTTTTTTTCTATAAAAATTTTCTTGGGGTGAAACATACCCAAAATGCGAGTTACACTTTCTTTTCCTGCTCTCTGATTTGAAGTACCATGTTTCTGAGTCACCCCAAAGTAATTCCCCACCCTGAATGTGGGGAGCACACATCCTCTCTGGGCAGGAAGGCCAGGCCCTGCTCTCCAGGAGCAAATGCATGATGTATTGCATGGTGGCTCAGCTGCCAGCATCTCTCAGGCATCTGACACCTCTTCTTGACTCCAAATGGAAGGAAAGGAAGGCATGGAAATCTGGTGAGGCAAACCCTGTTCTGCTGCCTGCAGTGCCTTTGGGGATGTGAATGGCTTGTGCTGCAGCACTGTGTAGCTTGAAGGAGGGGGGTTTGTGCTCTGGAGGAGGGAGAAGAAAATTGGTGGTACTTGGTGAACTATGGGCTATTGAGTTCCTGTCTGTCTGGTACACCTGAGGGCGAAATGGAAAGAAATGCATGGTGTCAGGATGCCTGATGGATGTGAGAAGAGCTGGATCGAGGCACACAGAAAAGACATAAAGTGAGATGTTAATCATTAACAGGCTGAGTCATCTTGCAACAGCTTGCAAAGCCAAGTAGAGATGTACACAGCCTGAAAGGAAGGAATGTGCACAAGTGTGTTTATTCCAAGTACAGAAGGACTCACCCTCATTCTTACACTCAAAACCAGGGCATTTTACTGCTTTTGAGAAGTAGTAACACGCTGTAGTAGGAAATGTGCCCCTATGCCTTTTGTTCTCTGTAATGTTCTTCAGATGGAGTAGCCTTGGTGTGAAATGCCTGGTATTCAACCAGAGGGCAGCTGCTTACCCAGCCTGTGTTGTGGACATCAGCCTTGATCCAGCCTGCTGCATCCTCAGGGTCTTTTAAATGACCTCTTCCTGATTTCTTGGCCAAAGTAGGGCTTCAAGCCAGTCAGTTTGTCAGGGAAGAGCTTGAAGAGAGGGACTCATTAATCTAGAATGATGCATCTTATAATGAAGGTCTCTCCCTTAAAAGGAAAGAAAGCAGAACAAATAGTATTCCTGTTGTTTGCTCAGCACAAAGTCTGTTTTGTTTCAAGGAAGAACCTGCTCCTTGACATTTTCATTTTCTTATTGTTGGCTCTGAATTGCTCACCTGAGACTGAGCTGCAGGTGTCTTCAGGTTCAAACAAAGTAGAGCATTCTTGCTTCTCAGATTTCAATGAAATTTGTGTGCTGTAAGACCAGAAACGATTTTTTTTTTTCCAGGAAAAAATAGGTGGCTGAAATTGCTGTGTGGGTGGGTATAAAGCAAAGGATGGGGACAAAGGGATAAAAAATTTGTGTGAGAAAGCACAGCTGGCTAGGCTGCACATCTCCAGTGCATTGAGCTCTGTGTATTTAGAGGGTGATAGCACACACAAAAAAAAGATCGTTTCCATGTCCTGTGTTTGTCCAGTTGGCCTGTTGCCCAGTTGTATTCATGCAGTTGTGAAGACATGGTCTTGGTGCTCCTGCTTCACTCTGGGTACAGCAAATAGGAAGAGAAGTGCTGGGAGCTGCTGATGTAACTGAAAAAGGGCAATGAGATGAGAAGTGCTTTGGCTGTGGCACAAATTTGTAGCTTGTCCTTCCTCATAAAAAAACCCCACAAAAATACAAACCCAAAATAATAATTTAAGAAACTCCATGGTTTTTGTTCTAGATAAAATGAGGGACATCTCAGTCATAAACTGAATGAAAAGGAGAAACATATATGGGATTATTGAGTCTTTGTTCAGGCAGGTGGATGTTTTATTTGCATTTTTGATGATTGTGGTGTCCCTTTGCCATTTCAAAATGCTACAGCTGAGTGCAGATGTTTCAGAGAATACTTGACTTTTGGATGGATCTGCCTAATGACAGCCCGGAGTTTTGACTTTTGCTACTGGTACTTCTGTTATTTGTGTTGTGATGGTACTAACAGAGCACTCTTTGCAGAATGCCTGAGATCCATAGTGTGAAAAGTGTGCTGAACTCTTTTTGTGGAGTGTTTTTCCATTGTTTCTTCTCTGTGACTCATCTCTTGTTTTAGTGCTATATCCAAGCAGCTTTTTTTAGCCTTTGATCCAAGATAACTGACACTTAAAACAACAGTCTTGCTTCCATGGTTTTAAAGTGTGTTAGCTACCCATGTCTTAAACTGGCATGTCACTTGCAACTGCATTCTGGTCCTGCCCTTACAGCAAGGCATCTCTACCCTGTTGCAACTTGTTCAGAAATAGTTTGTTTCAGGGAAACTTGTTCAAGTAAGAGATACGAGATCTCCTCTCATTATACCTTTGAAAGCATCTATGCCTTTGGCAGGCTGACCTCCCACCAAACTCACTGTGCAAAGTAAGTTGGTGCCCTGAAAATTAGTCAGGCAAGAGCAATGGTGCTTTACTTTCACTTGCTCACTGCTGATAGAGAAAATCTTGAGATTGTGTCTTTTCAATGGCATTTCTCAAAACAAATGAAGCCAGTCCTTAAAGTGCTATCAAGTGCTTATTCGTAGATAAGCACGTACTCTGCAGCTAGAAGCTCTGCAATGCCTCGGTGAGGAGGAATTAATTAGCAACCTTCTTGCTAGGTGGTGTCCTCTTTCACTGTTCTCAGGTTGCAAAGGCTAAGAATGAGAAAAAAGCCTACCTGATTATCTCTTTCCTTGATTTCATGTTGGCCCACCCCAGATAGTTTATGCCAAGCATTCTGGGCAGAGCTCAGTTAAAGTTTCCACCAGACAGGGTCTGTGCAGAGCTGGGGGTTGCCATTCCCCCCTTACACATTTTGCCTGTCCGTGCTGTCCTTCGGCTGGGGCAGTCCTTGTCGGTCACAGCCGGGAGGTGTTGGGGACAAAGGGCACCACTGCTGCAGTGGGGAGGGCGAGAATCAGCCCTGTCACTGCAGCATGCAGCTTTGCCTGTGCCCATGAGGTTTCACCAGGACTGACTGTGGCTCAAGGGCTAAAAAACCCAACTTTCTCCAAACCCTCGCTCTCTCTGTGTAGGACTTCACTGTTACAGCAAGAAGTCGCCTTTCCCTTGGCTTCATTTTGTCCACTAAACATTGCTCCAAGAAAGCAAATCTTTAATTACTGTTTTGATAAGCATGGATATTTGTTGAGAATAAAACATGAAAGTAAATATGTCAACCATTTCCCACCTACACAGTAAAAATGAAATTCCTGCTACTACCTTTAGAAAAACAACTTTTCACTTACACTTGTGGTAGAAGTTATTTTGTGGCAGTGTGGGTTTGAGTTTATCTGCATGTCCCCCCCTTTACTTCCCTGAAACTTGTTGGCACTATTGCTGCAGGAGGTTTTTTGTTTATAGTACAGCTATATTAGCACTGTAGCAGGGTACAGGCTGCTACTCTTGACCCCTGGGGTTTCTGTGAAGGTCACAATGGAGGAGCTGGAATTCCTGCCTTAATTGCATTGCAGCAGAATATCCATGCTGCTTTTCCCAGAAGATTAACAGAATGATGCTGCACTGCTTTGAAATGTGATCTCAGAGCATCTCAGAGCTCTCAGGACTGCTTCTTTCATGTTTAACACATGCATGGATTTTGTGTATTTTTAAATGACTGATTACTATTCCTTGGAGTAAAATGTGAATGGTAGTTTATCACGCTGGTTGTTTGCTACTGCTTTTGCCATTCTTACCCGAAGCCTTCAGTGCTCTCCTGTGGAGTAGCAGGGAAGAGTGAGACTTTGTTTCCCCGGTAATATTTTGAGGTAGCTCAACTGCAGCTGTCACGCAGTTGTTGTAATGTACAGTAAGGCACAGCTCTACAGATTTGAAGAATAAATATACAGAAATTGTCCAGTGGTTAGGCTTGATAGGCTGCAGAGATGCCTGCAGAACTGCAGCAAAACTAAAGGCACAGATGTTGCTGTTCTAGGACTTTGGGGAAAGCATGCTAGGGAGAACTCTGTGCCTTTCCCTCCTCACATACAGCTTGGCTCCCAGAGCAAGTAGATTCTTGGCTTCAATCCAGCTACACTGTGAAATGTGGTATCAAAGTATCTGCTCTGTTGTGAGCAATTGGTTTATCAGTCATTGGCCCTTGTCAACAGAGCAGGGACATCTTGTAGGTGCCCCTGTTTCATGCAGTGTCTGTGGTTTTCTCTGTGCTCCTGGTCTGGGGTGGTGCCTCAGTACCTCAGGATGATTTGTCTCTGTCTTACCTTCTGTACACTAAGAGCACTTCCAAACTGGACTGCACCTCCAGGGAAAATATGAACATATTTATTTTCACTGCTGTTTCCCCCCCAAAGCAGCTTAGTCTCCAGTCATTCTGGAAATAGTCTCTCTTTTAATAATGATAAAAGGCTCTTTCCTTTTTTCTCTCAGAACTTAGGTATCGAGAAGGAAGGCTGGAACACTTGTTTATGCACCTGAATCACCCCTCCCTCCTTTTACCCCAAATCCTCATACAGACAGACTATACATGGCAACATTTTTTGGATGGAAGCCCACAATAATACTGGGGGTTTTTTCTGTCACTGCTGATGAAAGTGTCACGAAGGCACTCGCTGCAGGGCAGAACAGGGAGATGTTAATGTTTCCAGTGCGTACTCCAGATGTTTATGCAATGTGCCTAAGCTTGCTGTGGAATACAAAATATTTGTGAAAGGCCCCCAGGTCTATCCATGGATAAGCTATTGGTCCAGGTTTTCTGAACAAAGCAGGAGAGAGAGCTTAACTGACAAGCCCTAATTAACTCTGTTTTCCAGCAGCTCTTTCCCAGGAGAATGACTTGGAAGGTTGTTATCAAATGACTTTGAAACTGGAAAACCCTAATGTTGACTTTTCCCTTTATTTGTGTTTACTGGAATAGCAAATACTGAAACAGACTGGAGAAATTCCTTCTCTTAAACAGTGGCAATTAAATGATTACAACCAACATTTGATGCAAACTCAGATCTTTGTTCCGTTTCCTCTCTTTACCGCAAGCCACTTTTGTTTGACTTAAAGCATTTTCATTGCATACCTCAGACCTTTTGAATAGATATTTTAGGTAATGCTTAAGATGGTCACTCTGTCATCTTTTAATTATTTTTTAGTTTATGTGGAAGAGGGACAGAATCTTCGAAATAAAGCTGTCTACATTTTTCATCAGTGTGTAAGAAAGTACATGGGTGTTACACTCTACATAAACCATTGTTTCAAAAAATATACTTAAAACTTACCAAAAAAAATCCCCAGCAAGTTCTGGTTATATGGTCAAAGCAACTTAACACTGACCAGTTTTCATTATTTTGAGATTTCAAATACATTGGAAAATGCTGCCCTGAAATTTTACTTTCTATGAGGTTGCTGTGGCAACTTGTATTCTCTGATATACATGGTTATTCTGCACAAAGAGAAAACACATTGTTGACATTACAAAATCTGACTTAAAATATCAAGAGGTGCTTCACTGTGTGCATTGCTATGATTTCCAAAGTTTTGGAAGTATATAATGATGAACAAGAGCAGGGATGAAACAGGGAGCTGGACTGCTTGAAAAACAAAACAGAAGAATGATTCCAGAATTATGCATGTATCATTGCTGGAACAGTGTTCCAGATGCATGCATTGTCCCTGGTGCCTGTGGAATTAGCTGAAATTAATACCTTTTATTCCACATATATTTGTGCCAAGCACCGGGAGTTAAATGGGCTGAATCAAGAACACTGGAAGTTCCATTGTAAGCAAAGGGTTAGTCAGATCAGTTGCCCAGAACAGCAACATGTAGGTGTTGGAATCAAAATAAGTTCAGGGGCAATTAGGTTCAGAATAGCTATAGGTATTGCTGCATCTCACTTGGTCAGGAGTGCAGCTAGATCTTGAGTGTAGCTAGATACTTTTGAGGAGTATGAGAACTTAGCTGGAGAAGACTGCTATTCACATGTGTGTGCAGTTCTTCTGATTTGTGAACAGCGTTTTCTCCCTCTTCAAAAAAAAAAAAAAGACATTTTTAGCCTTAAAAAGTACTGAAAACCTTAAAAGTACTGTAAATGTTGTATATTTGACAGCCCCAGCTGTGAATATTGGTTTGTAGTAGTTCATTTTTCTCAGCGGTGGTTCTGCCACCCAAAACTTGAAAGGTGATTGCTGTTTTGTCCTTGAAAGGAAGACAAGGCTATACAGAGAGGACACTGGGCATGCCTGGTGTGAAGGGGGAGCTGCCATAAGCACAGGCAGCCGTGATGCAAGAAGTGGATGCCTCTGGAGTCAGGGACAGGCATGGTCTCTTTTCTTCCTGCTTCGTCTGCCTCCTTATCTTCCAGTGGGTTTTTATCCCGACCAACCCTGTGGATTGGCTCTGCCAAAGGTCCTTGGGTTTGCTGAGGAGCAGGCAGGCAATACACAGGTGTGTGAAGCATCACCCTGCAGGGACAGGTGGATGATGAATGATGGGATGTGGTTGGTGCTACAGCAGGCATCCTTAAAAGTGCCACATGAATGGATGCAATGGGTTTGTGGGGTTGAAGGGAAACAAAATTACGGTATTATCAGTGGTGGGGAAGAAAGCTCAAAATTTATGGTTCAGCCTGCTGAAGTCTTGGTTTGGATTTGGCAGCACTGACGTTTTATCTTGGTAACATGCACAGTTAAGTCCAGACAAAATTTCTCTGGTCCTAAGAAATTTTGTTCTCCTGAGACCTCATGAAAAATTTTCATAATTGATGGTTGGGGTATGATCTAAGCCTGGAGTGTCAGTGTGACTTTTCCATTCATATTGGTTTACAGATGAAAGAATGTGCGGCGAATACCCAGAGTAATTATGCATGTTTCTAATGTTTCAGCTTGAATAACACCGCCCACCTTCCCAGAGAGGTCAAGTTACTGTTTCAGGCATTGCAGTTAAATAATGTACCGTGTGCCAGAGAGAAACGGTGGACTAACAGCTCTGTAAGTTTTTAATACAGTTTTGGTTTTTTTTTTTGCTCTTTCAGGAAATAGTGAAATCAGATCAGGTTTGTGTCACTGGGTAGGTTTTGGATTTACAATCTAATGGACTATTTAAAATACATCTAAATGGGAGAGTACTTGTGGCTTGAAGTGGTGATTTGTTTTTGAACAGTACTTAATGTCGAAGGAGTATTAAGTGTGTGTGTGAGTGTGTGTGTGCCTGGTCGTGTCTCTTTATGGTGCACAAGCTGTTTGCAAACTGCTGCAGCAACACAGACGGTCCCACACAAGTCAAATTCTTCCCAGCAGAAGCGGTGGTGGGACGACAATTACATTGTTGGGGATTTTTCATCCATGGTGACCTGGAGTACCTGCAAGTATGCTGAGATGATAAAGCAGCATTGCAAGGCTAGTGCTGACTTTTTCATCTGCATTTCCATTCTGTGCTCTGCCTCCCCTGCCTTTTGCTGCTGCCCTCGCAGATGGGAGCCTGCAACTTCTCAGACAGAATTGTTTGAGGTTCACATTGCTTACTGACCTTCATGTTTCATGTAGTGTGTGGGTAGATGGAGCTTTTGCATGCAGGTGACATTTTTTAGCAGTTCAAGAGAAGCATACACTGACAATCACAATGTGCATACATGTGTTTTCCACAATCTACTTTGAAAGATTGTTATTAGACTATAACCTTAATGTCCGTGAGCTGGAGCATGAAAATCAAGTGTTTAAGGTTTTGGAAAGGGGCAGTGTTCTGTATGTGGAGAGAGAGTGTGTGTGTATTAATATTATAAGAAGAGATTTACTACTTATTTTTTGGCAGAAAGGATAGGAATATTAGTGCATAAGAGGCTGGACCCAACCCAGCCATGGGCACTCACAGCCCAGAGAGCCACACGTGTCCTGGGCTGCACCCAGAGCAGGGTGGGCAGCAGGGTCAGGGAGGGGATTCTGCCCCTCTGCCCTGCTGAGACCCCACTGCAGTGCTGCATCAGCTCTGGGGTCCCAGCACAGCAAGGACATGGAACTGTTGGAGTCAGTCCAGAGGAAGGACACTAGGGTGCCTAAAGGGATGGAGACCCTGTCCTATGAGGAAAAGCTGTAAGAATTGGGATTGTTCAGCCAAGAAAAGAGAAGGCTTTGTGTTGACATAATTGCTGCCTTTCCCTTTTCTTGAAGGGAGCCTGCAAGAAAGATGGAGGGGGGATTTTTTACAAGAGCATGTAGTGACAGGATGGGGGGGATGGATTAAAACTGAAAGAAGGTAGGTTTGCATTAGATATTAGGAAAAAAATCTTTGCTGGGCGGCGGGGGATGGGGGGGAGGTGGCAAGGCACTGGAACAGGTTGCCCAGAAAGGTTGTGGATGACCCATCTCTGGAAAGGTTCAGGGCCAGGCTGACTGGAGCTTGGACCAAGCTGGTCTAGTGAAAGGTGTCCTTGTCCATGGCAGGGGGATTGGAATTAGATATCTTTAATGCGCCTTCCAAGCCACACCATTCTATGATTCCAAAAATATTACCATTTGTGTATGCTGCATTTAGAGTTCCTGATCAATGCCATTGCTGAATACGCAAGCCATGGTAAGTTTCAGAAGAGAAGAACATCCTGACCACCACTACCTGTGTCCTGCTTCTCCTCCCCTTCTCTTCCTTATGCTAGGACAAGCTGCTTGGTTTCCTGGGGACACCAACAAATGTATTACCATGACTGGGTTTCAAGTTTAATTGGGCAAAGCTGTTCTGTTGAGAGCTGGTGTTAGAACTCTGGGGAATAATCTGTCCTTTACCTTGGAGGCCATATAGTTGGTTATTTAATTTTCCTAGTTATTGAATACTTGAAAGTGCTTTTTTTTGTCTACCATCTCTCATGTAAAATGTCTGGTTTACTCTTCTGTCTAGAACACGGTGCTCTTGAAGGCATAGGAACATACAGTAGTTATTCTGGATTAGTTTGCTTCACAGGAGGTAAATTCAGAATGACCTAATTTTTAGCTGTTCTTCAAGCAATTGATTCAGAACATCTGATGAGACAGCTGTATTATCTGGGTTTTTTTTCTTTTTGTACAAGGGACACAGTATTGCCATGACAATGGCCCTGAATGATAAGCAACTTCTGAGGACCCTTTTCGTTGCAGTCTGCTGCAGTGAGGAGCGTGCAACCCAATAGCACTGTGCAGCCTGGGGTTCATAAATTCATTGTGTTTTCAGAGCTTTAGGCGGAAAATATGATAGGGACCTTTCTTTCTCATCTTGGTTCAGTGTCATAACTTCCACAGAGCTATTACCAGGAGCATGTGGAGAGTGTTGAGGATCATTCCCCACAGCCCTTCCAAAATTCCCATCCTTTAGGAATATACTTTAGAATATCACTAGGAAGATGGTCATAAGATCCACTTGAAAATCCCTAAAGGCAGCTAGGAAAACTTTGCAGCTTGGAAAGCCCAAGCTGCAAAGAAGTGACCTGGTCCAGGGCTTTGACTTGGTGCCAGAGGAAGATGTGAGCTCTGTTGTTGATTTTCATTCTGACTCCAAGTCTCAGGATGTTGCCTGTTCCTTTAATTAAGGGGAGCTTCAGCCTTTAGGCCTAGATATGGAGATGGATATGTGAGGGACAGGAATTCCCTAAGATGCAGGTTCTTGGCATGCTTCTAGCTAGCATGACCAGCTGCCTGTTGTTAGCTATAGCTGTGTTACACCCAGGAAGAGGTGTAGTGATGACTGACATTTGGGGAATGTTTTCATATTCTGTGAGGATGGGGAAATACAAAGAGGAGTTGTTAGAGATACTTGCTTTTGTCACTTGAAATCTAGCAACTAAACATTTTTGGGAGTCATAAAGGTTATTAGTGTTTCAGATCCGCTCCTGGAGATAGTACCTATCAATTCTATATCCTTAACTGAATTTTAAAGGGTAAGATATCTAGTGAATTATTTTCTGCCTTTTTAAAGCTTCCAGGGCCCTTTCCCTCCCTTCCTCTCCTTGTCCAGCTGAGATAGGACCAGAGGAGTAAGCAAGTGGCTCTCCTCAGGAGCATCGTGTCTCACCTGGGAACAAGGCAAGCAAGATATTGTTTTATGATCCCTTTCAGTTTCATTTCCTGCCTTTGCAGCTCCTTTTCATTTCAAGACAAAAGAAATACCTTCATGCTCTTTCCTAATCTCTACTTGCCTTAAGGAAGCAAGCACAGATTCATCGTGTCTGTTGTTGCTTATCAGCAGTAATTTATGATATGGTGATGTAAACAAGCAAAGGATATAACTGGATAAGAGATGCAGTACAGGACATAATTGCTGTATGCAGGAAAGTTAAAAGGAGAAGATAGGTAACTGAAGTCTGTCCAGTTTTCCTTCTTTCTTGAACCACTTTTTGAGGTAACTTCACATCAGTTCTTCTGTTGTGATACCCTCCTCTCCCTCCGTTCCTTGCCTAATGCCAAATATCCCATCTAAATTGGCCTTGTTAAAGACATCCTGCTTTGGAGCCATAGAAAATTCACCATGTTTTTAATCTGGACTAATTTTGGTAGCTTAGTTTTGCAGTCAGAGAACAAAGAATTATGTCTGCATGCACATGAACATGTGTGGGGAAAAAAAATCCTCACAAACAAAAGTTGGGGTTGTTAATGACTTTACCTCCTCAGTCACTGGGTGTGAATCCCTATATAAGTGACATCCAAGAGTAGCAGTCTCCCTGCAGATGGAGAAAAGAAAGTTCTGGGTGAATTCTAGCACTGTCAGTGAGGCTTCACCTCTGGCAGCAGCCTTCGTTGTTGTTCCTTCTGTTTCTTTGCCCATTTCTGGTTAAGACTCAGATCTCTGTCTGCCAGCTGAAGCTCTCCATTGCAGGGGTGGTTATGTCATGGTCTTGTTCGTCCTACCAAGCAAAGGTCTCCTCTCCACAGTTTCTGTAGGGAAGGTTCTGGAGGAGGGAGTGAGACATATGTCGGACCTCTGAGTGTCCACTGAATGCTGGGTTAACTTCACCTGACGTGGCAGCTAAAGCTATTAAGATTCAGCACACGCTTTTATAGCTTGCTGGGTTTTGTCACCACCTTGACTAGCTGTTGTTTGGAGACTGACGTGTTCACCTATATTGCCACTTTTACTGTGTACAATTCACAATCAGCCGGTGGGTAAAAAAAATTTTGAAGGAGAGAGCCTTTTATTAGGCAGTGTTAAACTCAGCTGTACACCGTATGTTTTGACTACATTTGTGAATATTTTTTAAATGGTTTGGGTAGCAAATGTCTTTTATGGCACCTTTCTATTTTTCCATGAGCTGAAGTATTTGTAAGTGTTAAAACTGCTACTTTAACACCTATTTATCAAATGCAATTTAATTACTCATAAGTGAATTGTTACGCTCTTTAGAGTGTTTTATTCACCTGTGCTGCATCTGGCAGACTTATTTGAGTATTTGTCCTCTCTGCTGAGAGCATGAAAATCTCAAGGACTCTTGATACTGTTTAATCAATGTGATTTCTCCCTGTCTCAAGGCAGTGCACTCTGTTAGACAGGTGTCCCCATGCTTTTGCTACAAGAAACAGCCTACGTGCTGAAACCAGTCACCAACTTCTGAACACTATGGTACAAACCCAAGGTGAAGCAGTCTTTCCCTGTGCTGTGACCTCTGCACAGAGCTGACAGACACGTGAGAAGCCAGCCTTGCCTGCCAGCTTCTAGGTGAGCTGGTGTATACCATTTACCTGCAACGTGAGCAGGTAAGTAAATCCTGAATTCATGGGATTGTGTTCTGCAGAAGCTCTGTGTCTGTTGAGAGAGGCCATAGGAACAGGATTGTCTCGGAAATTACTCATTTTTAAATAACTGTTTATGGGGAGAAGAAAGAGGGGACTGGATAGGGGTTCCTCAGTATCTGAAGTTATCTGTTTTGCATGGCAGTACTTCTCTGAGTATCGTCTGTTTGTGCCACATGGAATGACCCTTCTGTGTCTTTCATTCTTTATTGTGGACAGATAGGAGGCTGTGTTCTGCTGCAGGTTGTATTGTGTATCAGGTGTTCCCCTTCCCTATTGCTCTCCAGTTGTTCAAAAACCTGTTCCTATTGGGACAGGTGCTTTAAGCTACTGCTGGTTACATTATTCCTTATTGTATGTGTTTTAACAAATCAAAAGAAGATTAAAGTCCGTTTGAAGTACGTGAGGAGCATGTCTCGGTACCAAGAGGTGGCATCAGGTACAGTAGATAAAGTGTTCTGGCTTTTGCCCAGGACTTGTTTTATCTCCAGAAAGCTAAAACAAAGTTGCTTTGGCAACAATTTAACTTCTACCCTGCTAACAATCACACTATTACCTGCTACCTGGAGCTTACTAAACGGAGAACATTTACCCTAGTGCTAGAGGGTTTCTCCTTGGTCGGTTTTAAATGTGTCTGTTAAAATGTGGCGTGAATTGCCGCAGCTGATTGTCAGAAAATCGCCATTATCATTACACATGGCTCCTCTGAGATGCTGACCTGAACCTTGTCTTCTGGGGCCCGGGATACTGTCTGTAGGTGTACCCTCTCACATGCCTCCTAGCAGCCTAGCATGCTCAGTAATTGCTTTTCGATTACTTTAGGGTTTTGAATTGGTGCAGTGTACAGCTCAGTATTGTGTGCTGAAGATGGTAGATTTCAGTGAAACACACAGCTTTTGAGAGGAAACACCCCTCTATGGAGGGCTCATCTTTGGTGTAAGACTCATGTGCAAGAGACTGCTTGGGGTGGGAGGCGGATATCCAAACGGCAATACATCAACATTGTGAGATTCCCAAGGCGGAGCACGGGTGTTACTGTGGTGCCCTGCCCGGATTAATTAGTGTCTCTGAAGCGGTAATTAGCATGGTGCTTTGTGCCACCCAGACACAGCCTTGGTTATTTCCTTTAGTAATTATGAGAACTTATGTCAGTGAAATGTACCAAGGCTGAATAGTGGTTTTGACCACTTAAAGGCTTTCCTGTCCCAAAATGTAGAACATGTTCACCAGGAAATAGTGCCTTCACCACTGAAAATGTTACATTCAAATTTATTTTTTAAAAAATGTCTCCTTTATACCAAGAATGTAACTACCCCTCCAGTGCTACACAGGACGTCTCTAGCTGACTTAGCAGTGCTTGTTGGACACAACATCTGAGGCATATCTCAATAAGCAATCTAGGCATGTCCTTGCAGTTGAGGGGGCTGGTGTTTTCTCAGGCCATCATAAATTCCTCTTTAGGTAAGTGAATCAGGCTGCTGTCTGCTGGAGGGAAGTGTGTGTGTTGGAGGAGCGTGTGGGCAGAGGTGTTCAACAGTGCTAGAATGGAAAAGGAGAGGAGATGGAATACATGTGTTACCCATCTGGTGACTTGTCAGGCTCGCAAAGTACACTGTGAGACGTGGACCTTTTGTTAAAAATTGGCACCATGTCTTTGGGACTTTAGGGAATAACTGTTGCATAGCAAGTTTAGCTTAAATCTAACATGTTATGAAGGTTGAAACTTTATGTAAAAATTACAATTTCATCAGTAAGTGGAGTCCTGTTGTATATTCAATATCTCCGCTTAACTGTTTGACCATGTTTGTTTTCATTTTTGCTTTTCTTTCCTGGTGCTTAATACTCAGTTATGCTAATCACTTAGTAAATTTTCTGGCTGGAAATAAAATGAGATTGCCATTTGGGAGGCAGTTTAGAAGAACAATTACTTTTTTATGTAAGATATATACATCTATTTTGTACAGATTAAAATTTTGCCTAGTGTTACATATATTATTTTAAATACCCATTGTAACAGAATGTTTTCTGGTGTTTGGTGTTTTTATTAATACCTGTTAGGTGTGGTTTGTTCTTTCCTTAAGGGAAAAAATGTACCCATTTTTTTGGTGTACTGTTTTTCATTTTGGTCATGCTTGGATGTGTAGGAGTCAGATGATTGTGTACACATGCATGCTGTGATTTGTTTGGGGTTAAAAGTGAAACAGAAGCATTCTTTCCATCTGGTGTGGAAAACAGGTACGTGGTAAGTCTTAGCTCCCAAAGGATTTCTGACTTTCATTCAGCCCTCTTTGACAAAAAGGAGAAATTCACCCAACATTGTTACTAGTTCATCTTGGGGCTCAAGCCGTGTCCTGGTTCTAGCCTTTGGAGATGAACAGTTACTGTGTTTTTCGGCTGATTTGGAACAGGTGTGGGCATAAGCTCTCTTCAGCTAAATTAAACAGAGTATCTGGTAAGGAGTTTATGCTAGCTGTGGGACAATGAGCAGAATATGACATCTGTTGGAAAAAAATAACTCATGAGAAACACCTGAATGGTCTTGGCTCCATGGTATAGGGACATATGGCAGTAAGGGTTTGAAAGTTAAGTTTCTGTGTCCTTGAACAGTGGCTCAGGGTGTATGACTGTGTATAACTGTAACTTTCCAGACTGAACATCTGGAACGTGCTGTACTGCTTTATAGAGAAGTGTAGTGGAGGAGGTTATAGAGAAGAGCAATGACTGTGGTACTTCCTATAATCTGTCGATATAGAGCTCCAAGGATATGATTTGTTTCCTATAATCTCAAGTTTCCATATGCAATTGCAGTCCTCATTATTATGTAAATGGAGATGTTTGTAATCAGCTTAGAATATACCCCCATTATAAGAAAGGCATTTTTAAGGTATCATGAATAGGTAACTTGCTGTATAAAACATTCATATGTGGTATTCACATTCTCTGAACAGAGAGACACAATTCTCTCTTCCAGGACTTTTCATGGGGAAGGCAGTAAGAAGCTTAAAGAAGAAGAGAAAATAATTCTTATCTCTATTCACTGCTCCTGTTGTTTGGCACATGTGGAATGTGTTATGGAGATTGTTTACCAAAAGTGATTCGGTTGTTGGACACCAGTGAAGGTTGTTTTGTTTCCTTGGCCAATTGGGTCAAAGCTGTGTCCTGAATGTCTCCAGACAGTCAAGGGTTTTTCTTTAGTATCTTTTTTAGTATGGTATTCTTTAGTATAGTATCTTTTTAGTATGTAATTTAATATAGTATTAGTGTAATAACATAGTATTACATATACTATATGTGTATATATATATATATATATATATATATATATATATATATATACACTTAATAATGCATTTGTTCAGCCTTCTGAAATCATTGGAGTCAATGCACATTATTCCCCAGCTGGGGGATTTTTTGTTTTTACTATATTCATATTTTACACAAATAACTAAAATTAAAAGCAAAGGTATTGAGAAAGAGTTAGAAAGAGGAGGGGGGAAGAAATTGCTTGGGACTTTTGGATTTCTGTTTTTTAACAAATGAAGGTGTCTGACTTATTTCCCCCCCCCTCCACTCCTCCCAGAGACATGGACCCTTGTAGTTTCCCTTCAAATGCTACTTTTAATTTAAGTTTATGAAGATAATTAACCCTTACAAGGCTTTTTAAAGGATTTGTAAACAGTGTAGGATTAGAACAATGTATTTGTCTGTATAGGCACATTGGCTTATGGCATGCTTTCAAGGCTAGATTTTTTTATTAATTTATAATAAAAACTCTAATTTTTACCAGATGGGATTTGCTTGCACTTTATTAAGCCCCCATCCTTATAGTTTTACAAACTGGGACAGAGGTCACTTTTTATGTTTGTACCAATGCTTTAGGGAAGTACTTAACAACTTGGACGATAAGAAGTGTCTCTTACCCGAAAATAACCTTTAAAGCTCTCTTGAGTAACCGTGCTATAGAGAGATAAGTTTTTCTGCTGGCCCATCACTCCATAGCTGTCAGATGTCCAAGTGGTGTCGTTGTACAGCTGTTACACATCAGCACCACTTCAGGGTGCAGCTGTTGGACTGTACTTGTGAGTGGCCCTGAGGCAGGATATCTCAGTGCAAGGAGCGCTGTCGTGTGTTTGTGTGTGTGTTTGTGTTTGTGGATGTGCCTCTATTTGGGAAGTTTGCTCATTTGGGGGATTATACACACCAAATGGGTTGGAGCTGAAAAACAAGTATCTAAACTTAAGTGGGGAATATCTCTGCTGAATTGGTGTGGAGGAAGAGAGCTGCCTTATGTGCTGTAGTGGTGCAGGCATTAACTCTGCTGCAGCTTCACTCAGTATGGGTTGAGTGCTTGCAAGGTGAGAATTCCGTGAAAAACCTGTCTGGAGGAATGAACCAAGTCCATCTGTAAAGTCCATCTCCTTTTCCTGTAGTTTATGTAGTACCTCCATGTGTCTTCCACATACATCAAGATCCTCTCTTATAATGTGCTAATACTTAGCTCACATGGGCTTGGGATGCATTTCCCAGTTCAAACAATCCATGTTACTAACATTTACTGCTGTGTTTCTGTTACTGGTGTGGCTGGTGTATCCTGACATGCCTGGAGCTTTGTTTCTGTGCATTCGCATGGATTGTTGTTTGAACGGAGATTAAATTGGGAAGGCAGGGCAGCTATTGCAAGATGCATGCTTTCTCACCATGGTGCCGTAGCCAAAATGGGCTTGAGCATTTCATCTTGGAAACAAAAAATACCTTAGCCTTTCATTTTTGTGGTAATTTCTTCATTGTTCAGCAGCATGGCTCTACTAGGCATCAGCAGTTTTAAGTACAAGATATATTGCACAACATATGGACTAATTGGTGCTTTTAATTTCTCTTCTTGTAGGTGACTCTCAGGTTCCTGAATGTGCTGTCAAATGCTGGCACATTGAATTAGCTGAATCTGCTGCATTATTTCTGATGTTTTAAAAGGCCTAAAGGAGACACTGGCGCTTCTATTACAGTCTTTTAAGGTAAGATGTTATTTCTTTTGCCAGAGCAGAGGGAAGAAGCCAGATTCCACAAGCTGTCCTAGTCCCACCTCTTGTTCTCTAATCAACCTATTGTGGTTTAGTCCAATTCAGCCACTTGCTCACTCTGATGGGGGAGAGTATCAGAAGAGTAAAAGTGAAAACCTTGTGCATCGAAACAAAGACAGTTTTATATGGAAAGCAAAATCCATGCACAGAAGCAAAGCAAAACAAGGAATTAAGTCACCTCTTCCCATGAGCAGGCAGGAAAGCCTTCACACATAAAGGTGATTTGGGAAGACAAACGCCTTCACTAAAAATGTTCCTTCTTTCCTCTTCATATGCTGAGCATGATGCCATATGGTCTGGAATATCACTTTGGGGTCTGGAATATCAGTTGGGGTCATCTATCCTGGCTGTGTTCCCTCCCAGTTCCTTGTGCACCCCCAGCCTCCTTGCTGGTGGCGTGGTATGAGGAGCAAACTAGTCTTTGTCACTATGGATGAACTCAACAATAACTAAAATGTCCATATGTTATCAATCCTGTTACCAGCACAAATCTAAAGCATAGCTTTTTATCAGCTATTGAGGAAAATGAATTCCACCCTAGGCAAAGTCAGCACAGAACTACATGAATCTAAAGTCTTGTATTGGACCCAGCTATCAGTATTTGTTGGTTATAAGCAAATTCATTGACTTCAGTAAGACAAAATCCATGCAATTTCAAAAAACATCCATGAAGAAACAATTTATTTTCTTTTCCTAAATCACTAATTCTATACAAGAGCTATGCAAGCACTCTTAAGTGCTTGTATATCTTTCCATTCACATGCCTTAGTTTTTCTATCTATGTATAAAAATTATTTAGTAGAAGTGGTCTTCAGTCCCTATAGAATGCCATGCTGAGATCAATTCACCACCAGGAAAAATAAGGCTATGAAGCTGAACATGACTGTAGCTAGAAAAGTGACCATTCTGCTTTGACTAGGGCTCCTGCTGTGATCTTTCATTCATTGCCCATGTTTCCTGTGCATCTTCTGGGGTCGTGGCTGCATTGGCAACTGTGCTGTAGTGCTGCTGCATTTTCTCAGCAGCGCAGCAGACGAGCCACAGACCAGACTGACAGGGTCAGTCAGTACCAGCGTGATGCTGTGCCCAGTGAGCAGTGTGGCCTCCTACTGCTGCAGAGTTGTCATGGTGACCAGTGACTGGCTGTAAGTACCCCAGCAGGACAGGGCTATATAGATTTTTTTTTCCCTCTCCTTTCTGTGCAGAGATCAGGTTAAGAGCAACACCAAAGGGATGGCCCAAATGAAATCTCTAAGAAAGGAAACCCAGATAAGTGAAGGCTGTGTAAAGGCTCTTTGCTGCTGACTCCTGAATTGCCTCAGGTTTGACAGCTGCTGTTTGAAGTGGCAGTTGAATCCTGGTTTCATTTACACTTAGAGTGCCACTGCCTGCCCACATTATTGCATGCACTGCATTGTGCTGCAGAGTTGGATGAGAGGTAAGACACAGCTAAAACTGAACTTCTCTTTTGAGAAGGAAGGATTTAGTCTCTTGACAGTTGTGATTACCTGGGATGGCGAATTGCTTTTCTTCTGCTGCTTTTGCAGCTTTAATCAGAGCATAAACAAGCAGTGGGGAGGGCTTGTTTGGCTTTTGAGTGTGGAGAGCTTGCTTTGCTTTTGACTGTGGAGTAAAGGTGGTGCTTATAGATGTGGACTTGAATTGCTGACAGCTTATGGGGCAGGTAAAGGGCTCCTGAGTCAAGTGATTCCAAAGACATGAGGACACCAGCTGGTTTTCCTCAAATTTTGAAACTGAGTAAGTGTGGAAAAGCAGATCTCCTGCTGTTTTTCATTACTCCACGAATTTGCCATTTAGATGTGGAGGTGTGCATGTAGCTGGGAACACCCAGACTCCACTGACTCTCTCTGGCTCTGTTGTGTAAAAGCACTTCAGAAAGGGGGCAGAGGGTTCTGCAGTGGACAAGCTGCCATGATTGGGAAGCTGGTGTGCACTTCCTCTGCAGGTCACATACCAGCACATTTTGCATTGGCCCTGGGCTCTTGCTCCTAGGGCAGCGTCCCTGCTTGGAGGATGCTGTTCTTCACTTGGGTGTACGTGGGCTGTTGCTCTTCTGGAGATTATTCTTTTACCAGGAAAAGCATTAGTACATGGATTTTATCTTTTCTGGTGGCAAAAAAATGTTTTGATACAGCAGGAGAAATGCTTAGAACAGGCAAAATGAGGAAACTTGCTGTTGCTGTGACTAGGCTGGTTGTAGTTCCTGTTTGGCTGTGTGCTGCAGCCATGTCCTGGCTGTAGGAGTGGGCACTCTTGGCCAAGCATGGGTTTCTAAGAGAAGGAAATGTGTGCATACATGCCCAGAGGGGCTCAGGTTGACCCCCAGCCCTGCCAGTGCCCTACAGCAGGTGCCAGTAATGTAGAGCACTCACAGCCTGCATGTCTGGTGGGGCGTGGTGGCTGGCCCTGAGAGGTACAGGGTGGGAACTGAGGGGAGGGTGCTGTCCAGAAACACATGCAGAGAGAGAGGAGGAGACTGCAGATTGCAGAAAGGCTGGAAAATCCAGGGCAGACTTGTATGGGCTCTCAGGGAGCTGACACTAGGGATGATTGCTGACTGCCTGGGAAAGCACAGGAGCACCAGGTACAGTCACTGAGAAGTGGACTCTGAGCTCAGTGACTTCTCACAAGCCTGTGGATATGGAGAGGAGCAGGATGAAGAGATTTCCTTTTCAGTGCTCTCAGTTGAGGTCTCCCCCAAGTTACATACACACATACATTTATATGTATCTTTCCTTGGTGAGCTGTCCTGTTGCATCAATAGCTCTGGGCACTTGCAGAGGGCAGGGGAGCGCAGGCATTACTGGCAGTAGCCATCAGCATAGAGATATGCTACCAATTAAATGTCAGTACACAAGGTAGGGTTAGTAATTTAGCAAGTCTTGGGAAAAGTGGGCTTAATTTCTCTCTGCAAAGCAGAGTATTTGAAAACTGGGTGTGGTATGATGGCATGTAACACCACATTTCATGGTGCTCAAGGCATTTTGCATTTGTGCAGACACTGGTACCTTGAAATACTAATGTGAACACCTCAGTGCTTTTTGCAGGTGTGTTATAAAGCCAGCATCTCACTGGTGTGATACACTCCATGGAGAGGGCCCAAGAGCATTTTGTCTGTTTCTGAACTTCACTGAATGTGATCCCTGTGCAAATGATTATAGCACTGCACTTCTAATTGGATCACAGACTTTGGCAATGTGAGATGAGCAACAGACTTATTAAAATTAATTTCCATTTATAAAACCGTGGTTGCTTCATTGGGATTGCCTTGGGTTTCTCAAAGCTGTGTCCTGTAGCCTTAATTTAGCTTTGATTTTACTAAAAAGAAAGGATTTACTTGCAATATCATCAGACTTAAAAGAGCATTTTTACTTTTCACAGCAGAAACTCAGCCTATTTAAGAGGGAAAAAATTCGAAACAGCAACCAACCTTATGAACAAAGTCTTGCACTTCTGACAGATGAAAATACAGACTGGTTGAAATACAAATGCTCAACAATCACCTTGCTTAGCTGATCTTTAAGCTGTAGCTTTTTTACACTTCTGGGTATCTTCTGTTCATGTTGTCTTGTTCTTTTCCGAGTTTTCTGTGCTAGTTGGACCAGTTAAATTGGAGTTTTGCACAATGATTAGTTGGCTTCAGAGGTCCCTGATATACTTTTACATGCAAGGGATATCCGATTTTTGAGAAAATATGTGTATTGTAAGTGCAGTTAAGCTTTGCTCAAATCGAAATACCACTGAAAAGAGTTAATTTTCTTATCTCAACACCTGCCAATTAAATGCACTCACTTATTTTATTTGTCCAGGTATTTCCACTTGACTAACGTGAAACAGTTGTAGCTTAAGCTCTGGTTCTGTCATCCTTCCTCCCCTTATTTGTGCTTAAATATGCCATAAGGCCCTCAAGCTGCCCAGCCGTGCTGTGTTACAGCTTCCACCTTCCCACATTGTACAGAAGGATTTTTCTGAGTCATCTTGTCATGCCACAGAGAGACCTGGAGGGTCCCACTGGGAGTGGTGCTCTGGGTATGAAAAGGTTGTCACAAGGTCACCTGGTGCTTGCCAGTTTCTAGAGGGAAGCCAGCTGTGCAGCCTGACTGTAAAAGGAACAGCAGTGGAAGTCTGCAGTGTGACCCAAACCCACCTCCTGGTGGTGCTGCCATCCATCCTGTGGCTGGTTGTGCCTGGCTCCATGTCTGAAACCAGGCTGAGGAGGGCCAGGTGGAGCCCCCACCTGCACAGTGGTCACTGCTAGAGCAGAGTCCAGGTGAGACTGCTGGATGTGCAGATTCTGTGTCTGCATCCTACGCTGCTCGTGGCCAGCACGTGTGCTCCAAGTTCCTTGAAGCTTTCTTGGATCTCAGGCATTCAGGTGCTGGGACCACTGTGGTTGGAAGTGATGCTACTGACCAAGAGCAGCCAGCTTGTGCCATACTATATTTTTGTGAATTTGGTCTTTGGCAGGGACCCCGCTCCTCAATTTTACAGGCACAATAAATGCTGCTGAGCTATTTCAGTATAGTAGCTAGTTCTTTATATTGATGAGAGGCTTGTGTGCTTTTCTGATTTATGAGACTTGTGAAGGATTAAAAAAGTAAGTCTATTAATCTTTGGAACAACCTAAACATAAAAAAAATCCCACCAAAACATCTTTGGGTTTCAGTTCTTTTGCTGTCGGAGCCTGACACCAATTCAGCAACTCTCAGGATTTTCTGAGAATGACAATCAGTTGCTAGTATCGAAAGTCAGTTCTCTTGTTTCATGTTTTAATCTTAATGAGTTCAGGGTTTTGAGCTGTTACCTATATATTTTTTACTTGCCATTTTGCTGTTTCTCTACATGCAAGGAGGCACAAGAGTAACTCGTCTTTCTTTCTGCTAAAGGTTCTTCTACTTTTTCAAAGGAGATGCTTTGTCCACTAGGAACTGTGTCTCAGCATGCTAATAAAACTCACTTTATGCCTTTAAAATGTTTATTCAAAGTGGCCTGGCTGGCTCACAGTAGCTGTGTGGGTGGACTGTCCTTGAATTTTGTCAACTTAATTTAGTACTGCACAATACCCAGTGATGGAAAACAGCTATAAATTGTCTGTGCACAGCCATGCATTATTGATAAAGGGTAGAATAAGCTCTACAATTTCTTTATTTGATGTTGTTAGTCCAACAACTGGCTGATTTGTTAAGACTTTCCCCCCTCCTATTGGCAGTAAAATATCTCTTAATTTTGAACTCTGAGTTTTCTGAATTTTGATTAGTTTGGTGTTGAAAACTTGCTTTGTCTCCAGTGTTACTAAATGTAATGGAAATACTTTCACAGAATAGAAAGAAACTTAGGTTCAGGGGGAGCTAAGTAAACAGTAAGTTTGACACCATGCTGAAGACCGGACTCTCCTAATTATCTCAAATATTTAGAAATAGAAGATGGATCATAAAGTGTCACAGTACATTTAGAAGAAAAAACGCTTTAATATACTTCATTTGGCACATGCTTAGAGAAAATGCTTTACAGTGAGCTCAGTGTGCTTTGTAATTTCAGTGTTCCTTCAAAGTTTATGAAAAAATCTCAAGCCTTAAATCTGTCACGCCTTTTCTCCTGTTGACACTTATGATGAGTAGAGACTCTACTGAATATAATTTGCATATAAAACTGTGCTGTAAACTAAACAGTTCTTTCCCTGTAGTTGAATGAAGGTACAATGAAATGCTGAAAACTGGAAATTAATAAATATGTAAGTAAAAAAAACAAACTTGCAAGCGAAACTATGAGGCGCTCAGTCTTCCCAACAGATGTCCAGCATTGAAACTTCCTTTTTAAGCTATAATTTTTGGAAGAGTAGCTTCCCAGAGGTTGTTATTGTAATACAGCCAAGGGAATGTACAACTTGTGCCAAGGAAATATTGTATTAGAGTGATGGAATTTTATTTCCCCCTTTTATGTTTGTAGATAGATATCCTTTGGTAGAAGCATTCCAGACCTCTACAGATTTTTGCTTTCTCTTTTTTTTTGTCTTTGTAAAAGTGTCAGGATAGGGAATCCACAAGTTATACTGATGTTTATAATGGTTGCTTTTATTTCATGGGGAATTTGTATGTATTAGTTTAACTTTCCATATATTTGCAGTGTTTTAAGGTTAGAAGTTATTAAGTAATGCAGTAATTAAGCTGTTGTGTCGTTGCAGTCAGAAGGCAGGAAAAACCATTGGTAAAAGGACTAACATGACTGACAGAGGCTTGCTAGAGATTTACATTGAGAATGACTCATTCTTCAAAACATTTTCATTTTCTGATGGAAATTGTGGAGTAAATCAAATACAGTGGCTATGAGTGATTAAAATGCAAAACTTTTGAGTTCTTACTGACTTTGTAAATCTGACTCCTTTACTGTTAATATAAAATCATTTATCTTAAAGCGGTCTTGGGGCTGTGAATATTTAAATGAAAGCTTCAGCTCTTGAAGAAGGTTATTTTGATATTCAACATCATTAATTATGTGGTTTGCATAGAAAACTGTCATGGAAGAGGCATGGGAGATTTTTTCCTTAGGTCATCTGGTAGATCTGTGGTCATCCATTTGATAAATCAAAGTAGCAAATTTTGCTATAGTTTAAATACTTACACAATTCAGATGTTACACAGTCATCTAAAAATTCTGTGCTGGTTGAAGAGGATACCTTTGGTTTGATCCTACAGAAAATACAAACAGTGGACATTGACTTGCCTGTGATTTTGGTTTTGGAGCAACTGTGCAGCTGTATTTTTTTAGAGAAGAGCAGGCTTCAGCCATGTTACTACAATTCTCTTTAGACAGTTTGGGAGTATGACTGTGTATGTAATTTCTTCTGGAAACAAGTATACTTTGGTAGTGAAATACAGTTTTGAAAATCCTTTGTTCCTGCTGTTTGTTTAAAAGAGCATCCTTCACTGGCATTGTTAGATGCCACTGTAATGAAAAACTGTAAGATAAGGAAATACTCCAGAGTACAGTGGGATTGGAATCTCCTCCATATCTGCACACTCTCTTCAGGTAGTGGATGGTGTTGTTCAGAATTCTTCATTTACCCCCCTGGAACTCAATCAGTAGTCTGACTAACACAAAAGAGCTTTAATGCAATTTGACATTTATTTTCTTCATACTAACAAAATATGCCTTGGCCCAGCCAGCTTGAGTGACTTTTGGAAAGTTACCTAGATTAGAAATGCACTGTGCAAGTGACCTGAATGTTGCTTGCTACCATCCAAAATCCTTGACCCTTGGGAGGGCCATTGTGGAGGAAGGTGGGATGGATGAGAAATCAGCCTCACATGGCTGATCTCTGCAGACCATGCTCAAAATACAGGGACAGCTACAGATGTTGCAGGAATGGCGTGATGCAAAAGGACCTGAAACCAGTTGATTTAAGAATATGTAAATAAAATGTAAAAAGGTCAGTTTTTCTAAGGTAAACTAGAGACTTTTCCTAGCAGTCAGTAGAAATGAAAAATGGTAGGGGAAGAATGAGGCCAGTGACTTGTGAAGAGAAATTATCTGAAAACTGTCTCTTACTTTTAATGTTGTATTTCCCATTCTTTTTCAAATGCATCAAAAGAGGATGTTATTTTTTCTTTTTCTTTCCAGTATAGGAATTAACAGGGGTGAGGTGGAATCCTTCTCCCTAAAATATTTTCTTTTTAAAAGCATAGGGTAGGAGAGTAAAACATGTGTTGCTGCATCTGTCCCCACCCAGGAGTAATGCCAAATGCTTTGTCTCTTAACAAGTTGCAGTATGCCCTACTATAGGGGAAAGAACTGCTTTCCTCTCTCCTTGTACAAAAAAAATGTATTAAGCTTGTTTTGGTGGGATAAACTTCAGAGGCCTCTTCAGAGGTTTGATTGGTAGTACAAAACCTGTGTTTGTTCCCTTACCTGTTGTGCTTCCCTTACCTCAGCCAGCCAGGCTGCAGTACACACCTGGTCTGTGAATCACAGAACAGTCATCGTTGTGGACAAAAATCTCTTTTCTGCTTTTTGTTTTGTTGTCCTTATTGTCCTCCACTAATTTGAAAGAGATGGGGAGTACGCGGAGTTACCCTGATTCTGTGAAATTACTGTGTCAACAGTGCAGTTATCTGCTCTGAGAGGCTCTGCACTGGCAGAAACTGATTCTTACTGAATTTTCCATGAACTTTCAGCTGTAAAAGTAATTAATTCTCTGCAAAATATACTTTAAGCAAAGCTATGTCCTTGCCTAATGTCTGTAACCCCAATAACTAATAATGTTTTGTCCTTCTAGAAGACTCTATTAGTGATCTTTCCGCAGTGAACTTGATGAGACCTTCTTTGCAAAATGCAGAGCACTTTTTAACCCTTCTTCTCCCCACAACCATTTTGGCTGGTAATGTTCATGCAGTTTCCATGCAATGTGGTGGTCAAGGTATGTAAGTTCTCTATTATGTGTATGGAACTCAGAGCTGTAGATTGCTCTTGTGTTTTCCTCCTGTTCCCTTTTCCCTCCTCCCTTTTGTGCTCCTCTTAATGAGGTTCTAGGGGATGGCAGCACAGATTTTCCCAGTATACATCAAAGCAAACATACCTAAGCTGGAAGCAGTAAAAGCAAAACATTGTTAGATATGGCAGAAGAATTGCTAGGAAGGGAGAAACTGAGTTATGTTGTTTGGGAAAATGATTGCACCTCTGGCTAATTACAAAATAATTGAATGAGCGGTTATGTGTTGCCTCACTGCAAGCTTCAGATCACTGAAACATGATCTGTTTTTTTTAGTGCTGAAATTTGCTATGAAATAGAAAATTGAGTAAATAAAATTTGGATTGGCTGTTCTTCAAGGTTCCTCACCCTTCCTCCTTCTGGTTTAACCTGGGATATTCTTGTGCACCTGGAAAACTGAGCCATAAAAATGCAGTTTTTGTTGTTTTATTTATTTTGTGCTAGAAAAATTGCATTCCTGTAAACTTTCTGCAGGCTGCCTATAGCAAAGGCAGTGCTGGCATGTGAGTTTTCAAGACACAGAATAGGCTGAAGAACTCAATTTTAAAGTACACCATGAATGACTGGACTTAACGTGTCTTCTACCCAAGGAATCTTCCCCCTAAAAGTTTTGAGATACATACCACTTTAATGAGCCTGTGGTTTACTTTGGAGTGAAATCACAAGTGATTTCAGGTTTTATGCCAGCTTTTTCTGGTTTTTTTTGCCTTGGCCTTGAATGTTTTGGCATCTTTTGTTGCCTTTCTTCCACAGCAGCCTCAGTAGAGGTGCAACAGCAACTATAATTATCTTTCTTGGTAAAGAAGGGTGCAAAGTAAAGATGCACATTGTTGCTTCCTGAGGATTAAAATGCTAACAATGTCATCAACATGCAAGACACTGGCACTTAGGAGTTATTTTAGCTGAATGTATTTGGCAGTCCTTGGAGTGTAAAAGGAAAGTTTGTCCTTGAGTTTTTTAAAAGACCAATAGTTACAATGTTGAAATATTCATTAAAAGATTTCAAGTTAATTCCCTGATAAGTAAGCATGTAATGTTGCATTGTTGATTTTTCTGAACCAATTTTTAAACTTCAGGATAACTTAAAAAGGGTTGGTGAAAAATACGTTTTCCATTCCATTGCTGGAATGCGTCCATGATTCCCAAAGGGTAAAAGAGTTCCTGTGCCAAATTCAACAGAGTAGCAAGAGATCTTATTTTAAGTCTGTCCTCAGTGATGGATGGATTATGGCTTGTTCTGGCCAAATTAGAAACTGTAGGAAAGAGGAAAGTATTTTTTGCCAGGTTCCCCCTCACTTGTGAGAAATGCTACTACCCTAAACTTGTCTGTCATATCACTTCAGATTAATAGCTCCCTTAAGTTTGCTTCAAATTCTAGCTCCCTCTGCTTTAAAAATAATGATAAAAAAAGGCATTTCAGAAAGATTCACTATGTTTTAGAGAGATGGAGAATCAGGGTGACTGCCTTTCAAAGTCAGTAACTGATGGCATTTCAATTCAGGGAGGAGTTTAGCTTGGTTAATGTAACTTCACAGCAGAAGTATGCATCTCATTATTTTATGTGTCTGTATTTATTTAACTTTTGGCTGTGCATTTTACCTGTAACATTCCTTTTAGTTGTGACTGAGAGCAGACTAAGCAGATAATCACAGGTTTAAATGCACAACAGTGTGCCTTCGTTGACGATGCTTAGCTGGGCTTCTCTTTTAATTGAAAATGCATAAAAGCAAAAATCAGTAATGCAATCAAAATTGAAATCTCCTTTTGCACAACACAAAATAATTTTTCTTTATGTTAAAAAGAAGGGTGGCTACTAGGGCATTATGTCCTTTGCCAGGTATCTGAAACGATTTATGATATATCAGCGGTCAATGAGTAAACTGTTTGAACTGTATTGGAAATAGGTTTTCTTGTAGACACCTAGTGTCCTGGGTTACAGGATGTGGCCAGGGGTGTTTATTCTATTGCCATCTCTTAGAGGTGGGGCAGTTATCTTCTGTTAATTGGGCCACCTGTTAAAACCAGGTGGGGCAGTTTATCTCTTCTTTATCCCCTTGGGGAGATATCTTCTGTTAATGGGCCCTTGAGTGCCACAGCATGACTGATAAAATTACATCACTCCATTGGGAGATGCTCCACCCAGGGGGAGGAGCCAAGTATTCCTATCTGGATATAATCTGAGACTTGGAACACCAGAGCAGCCTTTTCCCACTGGATTCCCAGAGGTGCAGCTTTCTTTTCCACTGGATTCCTGGAGGAAGACCAGGCCCATCTATACCACCACTGGACCTTCAGAGGAAAACTGCCTTTCTACAGGATCACTGCTCCAACAGAACCACACCTATCACTGCAGGAGGACTGCAGCCAACATTTAATCAGACTGCTACCTATACCCTGACCAACAGGGTGTCAGGTTGTATTCTTACTCTCTCAGTAGGTTTTTTTTTTTGTACTATTGCATTTGTATTTTAATTTTCCTAGTAAAGAACTGTTATTCCTATTCCCGTATCTTTGCCTGAGAGCTCCTTAATTTCAAAATTATAATAACTAAGAGTGGTCTGGGGAGTGCATTTTCCATTTTAAAGGAGGCTCCTCCCTTCCTACGCAGACACTTATCTTTTTTTCAAACCAAGACACCTAGGAAAAAAACAAATCAGAAGATTAAGGAATTTTGAAGGCAAAGGTGCCTTATAAACACAGGAGAATTTAGGGATATACATTGGCAGTGAACCAGTGTGAAGGACTTGAGAGAAATGATTCCCTCTGTAGCTATGACCACCTCATCTGTGTCAGGTTTGCTCCTCAGGAGAGTCATTTACTTTAGCTCATGCTAGCTCAGTGTTAGCTGTGGTGCTAACCTGCCTTGACAGTGTGTTTTGAACAAGTGTGTTATGATGTAAATTACGTAAAGACTTCTGCACACGCTTTATAGATGAGCCATTGGTTTTGTTTTTTTATTTTAATTTCAAGATTCCTAATGCACTGAGCAACAAAAGCTCTAATCCAGGATTTTGAAAGCAATTATTTCAGCTGTAAAGAGATACAGAGTTTGACTTTCATGATTCCTCTTGTGCAGGTAATTAAGAGCTGCCTGACACAGTACTACAAAATCTTCTGTTCTGGGGTAGGGTGCTTCTAAAGGCTCTCCGAGAGCAATGAGCAGATCGCATTAAAGTCAGATATGAGCTGACCACAGCAGTTGTTAGCCAGAGAACTCTACTCTGAGCCTTGCTCTCCAAATGCATGTGCCCTCCTACAGAAGAAATTAATAATGCAGAAGCACATAATGTGAGAGTCTGGTAGGAAGGATGTGTAGGAGATAATAGGACTTTAGAGAGGACCACAAGCCCAAATACAGTTTCACTTGTGAAGTCTTTTGATGCAGTGTAAAGCTTGTAATGGAATATGAATCATAGTGGAAAAAGTCTTCTGGGAAACCTGAGGATATTTACATTACTTGATATAGAAGACTGAACACAAAATATCTCAGAACTACTCTGTAAGGAGGCCAAGAAGAAAGAGATGGAGGATCTGACAGTTATCATTCTTCATATCATTTTAATCCAAATCAACAGATCATGACCTATTTCATGTGTGCAGAAAACTACGCTATGAAAAGCCAGTGCCCATAAAGGAGACAGAGGAGTCCTTCAACTTTATTCAAGTAAAGGGGGAGAGTCCTCTGGGGCACATGCCCACAGGGATTTCTCTCTCAGGGTTTCAGAGGGCGCAGCCTCCTTTTATGCTAAACTCCCGGCTGCACGTTTCCCTATTCATTTCCCCATTGGATGAGGTACTAGGAAGGTACAGCCTTCCCAAACTGCCAACCCCATATGCCCCCTTGAACCTGTCATTTTACCCCAAAGTTCAAAAGTTCAGGTATCTGGGTCCTGGAGTAGACTTTGTGTGGACCCATTTGTCTGTTACTCTGAAGCTGAGGAGCCAAACTGTCTAAGTTCTGTAACAAACTTGCAGCTTGGGGTTGGTAGAGTTATTAAGACCCATTTCAAAGATTGCTTCTGAAGACCCTCACCCATCAAATTGTTTGTAAAGACATTAGCACACATCTTTCCTATCCCATGTTTATCTCCCATGCTACTATTTTTTTTTTTAATGGTGAAAAACCAAAATCAGAAGTAGTTCCTAGGGGCACAGTATCATTCTGTGTCTCAGAAGTGACTTCTAGCCTTCTTCTAAGTTCTCATAAAGATTCATTTAATGGGGGTTTTTCCTGCCTTTTACTGGGTGGAACAATTGTAAGACAAACCTGGAGAAATAGATTGATATTCTGCTGAGGTAGATGGAGTACATTTTAAGTTTTTGGGTTTTTTAAGAACAAGTGAAGTATATCAGAACAGAGGTGATGCTGTTCATGCTTTGTATGAATTTTTAGCAGTGACTAAGACTTCTCCTCAATTAGGGAACAGCTCTCTCTCCTCAGGACATGGCAGAATAGGAAAAAAAAGAAAAAGTGTTTAAAATTATGAAAGCTGTTCTGTTTGTCACTAGTTTGTAAATCCCAAATGTAACTTGTGAGAGTTTCTGTTTAGTAATGATGTGGTTAAAATTAGTTTATAGTTGGAAACTATATGTGTTGATTTCATTTTGTTTGTAAACCTCAATAAATACTGTGGTGGCACTGGAGGAATGAATAACTGGAAAAGCAAAACAAGCTTCAGTAAGAACACAAGAACTTTTCAGATTTTATTGGTTGTTTTGCTGCAGATGGGTCCTCCTTCATCATGAGAGAAAAGGGAAAGTAAAAGAATTTTTTAGTGTTCTGTAATCTTTTTCTTCTGTTTTCCCTGTACATTCTAGAATCTGTCTTCCTCATTTTTCCTCCACTGAGTGTTTTAGAACAGCATTCTGCTTCAATAACTGTATTTTATCATTAGCATGACTGCAGCACGTTATTTTGCCAGTGCTCCTATTGAGAAGCAGTGGCATGAAGTGGATTAAGTCAAGGGAACTGAGTTAAGGGAACTGTCACCTAAAGAGCTGTATTATTATTCTCTCCCTCTTAGTACACTGTACCACAAAACCTGTGCAGGAAAGGAAGAGATGCAGACTTTGGACAATCTTCTGGCATTTAGCATTTAGTAGATTTTTCACAAAATTGTTAATGGGTGGAGTTGTCCTTCCACATCGTCAAGCCGAGGTTTATTGAGCTTCCTCAGCCCAGTGTGCTGCAGAGACAGGGCAGCACTGATCTTTGAGAACAGCCTCGGTTAGGAGCTTTTTGTTGAGTAGGGGGTGAGTGACCTCAGCAGATGGTCAGTGATCACAGTTCTTGTCAGGCTGTTTGTGTTCTTCAGTTTATCAATGAGATCTAGCAGTTGTATCTTTTACCCTACTGACAGCCTCAAAGTTACTGAGGTTGTAAAACATACAGCTTTCTTTAGCACTGGACTTAAAAACCAGAGTGGCCTTGCTTCCCCCTGCCAATACTTAATACTTAGCACATATTTTAGAGTCATATTTTGGGACAGAGTAGGTATCACTCTTATTGAGTGCAGGAAGTACATGTTTGTGTTGTACTGTGGTTTTGGAAGGCACAGATTGGGCTGGACAGATGTCACAGGAAGACAGGAATTCTAGGACAATATTTTTCTTTAGTGAAAATGGAAAAATAAACTATGTGTGAATTCTGCATGCTGAAGATTGCCCTCCAGCAGATTCTTTAGCTGAAGAGATTTCCTAGTTTGAGTAAAGGTAGGACAGTTCTGCTGTGGAAAGACAGGGAGAGCAAGATAAATGCACAGTGTGGAAAGTGAGCAATGCTAATTCAGCATGCTGCTCAGAAAACTAACCTGACAAAAGAAAGATTTCTACTGTGTTAGTGAAATGAATCAATTGAGTAAGACTTTGAGGGAGTATGTGGGTAATGAATAGGACAGAACATCATGATAATGCTAATTTACCTTAACTGTTTTCTGTTTTGATGTCCACTGTTAGGTTTTTTTCCTTCACACAAAGGAATTCAGGAGTGCTGGGTTTCAGTGTACAATTGCAAAAATCCATTTGATTTTTAAGCAATGAAGAGTGAAATGCAAAGTTACTCAGTTTCATTTCAGGCAACAGTAGCTGTTAATGCTTTGGTCGATAAAAATAATCTCTTAGAGAAATTACCTTCAGGCATGTCAGAGATCATGGGTACAGTCTCTCGTTCCTTTAGTGTAACCAATAAAAGCTGTTATTCATCAGACTATGGATAATCTTGGCCATCTGTGATCTTCTTTCCTCCTGTGTGTTCAGGAAAAGTTAGAATACCTGCACAGGCTTTTCAGGCATCCCTATATGAGATGCTGATAGCCATGAATATATCCATATTCTGATTGTTTTCTGTCTTCTGTTGGGAAGCAAGAATTTTTTTTTTCTTGAATATAACACACTGCATAACAAAACAGGCATGTTTAGGAGGAAAATCAACTTTTTTGCAGGAAACTATTGGTGTGCTTTTTGTCACTTAATCTGCGTGAGTCTGTTTTTCAAAATGGTACATTGTTGTGGAATTCAGAAGATTTTGAGGTGTCACAGTTCCCAAAGTCATGAACCCAGTAACAGCTCTGTTGGAGCAGAGTGCTATCCTATGTGTGCTCTATAAAGGAATTGTGGCCTGGAATTGTGCTTGGGGCAGATGTGGCAGGCAGTGTCCATTAGGTGGCTCTCGGTTATGGAAAATACATTTTCAACTACGTGCAGGCTAATTTTGAAAGGCATTAGCTGTGTTTGTGTCCTGTCAGGCAATTAGAACAAATCAAGAGGCCATAAATTCAGACCTTCTCAAAAATGGTAGGTTTTGGTATCCTGAATAGCTCTGCAAATACTGTCCTGTCTCTGCTTACTTGTGTTGTTGTAAAATGTTCCCTGCTGCAGGCTCCACAAGTGAGATAAGATGGAGGTAGATTATTGTCTGTTACAAGGCACTGCAAAATGATTATGCAGTTTCATTACAAAAAATGTCCTTTTCGTTAGAAACTGAAAAGGTAACAAAAGTTCTTTATGACTCCCTCCCAAGTGAAACAAGGCAGCTGCAAAATTCTTCTGCAAAACAAATTGATGTTCTTGAAACTAAAATCTGATATAAAAATGCAGAACCATTGAATGCGTAGACATGCTGGAATAACCACTGAGTGGACTAATCTGTTTTATTTGATTCTTTGGGCAATTAATCCTGGAAAATAAGAATTTAAATTCAAAAATGTTGGAATTACCACAGGGACAGTTACATGGTTTATGCCTGATGGCTAGACTTAACTTTAGATGCTGTCCTCCTTGCAAAGGGGACACTGCTGAAACGCTGTTACATCGTTGTGGGTAGTGCCACAGGTGCTGCTCTGAAGATTTGAGAGAAGGCGAGTGGGTTAATGGCTGTATTTGACAGTCCTCTGCTCACTGAGGCTGCAGCAATACAGCTCAGCCACAGACTTTATTTCTTCATCTTCTGGACCCCTCTGCAGTTTGGATATCTGCGCAAGGCTTCTTCAGGGAGAAGCCTTGGAAGCACTGACCCACCTTGACCCTGAACGGCAGGCAGGGCAAACAAACTTTCTGGGGGAACAGTGGAGGGAGGTGGAGCGCAAATTTCTTCTTGGTTCCTTGCTGTCATCTTAAAGAGTAGGCACAAAGCAGAGGAGCTGGTAGATCTGACTGTTCATCTGCCTCATTAGCTTGTAGAAAGGCACCCAGGGGGCCCCCAGACTCAGGCAGAGTGGCAGGGCTGGAAAGGCTTCCCCTTTCCACAGCCAGCGAGGTGACCCGGGGTGTGTGCAGCACTCCGGAGTTACAGACTGCGGCTGGCTGTCTGCAAGGGGATGCGGTGCTGCCTGCTCTGCTCTCTGCCCTGCCCAGGCAGCAGAGGTGCTGGGTTTCCTACTAACTGATGTGCCACTGCTCAGGCCTCGCTTTCTGAAGGAGAGGTTTCAGAGGAAATGGGGCCCTTTTTTCCTTTTGGTCCACTTGTATCAAATAGCTTTCTGAAGGAAAGTAGGGCTGCTGGCTTGGGTTTCTGTAAGGAAGGAGATAAGATTTTAAAAACCTGAGATACCAAGAATCACATATCAGTGGCAAAGCACAGACAAGCAAGGAATAATGTTATTTATTGTGGAGTTTGGTGCCTTACCAAGAGAGAGTATGCAGATAAATTTAACTGGTGTTTTTATTTCAGCCAATATACAGAGTTTCTATCAAATCTGTTATGTATGATTCCCCATGTGTCTTCTGTGACAGTACACACACTAGGGAGCACTGTCAAAATGGTTTAATTTTTGTAAGACTGCTTGGGTATTCTGTCTTTATTTGTTGCTCTACATAGGCTATATGGAAGTATAGTAGAGTTTACTGTACAACTTCAGTCATTGCAGGTTAGTAATCAACAACTGTTCCACTGGTGGAACGTTCTTTTGTTAAGGGAATTTTGTGGTGATCCCAACAGTGCAGTACTTCGTGCTTGAAAGCGTTTTCATAAATCTTCATTACAAGACTGTCACCAGATACATGTAACCTAGGAAGGAAACCAAAGACTTTAGGCACACATGGATCATGGGAAAATTAGTCTAGACTGTCTAAGCGG
Source organism: Fringilla coelebs (assembly GCF_963513975.1). Taxonomy (NCBI): domain Eukaryota; kingdom Metazoa; phylum Chordata; class Aves; order Passeriformes; family Fringillidae; genus Fringilla; species Fringilla coelebs. Next base: position 26,687,541 of record NC_140031.1, read on the forward strand.
GAAAGAAAGATTGGCAGCTCTAATGTGCTTGGGTGATTGAAACTCCTGTTTTCTGCTATGCTTTCTACAGGCTCTGTCCTTAATAAAGAGAATTATTTTGGCAGAGCTGTTGTAGGTTTTAGATGACAGCAACGACAGATATGAGAAAAATCTCCATGTTGGTTTGTTGGTTTGCTGTTTTTTTTAAATTAGGTTTTGCATATGTATTTGCATGTCCAAGTTTTGAGTAATGAGAAGGTTAAAAGCTGCATTTAAGCACTATCTCCATGTGTGTATATTGGCTTCTTGATGAATTCTGTCAGTCTTGCTATTGTTTCCTGCTACTTATGCATAAAAGCACAACTTGCTTCCAAAATAATCACAAGTTTTGAAACTTGGCTTTAAGGTTTCTGAAGCATGGTTCATTTCACAATGAAAGCATTAAAGGCAGTGATATATAGTGAGACAGTTCCCAGGGGATTCTTTGTGATCCATATCAATGCTGCCAAAAATGTTCTTGCTAGGGGGAAGAGGGGAGTGAGTGGATTTTTGCATTATTTATGGGCTACTGAGACTTATAGCCTTCAACCGGAAGGAAATCAGAGCTATGCTGTAGTATTTGCCCTCAGTCCAGGAGCACCGAGCAGCCTGGATCCCATCCTGGGAGTTAGACAGAGCCCTCCCTGGCACACCTGTGCATCAGCAGAGCTGGCACCATCATGGTACTTCAGTGCCTCTCCTAATTCCTGGTGCCTTCTGCACTTTGAACAAAGGCATGTCCCCAGTGAGTGTGGCAGCTGTTCACTGGAGGGGCACTTGGAATCTTGTGTTGTCCTAGAGTCCCCTTCTGCGCAGGGGACAGGTCTGGAGGCCTGACAAGAATTTTTATCACTGTGCAGTACTTGCATGTCTCTGAATGCAGCAGTTCCTGCTCTCTCCATAGGCCTGCTGTCCTCCTTTGGCTGCAGTGGGTGTTGCTTATGCTTTTGCACTCAGCAGCATCGTCTCTGTGTGATGTTACCCACGTGCTTCCTTCTGTCCCTTTAAGGTTTTCCACAACTCACAGCTGTGTCTGTTCTATAGGATTGTCGTGTCCTTGGTCAGTCTTTCCAAAATGTGCTGAATGAGTCTTCAGATCCCCTAGAAAGATGCTGTACATGAGTTGATCTATTTGCTATCAGACGCCTTGCAAGACTGACAGTTATGACCAATGTGAAAATAGGATTGTTCTTAATCTAGTCTGCAATGGATTGCTTAAAAAAAAAAAAAGTGTTAATACAATACTATACACTGCACAGTGTTAATATTATACAAATCATTCTGCATTGGCTTCAATATCATGTGCAAGAGTATTAGTCTAAGTGTTTGGATGACTCATTTTCAGTCTCCTGCTAGCCTCCTCGTCTCCTAATACAGAAGCCACAAGTGGTCAGCTGGGCAGAAAGGTGAGCAGAGATGGAATTCATAGGTCTGTACAGTAAGTGCAGCTAACTGAAACCCAGAGATTCATCCACAGTATTTGTGATGAGGACACAACTGATGCCTGAGTGAGAACCGTGCACTCTGTACGTACAAGTCTGCTGCCCCACTGCCTGCAGATGGCAGGTGATGCAGTTTGGGAGTCATGAATGTTAATGGCAAACCCATGTGAACAGTTTTTAAAAAAATACATTAAAGACTTTGCTTTTTAAGTGCTAGTACATTCTAGGCAGAAAACTGTTCCAGAGGCTTGGCTTTCCTTAAGGGCTGTGCCGTCCCTTGCTGAAAGTCCTGGTGCCATACAGTAGGTAGCTCAGCAGAGTAGAAGGTGCTGCATGAAATAATCATCAAGATCCAGAACTTAGAGTGAAGAAAAGCCAAGAATGAACAAAGAAACCTTCAGAAGTTCCCAGGAGTCTATGTAACAATCGTGAGGAGGGTGAGCAGCCTCAGCAATTTGGCAGCAGGCACCTCTGTTTTTCTCAAGAGCCAGGCTGCTTTAGGACTCAGCTATCAGGTAATATCAGTGTAAATCTGCATGAGTATGCCCTGGAGGATGTTCTTAGTCTCTGTTCAACAGGATGGCCTCCTTTGCAAACACTGTTTTTCATAACATAGTGTGTATATAAATAAATCATTATAATTAGAAGGGTGCACAGATTTTCCTCTCCATCTCAGCAAAACAAATTTTCAGCACAGCTTGCTGTGGGAGTGAAAAGATCCTTTATTTCCTAGTCTGTGATAACCTGTAGATTTGCCAGGTTTCTCTCAAATGTGTAGTTTAGGTTAGGCATTCCTTAGCAAAATGCCCTATTGGTAGATGAACAACACCCCCACAAACAAAGTCTGTGTCTGGATACTTGCACAACCTGATGGAGAGCTAGTAAAATATTTCCATGCCTTTGAAATTTAATTAGCAGTTATGGATAAGTTTTGGCATGTGTCTGGAGATGGGATGCAGAGCTTGTGCCTTCTTTGAAATGTTGTTCCAAATTGTTTAAAAATGCTTCTTCAAAAAAAAAGAAAAAAAACAAAGGAAACCAGGAAGCCAGCTGTCTGGAAAGCTTTCAGAGAAGTGCAGGTATGCTGCATTTTTCTTGGACTCTTTCTAGAGTTGTAGAGTTTAGCATGGGTTTGTCCATAAAAGGATGAGGTTGAATACTTAAAAATTACACAGTGACTTCAAACCACTTCTGTTAAGGCTGCCACCAGTGCAAGAAATGATCTGAAGTGGCGCTTTCCCTCTGTCACTTTATTCTCTTTTGTTTATACAGGTCTGTCTCTCCTGGATCAAGTCAAGCTCCACAGGGTTCAGTGACCAGAGAAAAGTGCCCAGGGAATATAACATAAGAACAGGGTAGGCACACAGTACATTGTTAGAATATACCACTAATCGCTAGCAATTTGTAGTCCAGCACTGTCTTAAGCCACAAGAAAGGTATTTGCTTGTTTCAATAGCCTCTGGTGGACAAATACATTGTATTTTTCTTCCATCTGGGGTTTTTAAGTATGGGTGACTTTTAGCACTGTCAATTAACATCCTCTGGCAAGGAGTTTCAAGAACTACTTCGATTTTGTGAATGCACCTCATTTTTAGTTTTTCTTTTTATCCTGCCTGACATCCCCTAGTTTTTGCAACCTTGAGAAACATTTTCTTCCTGTAAATCTGTTCATGGTTTTAAACCCACATATTTAATGTCTTTTTAATTATGGAATTTTTATTTTCCCTCACATCAGTAAAAGTTCATAGAATATCCTGAGTTGGGAGGTACCCACAAGGATCATCAAGTCCAACTCCTGGCCGTTCACAGGACACCCCAATAGTCACACCATGTGAGCAGTGGCCTGAGTGTTATCCAAAGGTCTTGGACTCTGTTAGGCTCAGTGTTGTGACCAGTTCCCTGGGGAGCCTGCTCCAGTGCCCAACCACCGTCTGGGTGATAATCCACCTCTTCTAATATCCAGCCTAAACCTGCCCTGACACAGATTCAGGCCATTCCCTTGGGTCCTGTCACTGGTCACACAGAGAAGAGATCAGTGCCTGCCCCTCCTCTTCCCGTCACAAGAAGAAGATGAGGACTGCAATGAGGTCTGTCCTCAGTGTCCTCCAGGCTCACAGACCAGGTGACCTCAGCTGCTCCTCATACGGCTTCTCCTCAAGGCCCTTCAGCATCCTCATGGTGCTCCTTTGGACACTCTCTAGCCTTACCTTAGGCTATTGTGGCACCCAGAACTGCCCCCAGCACTCGAGGGGAGGCTGCCCCAGCTGAGAGCAGAGCAGAACAATCCCCTGCCTTGCCTGGCTGGCCATGCTGTGCCTGATGTCCCCAGGACACGGGTGGCCCTCCTGGCTGCCAGGGCACTGCTGACCATGTTCAGCTTGCCACAGACCAGGGCCCAGTGGTGTATTCCAAGGGGCTGCTTTCCCAGCCTTTTGTGTCCTGGTCTGTCAGTACTTCCAGGTTTGCCCTGTCCCAGGTGCTAGATGTGGCACTTGTCTCTATTATCAAATTCATGTCACTGGTGATTGCCCAGTCCTGCAGTTTGCCTAGGTCTCTCTGCTGGGCCTGTCTGCCTTCAACAGCTCTCCCTAATTGTCAGCAAACTTGCTTAGTATCCCTTTGAGTTCTGTGTCCAAGTCATTTATGAAGGAGTTGAAGAGCTCTGCCATAAGGAGGAGCCCCGTGGAACCGTACTAGTCACAGGTCACCAGCCTGCTGCCACCCCCTTCACTGTAACCCTTTGTGCTGGCCAATAAGCCAGCTGTTCACCCATTGCAGACATATCCAGAAGGATCCTGTAAGAGACAGTATCAAAAACTTTTATTGAATTCCCACTATCACTCATCTTCCCTTGATGGGCTATGTGGATTACCCTGTTATAAAATAAAATTAAGTTTGACAAGAAGACAGGTTTTTCCCTTATGAACATGTTTTAGCTGTGACCAAAAACTGCATTGTCCTTCAGGTGTTTTTCAATACCTCACAGAGTAATCTCCAAAATTTTGTCAGTCACTGAAATGAGACTGTGACAGGTCTGGACTTTCCAGGCTCATCCTTCTGGCCTTCTTGGAAACTGGGACCTTTCCAGATTCCCAAAACCATTCAAAAATCATCGAGAGAAGCCTTGTATTTGACATCAGGCAGCTCTTTAAATATTCTCAGAATCCCATTAGGGCCCATAGATTTACAGTGGTTCAGCTGGAGCAGCAGCAGATCCTGCAGAAGTTCATGTCTGTACAATCATATTCGTACTGTAACAGGCCCATGTTACTTCTCTGCTACCTTTTGTTATTAATGTATTTAAAAAACCTTTTTATTATTCCCCCCCCCCCCCCCCCAACAGTACTGGCCAGCTTCAATTCCAGTTGAGCTTTGGCCACACAGATTTTCTCCCTACAGTGGCATGCAGCATCTTTGTATCTCAGATCATAATTTTAAAAAATTACCAAAATGCAAATTATAGAATACTTAAAATGTGGTGTAGGGGGGAGTATATTGGCAACATACGTTATTTCTCCTTCCTGCCCAATCTTGTTTTGATGGCTCAGTACTAGGAAAAATACTTGGTTTTCCTTGCTGCTGTCAAAGGCTTCTTGCTAAACTGTAAAAATATGATTGGTAGCTTCTGGATGTATTTCTTTTGTCTTCCATTTTGAAGTATTTTGAGTATTTCTAGCACTGAATAAGGAGGAAGGGGGTAGGAATCAAGGAGATCCTGTTCTCCTTGTGCATACAATAGCAGAGATTAGGGATTTTCCATATTTAACAAAGACTCCCTCTTTTTTCCATAGCATTTGGTAGTCATTGTTTTAGTGTGAGAGAGAAAGAAACTCTCTGACAATGAAAATCTTCTCCTTCCTTGAAGCTCAGGTTTGATTTTTTAATTGCCATATCATCAGCAGCATCACCACTCATCAGGTCTCCCAGCAGATGGTGTGACCTGAGTTGCCAATCCGGTGAGCTGGCCAAGGAGTTGCCAAATCCTCCTCCCTCTCAAACCAAAAGACATTTCCCTTCCCACCAGCTTTATGACTGACCAATTTTTTAGTAGGATTTCTTGGCAGGATAAAGTGTCACTGAGGAGTCTGCTTGGTGCTGGGTGACCTGAGCACTGTCCCTCCAGGTTGTCACCTGGTGGCCACTGATGGGCTGTGCTTAGGCTGGACCCAGGCACAGAGATGCAGGTAAAGCCTCCCAAATTCATTGTACCAGCTGACTTTGAGAGAGACTGTAACAAGTAACCACCGTGGCTTCTGCAGCTGGCACAACTAGTGGTGACTGCCTTCAGCACAGCTACTGCTGTCATCTTAGTTACCTTGGTGTCATTAAGATTCTTTTTGCTAAGTTCACAAAGGTGAGGGCTGGTTCTTTTAAAATTATTTTTGGAGAAAGGCTCAACTGTAGGTAATGGATCAATGCAGTTTTAGACAAAGCTTTTCTGTCGCTGAAAGGCAGCAGAAAGGTAGATAGAAGTGACTGGTGCCTTGTCCACACACAGCAAGCTGTAGCCTTTTGGTCACAAAGGCAACAGGATTTTTACCAGGTAGCTGTCTGTGCCATGCACTAGCTTACTTTTCTCAGCAGTGCAATCCACGTCCCTGGGAGCAGACTCTGTCCTATTAGCAAGAAAAAAAGCCTTGTAATTCCTCTTGAAAGTCAAGTGCCAGACTGAGGCATGTCCACTAGCTACTGATCTTACCTCTCTGAGCTGTTCAGCTGTGCAAGTAAAGCAACTGCTTTCCATGTTACACAGATGCTTACCTGCTCCATGGGATCCTCTCCAAAGATTTTTAAGGGACAACAGAGAAACCCTCCAATATCTGATAAAAGTACAGAGTCTCCTTTACACTGTGACAGTCAGTTAGCAAAGAATTTGTTCTTTTAAGAAGCTTTAGACTCCACACCTGTGTCATTTTTGTAAACTGGTGGTACTTGATTATTTGTAACAAAATTGAAAGAACTTACCAGTGTTTTCTGCTATGCTCTTGAGAGAGTGAGCATCACTGGGTTACTGCTCCCACTGTCTGCAGTCCCAAGGTGGGAAGTAATCTCACACAGGAGGCTTGCTCTAAGCAGAGCCATTCTTTCATAGCAAGAAAAGCACTCTGATCATACATTACTAAGCAATGTAACTGTGTTACTGTTTTGCTTGAGAGCCATGCATAGGGAGGCTTATTTAGACACCAGATCTCCTGGTATAATTTTTTGGTGACTAATTCAGCGCATAGTAAAATCACAAGTGAGCAGGCTGCTGATCTAAGGGCTTTTTTCACTATTACAGGTAGTTTTTCTGATGCCATACAGAGGAGGGCACTAATTTGTGCACAAACATTCCTGCTTTTCATATAGAAAAACTCAGAATACTAACAGCTAGATACATTCGGAGTCCTGCAAAGGCATCACTTCACCCAAGTGAAATGCAAGCACCATGGATTATAAATGTCATGTAACTTGGGCAGATCATCCAGGAGTCAGGTTTCATCATTTTCCTCATCAGCTTTATGAATTGGTGGAGGAAGCCAGCAGGCTCCTGCAGTGGATACCTTGGAGCATTTACTAAGTTTTGACCCCAGTTCTTGGGAGGAGCTCCATCTCTTCCCCTCCTGCACAGAGGAAGGCCCTCACAATTAATATTAAAGGGGCACCTAAATGTTAGAGACACAAAAACTCCTTGGTTAGGAATCAACCCATGCTTAACAGTATGTGTCCTTTCTGCATGCTAAACAGTGATGCCTGGAGCAGCCAGGCTGTGCTGAGTTGGCAACATGATTTCCTTACTCATCTTGCTGACCAGAAAGGTGGCTAAGCAGCCACTGTGGACTCTTCAGCATCCCACACCGATGACCAGCTCTGGCAGGGTGTAAAGCACCAAGTGACCAGGGCCTGCGTGTCCCACGTCCCTGCCTTGCCCCCAGCAGGTAAATGGGCAGAAGTTGGCCCAAGGTGCTGCTCGCTGCCTTACCCTGCTCGTTCCCGTCCCTCTGTGCCCTTGGCAGGAAGCAGAGAGCTGTGTAACCCTTGTCCTGTGCAGTTTGCTTTTGACAGCTGTCGCAGCCAGCAGAGCTTTGGCTTCAGATGTAGCGTAATGATTAGTGTAACACGCAAATAATAATTTTGTTGTAACATCTGCCATCCTCTCAGGGTGAGGCTGTGTGTTTTACCCGTGGGCTGACAGTTGCTGGATGGATTTCGTTAGGTTCCCAGACACACCCTGGTGTGTCTGTATAATTGATGTACTTATTAAAAAGGGAACAGAAAAACCTCTTCTGTTCCCAATACCAGATTAATAATAAACTCTCATTTCGGTCTGTGAACAAGTCTTTTTTTGCAAGGCGGATCTCACACCTTTAGCTATTATGATCTGCAGTTACGAAAGTAGAAGATCATTTTTGTTGGCCATTGAAAATACAGAAGTGTTTTGCAATTTCTTTCTCTTTTTGTTGCTTTGTATGGCAGAAACATGCTGAAAATATGCTCCCTTAAAACTAGCAGTTTCACCTTTTTTTAAAAAAAAAACTCCAACAACCCATCTTCTTGCACTAGATGGCAGTGTGGATGGTTCAATGGGAAACTTCTTTTATTTAGAAAAATCATAAGATTGATGATAGAAAGTATTCAACATTTTAAAAAAATCATTTTTTAGTGATGGCAAAATTGCTTTTTGTTGCTTTTTATCACTCATTTGTGTTGGGGAAAAATGTGTATTCCAGGTCTGAAAAGCTTGTGTAGGAGGTGCCTGTGTAGAATTCCTGGGGGGAATTCTGCTGAATGAAGAGTGACAATTACTAAATATTGAGAAGTATGCTAAAATGATTGGGTGTAATTACACATTGTTGGTCAAGGGTTAGCAGTGAATGAATAGGTGTATCAAGTTGCACATATGTTGAAGAAGCTTTATCAAATTATCAAAATCAAGCCATAATTAAGAAAAATACAGCATCCTTCTCTATATGTGAAATACTAAACACGGTAGATAAACTTAGTTAAATCAGGATGCGTGTGCCATACCTGAGTGCCAATGTGAGAATAAAGTCCTGGTGAATGCCAGCAATATTTTGTTGAAATTCGGCAGTGCTGCTTTCCATTGAAAGAAATTGAAGGGTAGACCTGAACTGAGACATGGTTTCTGAAGTTCTTCTTTGACTAGATTGTCATGAACCTGTTGGATGCTGGAAAAAATAATGGTCCCTATTCTGAGCCATTTATGCTAAGTCTTTGAGATGGTGGGGGTTGTGGTCTCGCATTTTCCCTTTAGCAAGGCCTGATTACCAGAAGAGAAGAAGGTTTCACCTGGAAAGAAATCTAGATAATCACTGGTAAATCCACTTGCATTTGAGTTAGGTAAAAAAGGTGCTCTCTGGTTCTACTCAACTTAGCCCCTAGGTATAATTAGAAAAAGTACTGTAGAGGCACCTCTGCAAAAATTTGTCTTAGATGTGTAAAAGTGTATTTTCATCAAGTGCTTTGTGGCATATCCTTTAGCTCTCATACATTATGCAAATAAGAAATTAAGATTAGTGATTTGAGACCAATTATCAGAAAGTTTTTAAGGTAAAACTAATTATGTTGTATGGGGAGAGAACTATGAAACTTTTAATTGCAAATAGGTATCCAATACCCAGATGCTCTTACATTAAAGTGACAGCATCTTTCCATGGCTTGTGCAATCTGTATGAGATAAAATATAAAAGATAAAATAATAATGATAAAAAAAAAAAAAACAGACAATCAACAGTAGGAATAAGTCTTGGCTTGCACACATGCAATGTTATATGTGTCTATACAACAAAACCTTTCAAATAAAAATGCACCTTGCTTTTGTAAAAATACTGAGAAGAGAGCAAGAATGTTTGGGAAGAGTAAAATTATTTAATTGATGTTCTTAATGTATTAAATATAAAATACATTTTATTGGTTTAAATATGTTTAAATATTTTAAATATGTTCAACTATGTTTAAATCTTTTATATTTAAATTTTAGATTTTATATTTAATAAAAAAGTGTCTTAGTCCCTAATGTTAACTAGAAATAATATGGTCAGAATGCTGAACTCAACAAGCCTAATTTTTGTATTTGCAGGATCCATATTCTTTCCTCATCCTGTTCAGATGTCTGCTAGTTAACACATTGCATTATTCCTTAATATGAATACAGCTCAGCATTTGTCCACAAATGTATGCTATTGGAATGAGTAATTATTCTCTATTGTCCATTGCTCTTTGCCTATTGTATATTAAGCTTCTTAATGCAAAGTTTCTTAGGCAGAAATTGCTCTGTGGTACAGGCAATTGGATACTCAGATGCAGATTACCTTCCTTTCAAGCAGAGAGAACAAACTGAGTGACATTTACTTGCCCTCTCTAAATGATTGTAAGGGGCACTGCTGAGTCTTGGTCTGCATTTCAGTGCCTTGAAAGAAAATTTGCAGAATGCTGGTGCTCTGTCACAGCTGTGTCCTAGACAGTGATTTAAAATGCATCTGGGGGGAGAAGTGGCAGGCAAAGAAGGAGCCCAGATGTTATAAAGGAATTTCTTCTGCAATTGTTCTGCTTTGCCTGAGTAGCAAAGGTACAATTACTGCTTGGACATGAAACTCTTACCTTGCTGCTCCAGGGAATCTTTGTGGTTGGAAAAGGGCCCTCTTCTGCGTACAAGATAACTGAAAACATAGACAGAGATTAGGCTCTTGCTGAAGACGGGTGTCTCACCTAAGCAGAGCTTGTGACTGCAGCCTCAGCTAACCTTTCTGATGGCTCTGCAGGCTGCTGGGCATAGACTTGGTACTGGGCTGCATGATTGTGCTGGTACCCGCTTCATTTCTCACCCCTGCCTTAGCTCCCCTCTTACACATGGCTCTGCCCCAACTCACAGACACGCTGAAAATTGCCATCCTTCATTCTACTAATAAAATCGGACTTCAAGCCATTTAAATGATGTCATTTTTTGCTTAACTGTTTAATTAATTTATGTTGTGGTTTAAACAAGGGCACAGTTCATTCAGCTGTCATCGGGAGAAGATACTGTGTTATTTATTTTAAATGCTAGGATTTTGCTTAAATATAGAATAAACCAATCTCTAGCCTTGTCTTGTTTTGAGATTGATAAAGAGGTTAGTGCCACAACGTTTTATGTGGTCAGATTCGTGTACATATATCTTAAGTGTCCAGCTGTCCTTCTGAAATGAACAAGCAGTGACAAGTTTCAGAACAAAAGTTAGGAAAGAATTCTGGGTAAGAGAATGCAGCTGGTTTGGTACCTGAACTGCACAACACGTCCAAGTTAAAAAAAAAAAATAATATGGAGAAAAGATGCTTCAATTTTCATCTCATAGAAAACATATGTTTTCTCTTTCTGCCTTGTATTTGAAAAGGATAACAAAACTAGTGTATATTACTTTTTCTCCTCTCCTTTTTTAAGGAAAAATAAATAAATAAAAACACACGTACTTTCTGTTTTGTTTCTCTTTCATGATCTCCTCTACCAGGACATTATCAGCACTGTATGCAGTACAGGGGAATATTTCTGGATGACCATTTCACCAAGTGTGCTTATTAAGAATTACTGCTGTTTATTTCAAACTGTGGTACTAAACAAACAAATCAATAGAAAACTCCACCCTTCCTTCCAGCTAGGAGTTACAAATGACCTTAAAAGTGAGCTAGCAGTGCCAGTGAAAAGACTGTGGTCTACCAAAGATAAATTGAAATGCAGACATGCTATAATATAGAAGTTACAGAAAATTGAGTAATAACTGGTTTGTATTATACTGTAACCACTGGGCTGAAATGTGCTTGAAGTCAATTATATTACTGTGAGTAAGAGAAGAGGAATTTGTTGACAGGAATAATTGTTAAATGTCTGTGCCTTCACTAGGGGCAAAAGGAAGCTTGATTTGTGCAGCTGCATCACGCTGATAGGACATTTACAGGAGTGAAGCCTCTGCAGGAAAAGATTGGGTTATTACAAAGAAAACTCTGCCCAGTACTCTCAGCACAGTTTTTTAGAAAATTGTCTTGATTGCATAGTGGTTGAATTGGTTTGAACTGAGAGGAACATATAGTTTCCTGAAGAAGTAAACATAATGCTGGGAAATGAGATTTGTAGTCCTTTTATCTGTTGATTATTCACCATTTGTGAGTAAATGAGATTGACGCTACTGCCAGGTTTTACACTGGCCTTTGCCAGTTCTGCACTCCGTAGTTTAAGTTGTGCTGAAAAACTTGTATTTTCCAGGTAGAGCAAAAAAATAGATATGCCTTCTTATTTTATGTATTGAGTCTTGGACTTCTGTATGGAAAATGGTCACACTTTGCAAAATGCTAGAGGTATCTGCAGCTGAAAGGGTGGGTCATTACTTTGAATGCTTTGGCCAGAGAAGTTCCCCAAGCTTAGGAAGAGAGTAGCAAAATATACAGTTTACAACTTTGACTTCTCTATCTGGGAGAAATTTTGTCTGAAAATTCTGGTTTCACCTAATGAAGTTCAATCATTCAGTCAATTTTTTGGAAATTAAACCATTTTCAGAGTGGGTTACACCCCAAGAAGCAGACCTATATGTATGAGGTCAGCCACAGTGCTCTCATGGAAGCTCACAGCAACTGCCCTGAACCTGGGCTCAACTCTGCTGTGAATTTACTGAAACAGCTGCTTATCAGTTGGCATGGGTCACTGCTTTCACATTTTTACCGCTGATGCCTGGGAAAGTTGGGTGTTTGTGCATCCTGTGCTTGCCTATTGTTAATATTCCTTCTGACATTCTGCAAAATAGGGAGGAATAATAATACCTTGTGCTTGCAGTTAGTTTTCAGTTTATCAGCTCCCCATATCCCCTGGAATAAAGCTAAAGGAAATGGCTGGGCTGGAGGGCAGGCCGGGGCAGCCCAGGCTTCGGTTTGGGTCATATGCACGCTGCTTTTAGCAGGTCCCAGTGCTGCAGGCTGGTCTGGGAAATAAATTGCTCAATTACTAAATTGGCAGTGTCTCCTTGTGGGTGTTCTTGCTGCTGTTTTCATTCTCTGAATGGCCCTGTGGTGAGATCTTAACCATCTTGCAGGAGCAAAGGCAAGCGCTGCAAATGAGTAGTGGTGCAGAGCACAAGTGTGGGAGCAGCCACCATCGCCCTTGTTCCCTACATCTTGGGAGGCTTACAGATCTTGGTATTTGGGTCGAAATTCAGAGTCTTTTAGGAGTGTTAAAGTGTAGCAGGCTCACATAGCACGTTTCTAGCCTAGCTGCCTTTTGAAAATCAAGCGGGGTCCTCACTAGTCCATTAAATCTTGCTGTTAGCTGACTAGTCTCCATATTCACACAGAAGGTGTTCCTGATAAAAACAGCCTACCTCTTGGCTTGCACCATATTTCCCTATCCTGGTTTTCCTTTGAATTGTGTTGGTTGGGAATATTAGGCTGTCTGCTTCAGTGCCCGCCCTATGGGGGCAGGAGATACATACAGTTCTGCCAAGAGAAGCAGTTTTTCCCTATATAGAGACTCAGAAATTTTCTGACAAAAATTTGCTAAAACTAGCACTAGGATGCCACAGGTCATTGTGATGCATTTTGATTTTGTAATATACATAAGTAACAGTCATTTCATCAACAGATCTGGCAAGATCAAGAACAGGACAGATTAGGACATAAAGAATAGACAATAAATAAATACAATTAATAATAATCTCATCTGGGATTAGAGGTTGGTGTGAGAGAGTTGGCAGGAAATAATTAAAACACATTTGCTGTGAGATTTGTTTATCTTTTATTCCTGTTACTTATTCCTCCTACTTTTCTCTAATGCAAATTTCCGCCCATGCTGTAACTATGAGCTGGTGCAAAACACAGCTAGCCCTGAGGGATAGTAAGAAGCATGTTTATTTCCCCCACTACTTCCTTTAGTGGTTGCTCTGTAGAGGTATGCACTGCTATGCCCACTGATGATTTTGGCAAATTTGGGAATTAATTGTGTAGGTTCCAGGTGACTGGGAGAAGAAACCACATGCCTTGATACCAAAGTTGAAAATAAAAAAAAAACATAATTGCTTTACAGTGTCCCACAAATAGCTTTTAAGTGGTGTGGTTTAAATGTGAGAAGTGAATTTTTACTGTCATTAGTCACTGTTTGGATGCTGAAGGGGGAGACATGGTTAGCTTTTTAATGAAGTCATTTTCTGGAACTGTGAAACTTTGTTTAAAAACAAAAAAGCTATTTTTTGTCGAAAATACGATCACATTGGAATAAGTTCTCTTCTTGTGGCAACCATCTTCTGTTCTGAAATAATCTGTTTTGGTATTCTGAAATCTGACTCTGAGGTGCTATTTTTCTTTGGGGTCAGGTTTTTCCAAGTTCTTTTATAGACAGAATAAAGCTGTGCAGCTGCCGCTCGGTGATACCACGCAGGATTGCATTGTGGAGAGTGTGTCCCATTTTTGGAGAGAGCGTGGCATTCAGTAGCCCAACTGGATTTTGTTAAGATGAGCTCTATTCAGTATCAGCAGTTGGAATTGGCAAGACCAGTGGCTGTCAGTGCTGCAGAGAAAAGAGCTCAAGAATCTGCCGTGCTCATCATGAGTGATAATGCGTCTGAGCACAGTGGCTCGTCAAACATGCTTTCCTACAGTACCTTGCTCTGCGTGATGAATGGATGAAACTAAAAATGTTTCTGAAGGACTGTCCAAGTATCTTTGAGCTGCTCATTGTCTCTGATTTTACTGTGTCCTCCCTTCAGGAACGGGCAAATGGAGTAATGTCGAATTTCTAACTACAAAGCTCAGTCTGCAATAGTTATTTTTCTGAACTAATGTCTTTAAAGATGTTCACAGGTAGAAATTAATTACTTCTTTAGACAGCAGTTGTCTCCCTCATGAGTCAACTCTATTTATCAACACTTTTTAATAAGATGACATTTATATTTACAGATAATAGTCATATGCATAGAGTAGCAGTGATTCCTAAAGTTTTTTTTAAAGTGCGTTATCATGATTGCTTTGAATGCTATTTTGTTATTGCAGCAACATAAATACACACTAATCTCATGGGAGGGGCTGGCTGGTATCTTCACAGATCCAGAGAGTCTAGGGAGTGATTTCTGCTGTTCTGTCCCACCTTGCCTCAAAAACGTGTGTGCTGCTGAGAATGAACAAAATGTTCTCTCCACAGTTGCATTCCTTCTGCCACTGTTCACTGCCAAGTCAATAAAACAAAAGTGGAATTCTTTAAAGCCTTTTTTTTGTTTCTGAGCAAAGAGCTGCCGATGCCAAACATTATACCTGCTCAGGTTTTGCCTTCCATATTGCCTTCCTAATTCACACTTTTGGCAATGTTTGTTTCTGCAGCTTTTTCTGAGCATAGCAGCTGCCTGTAAAATCTTTCAGGAGAGGAGGAGATGGAGTGGTGTTCACACACACAGCTGTGTTTATTTCCGTATGAGCTAAAAACTGCCCACTCCAAAATGCAGAGCCATAAAGGGAGCACCGCCAGAGCAGCTGTGGGTCACCTTATGGGTGGAATCTGGGTTCATGTGCCTGTCCTGCAACAAGGCCAGCTTGCTGCCTCAAGCTCTCAGCAGAGGGGTAAACACCATGAAGAGCAGTGCATTTGTGGGTGTCACTGAGCTGATGATGGTGGGAGACACCTTGAAAACCTTGACTCATCTCTACAGCTCTTGTGTGAGAGGACAACTCCTACCTGAGACCAAAATCTCATTAGTTATGGACCAAGAAATCTTGCTGTTAAACAGTGATGCTAAGAAATTTGTTTCAACTGTTTTTTATGCTACTCCTTTCCCTGTGACTGGGAGCAGACTAGGTCACAGAGAGGGATGTTCACATATCCTGCAGCTCTGGTAGTCCGGGCTGTAATCTGATTATCAGCAGTTCTCCAAGGAAGCTTTGAAAGACCTTTTCTGCTTCTGCAAGTCCTGCAATGAGCTCCCTAAGGAAAATGAAGGATGAATACTGCTGAAAATATGCAGTCTACTTTTTGTGCTGCAGCGTCTGCCACTACATTAACCCTTCCTATTTCTATCACACTTTTTCAAGAACCTATTCAGGTGTCTGAGTTATAATACAATAAAATAATCTTGATTTTGTTACGTTACTTCACAGCATGTTAAGTTTCCATGTATGTATTTACAACAACAACAACCAAAAAAAGCTACCCACCACAAATTTTGGCAGCAGTCATAGCTACCTGTTATTATTCTAGAGCAACTGTTGATGTGTGATTTATGCACCAAAAAACAAACGCCACAATTCTCTTAAAATCAGCTGAGAGTTGGTTCTAGTTAAGCAGAGAGATACATGCAAAGGTTTGAAGTCTTATGCTGCAGCTGCAAGACTTCAGTTAAGGATAAAATTTGCAACCATCCATTTTTTTATTCACTCTGAGCTGCAAGCATGGTTCACAGTGTAGAAGCTGGTGTGACTTGACACATCAATTTGTGAGGTGCATGTTGCCCAGTAAGTTATGACCAAATTTTACACACGTCCATGTTTAACATTTGCTTTCCTAATTTTGGTGAGAATGGAGACAATGTAAATTGAGTAAGTTTCCATAGGAGTTTTGTTGTTTAAGTGCCATTTAGCTTTCTTAAAATTGGCCCTTGAAGAACATGCCTTACTTGACAGCTGCTGATGAAAATAGTGCTTGTCTGTGTGCCCTCAAAGGCTCATGTGCCTGAGCAATCATATTATTAATATAGCTACATTTATAAGGAAACTAACGTTGGTTTTCACCCTTTAAGAACTTCATTTTGATGTGTGGCCTAGCTAGTATTTTCTTTCTTTGAAAGGTCCTATTTTCATAGCAATTATTTTTCAGTGTGATGGCAGCAGGTAAGAAGCATGCCAATGTCCTCAGATAACTCAAAATCATTTTCATTTGGGTTTGTGTTTCTTCTCCCAATTATGAATGGGCTATAAAATAACCAATATATAGCAAAAATAAACCATTTGAATTGTAATGCTCCATTGCATACATAAATATATTTGCTTCCTAAATAATATTTTTGAAATAATAATTCACATAGTGTTTATTTCACTTCTTAATGTTTGTCTTCTGCAAGCTTAGCATCATTTGCCTGTTTCTTCTCTCTGGTGAAGCAGATATACTGTGTTGGAAATATTGTTGCCTGGTTTACAAGCAAGCATTTTGTACTGCCAGTTCTGTTCTGGTGGAGGTAAACTCAAGCAGTTTTTGTGCCTGTACTTGTGTAAAATCAGATCACTTTCTCAACAAGGTGTTTCCCCAGCTTAAATTATTTCAGAGAGCTTCCCACCTTGATGGCAGCTTCCTCCCTGAAAGAGGAAATGCTTTTATGAATAGGGAAATACAGAGTATTTCTAAATACTGTGCAATCTAATATCTTAAATCGATTATTTACCCTATTGCTTAATAGCAAAGGAAAATGCCCTTTGTGTAAGCATGTATATACAAGATATGTGATGGCATTTAGATGTAGGGAATGGAAAATTAACTGTTTACCTAAGAAAAATTTTGCCTGCTTACATGTTTTCAGCTTTTGAAATTTCACTGCAGGCTAACATCAGCACACAGCCTTCATTCTGTTCATTTTCATGGCAGCATTTTAATTCTGGATGTATCAGAAGGGCAAAACATGGATTAATAATTCGCAAAACATATGTCCACAGTCATTCAGTTGTAACCTCTCTGCTTGCTTTTGCTATTGTTTTGAGGAGAGGGGGAAAGAAGAGGTTATTCAGTACAGCAGAGAAGAGTAAAAAGTAAATGCTAGTATTTCCTCATATGGTGATTAAACAGCTTTAGAAACTTAAGAAATTAAAAGGAAGAGGAGGACTTGCAAAGGTCTTTAATCCTCTCATGTGGTGCTGCTTTGTAATGGTTTTGGTTGTCTGTTGTCTTCCCTCACAGTAAAAATATACAGAAGAGTACCAATTCCTATTGCTTAGGTAGTGGACCTGTTGCTCCAAGGAATGGAAGCAGATAAAATTAGCCCCAAATGAGGTACATAGATCCTTGGTGACAAAACAGTAAAAATAAGCAGCTCTTCCAAATAAGTAAGGTGGTGAAAAGGAAATTCAGCATATCTTAGGAAAATATCTTGGGAGAGAAGATCTGTTTTAAGAGTCCTCTCCTATAAGAACTTTTCTCAAGATTTTAAATCAGTAAAAGATTAGCTGTATTGGCAGAAAAGGGTTATTTTTAGACTTTGTAGGGAAATTAGAGTGGCTGCAGAAGGGACCCTTAAGTCCTACTCAGACTGAAAAAAACAGAACCTAAATCTTAAAAAATTTTCCTTTTTATCTGATTGGGACTGCCCTTGTTCAAATTCAGCTGCTGTCTTCTGGATTATGCATAGAATGAGGGAGAAGGGGGACAGGTATAAATAAATTGTGTATTTTCTGTTCTGTAGTTCTTGCAAGAAGATAGATGGATGTGCTTTTAAGCTCTGTATTGATTTGCTTGCTGTGGCTGTGTTTGTCAGAAATTTGTGGGTACTGGGGCTGAAGAGAGCTCAAAGTATGGCCTGCCTTTCTGGGGAAGCACCATGTGGATGGGAATAACCTGAAGAAAGAAAGTGCCCCTCTGCTTGGACCTTTGTGGTATGGTTTCCTACCACTGGGTCATTGATATCTGTGAGGCAGCTTATTCTGCTCTCAAGACAAAATAATACAAGTGAATATGAAAGCCATTCTTTCGTTACCAAGAACATCTCAAATGGTTTTAGTTTTATTTACACCACATAGTTTCCTGCTTAGGACTTGCTTTCTGTGGAGAAACACATGAATCACATCGAAGATGCATTGTTTCAGTGGCAGTCCTGCTGTGTTGCTCTTCAGGAGCTTAAGTTCTTGCGTTGCTCTTTTACCAGAATTTGGTTTGTTGTGCAAGATGCACTGTCATCTGTCTGTTTGCTCATATAGG
Source organism: Fringilla coelebs (assembly GCF_963513975.1). Lineage (NCBI taxonomy): Eukaryota > Metazoa > Chordata > Aves > Passeriformes > Fringillidae > Fringilla > Fringilla coelebs. The sequence continues at coordinate 26,705,898 of NC_140031.1, forward strand.
ACTGATAAAATCATACCTTATTTTGCTATTTCTTCATTAACACTCTGCTATCTAATAAGAGATCAACTAAAAGGACTAAAGGTAGCATATTTATGGATCCCCATAGAAAGTATCGTTTTTGCAGATTATGGTGGACTCCACTGTCCACTGTCTCGGGGTTATAAGTGGGTGAGTGTTCCAGATCCATACACCATCTGGGGAATTACAGATTTGATTCTAACTTGACACGTGGTGTAAGATATAGATGGCCCCTTGTTTGTTATTGTTTCAGCTCATGTCAGTGCTGAGATACAGTTTTGGCTGGCAGACAGTGTGAATGAAGGCTGAGTTTATTTGGATGTGACTGGCAGAAATGAGAGTCAGCACTGCCAGCCTCCGTGCTGCACATGGCAGTCATACCACACACGTCCCAGCAGCTTGTCAGCACCTCTGCTCCCTGGCACCCTGTGGCACAGCAGTGGTGTGCCTCATGCCAGTTGCCAGATGCAGGCCTGTCTATTGGAATTTTCATGGGAAGAGACATAATTCACTGAGTCCTGGCTTCCTAAGGTGAAAAGTTCTTGTGCAGTAAGTTGATCACCACACTTTTGTCTGCATTGGACTCTCTTGCCACTGTACATCTGTTTGAAAAAGATGGGGAGCATGAGCATGAGAGGATGCTGTGAATAATTAATGCAAGTGTTAGTTCGCTCTCTGACCGAGAAGGAGGAAGACAGGTTATGTGAACTCTATGCTGATTTCAATTACTTGGATTAAATTACAAAGTCCCAGAGCATTAGGAACAGGTTGTTTTAATGTTGATTTGACTAGGCTGCAGAGAGGAACATCCCCTGTGAGGGACAAGTGCATTGCCCCAACTTGTGGTCCCCTCCTTTGGGTGGGTAAGTTCCCTGCAGGTGTCCACATGTAGCAAAATGTTTTTGGCTGCGTGCAGTGAAGAGGCTGAGTGACACTAGCCTGACAAGCTGACATGTCTTTCCCTATGAGCTGTGGAGCAGGAAGAGTATGGAGATACCCAGCTAGACTGGCTCCATCATGCTCTGCTGCAGCTGCTGCTAGATGGTCTCCAGCTGGTTCATGCCAGCTCCAAATCCCAGAGTTAGCATGGTTTGGTGAGTCTGCATGCTCAGTAATGAGAGCCCATATGGCATGTGGGGGGGTGGTATCTCAGCTTCTGCTGCTGAGATATCTTGCCTCCCTCCTGCCAGAGTGTGCAGGTTTGCAGTCCATAGGCTGTGGTGTGGACATATGGTGGCTTTGGAGGCAGGACCAGAGAAACCTCCTCACCCCTGGAATGAATGCTGAAAGCTTCACAAGAGATGGTTTGTGGCTTAGCGAGGAGGTAAAAATAATTGTGCACACGTGCTGGCTGTTTCTGAGGGATGCTGTGTGATGGAGTGGGAAGGGGCAGCAGCCTGGAGCATGTCTGGAGTGTGTTCCCTGGCCGTTCTGATGCTGTGGTCCCCATAGAAAAGTTGTGGTAAGTAGGGTTCCCTTGTATTGCTGAAGGGCCATTTCAAGCAGCTTGAAGAGAAATGGGCCCCTGTTAGTACTGAGGGTGTAAATACAGTCTAGCACTTGGGGATAGATGTGGGCAGTGTGGGCTGTAGACAGTCTAATGGAGAGTGACACGTTAAGTCCTCTCTTATAAACTGTGGTAGATGAAAAGCAGGAGTCTGGTCCTTGCAATATTGTCTCCTTGTCCCTACAATTTTCCACTTTCATTGTGGAAATAGCCTATAATTTCTCTGTTCTTGTAAGGTTGATACCATTGTCCACAGTACCCATATTAGTAGTTAAAAAAAGGAAGAGATACCAGGATTTGGGCATTATTGCAGGGGAGAAGCAGCATTTAGGGCTATATGAGGCGGGACAAAGTTGATCTGTTGGAGCTTTCTCAGGTAAAGATACAGCTTCAGCTGAAGTCACAGTTACATGAACAAATGCTGCTAGACAAAAGTATTCGTCCTTGAACTTGCCAACTGTCCCATATCGTTGCTCTTTTGTCATATCAGATTTATGGTTGGTCTGGTTATGTATAGCATCTCAGACCTAAAATCAGAGGAAGAGACAGACTGATATTTGACTGTCTGCCTCTAAATATGTTGCATGCTTGCGCCATTATATATGCAATGTCACTGAAGATGAAATACTTGGGTACTTTATAGAAGAGTTAGACTTGTCTATTTATCAGAGCTTATGCCTTAAAATCCTTGCAGTTGTCTTGGATGCAAAGTCTAAACAAAGATCACAGTCCACTTCATAAACTGTTTGTAAACATCCTTGATTGGTTTGTTCATCTCAGCCTTCAAGTTTATCTACCTGTAAATTCTATTTGAATAAGTGAATTAATTTTAAATTATTTGGATCTGCATATGTGTTTTTCCAACTGTTGTTCAACTTTTAATCTTTAAATATAAAGAGTGGAAAGGATGCTGTGTTTTGTCCTGCCCCATTGAGTAAACAGATGTGATGGACAGTTCATACACATACTGTGGAGAGGAAGGTAGAACCACTTCTCGTCCCAGGCAGAGCAGTTCCAGGGTTGTCAGCTCTGGGAGGTATACACAGGTATACTGGTGCTGGGATGCATGTGTCATCCCCAAGATGCATTCTTTCCTCTGCCAACTTTTTGGAAGCCTTTTCAATTGTTACTCATGTTGGATTTCAGTCTTTGTCAGAGAAGATGAAAATGCTGCTCAGCACACATTTCATTTCTCTCCTGGAGACTGAACTATTTCAAGCCATGGAAGTTCCATCCCTCCCGCTTTTCCACAAGAAAAATATGGATAGCACAGTTGCATCCTTTGGGCTCCCTGTCACAGCAAGCATTACTACCCATAGCAATACTATACTGGTTTGAATTCATGTACTTTTATGTGACTCATTATTCACTGGCATAAATAAAAGGGAGTGTCCTCTACATCACGCATTAGGAATTTCAGGTATAAAAAAAAAGTTGTTTTTTTCTACTGCGGATTGCCTTTCTTTTTCTAGTTGATTTTTTTCTCTCTCTAATATAAACAGAAATGGGTTTCTGAGTTGCAGCACCATGCAGTTTTCTGAAGGTGTCTTTTTTCCTGCCTTAATGTAATGTGATGACAACAATGCTGTCAGGAATGATTTCCAAAAGAGATGGGTGGTCTGAGAATGCTTGTAGGGTGTGGGGGGCCTTGCAGCACTGTGTAGCAGGTGTCATCCAAACATACCTGTCTGTGTTTAGGCTCACATCACGAGTGAAGATCATGCTGTGGCACATTAGACAAGGACCACCAAGCCATCAGACCGTAGCCCAGTTCTGTATGGACGGGATGTCCTCCGTATTACAAGTGACAAAAGCATCCCATCTATGGTTCACAGAATCCACACAAAGATTTCCTTTTACTAGTGAGTGGTGATCCTGATAGTAAGAACATAGGGCTGCCACTGCCAAAGAGCTGCCACTTCTGGCTGGCAGTGAGTCTGCTGGACCTCTAATAACTGGTATGGCTACCAAAAGTCCACTAGGCTGACCTGATGTCTTTTGGGATGCTTTGGAGGCTGCATCCAATCTCTGGCCTATGCTAGAGGAAGCTGCTTGTGCTTGCAGGTAAGTTCTGTTTTGTCTTAACTGCTTGACAAGAATTACTAGCGGTGAGGTTTACCTTCCCACAAATTAGCTGGATGTTAGAGCCAAGCTTGGTTACACTAAAAAATATTGAATGTGCCTTACCCCATTTTGTAAGATTGTTCTTGCAAACAACTTTTTTGTAAGATGTTGTTAATGACCAGGATCTTCCACATGGTGAGTATACATGAAAGGGTTAAAAAAGGGCAAAGTAAAATGATCTGGGGACTGCATTGCTTACGAGCTGGGAGAGAAGATTATAGTTCATAAAATCACAAAGGGTGTGGTTTGAATCTGCAAAAGCTGCATCTGCACTGATTTTGACCAAGACCTGCAGTGCAAGAATTTGTTGACAGTAAAATATGTGAAACATCAGTATAAAATAAGAAAAAAATGTTGTGGTGGGTATTGACAACCTGGGACTTCCTGCCCTACAAGGCAGCAGAAGCAGGTGGCATCAGCAGGGTCAGAAAGAGGCTAGTTAAATCCACAGGCAATTTATGTGAATATTAAAATTACATAGTAAGGACGTACCTTTAAATATTCCCAATCCAATAATTGTTGATGCTGGGAAAATACAGAAGCATCATAAGTCATCATAAGGCACTTGAACTCTCCTTAAATAATATATGCTGTTGCTACTATTGAAAACAAGATAGTCTGGATGGATCATTTGTCTGACCCTACAGAGTGCTGGTTATGTTTGTTTCTGCTGGGTACTATTTGGAAATCCTTTTGCGTTGATTTTTTTTAGTTTTTATAGAGATGGGGTATCTATTCTATAATCTTCTTAAATTAACACAACATATCTCAGTGTTTACATACAGATGTACAAAACGATATAAACTTTCTATCAAGTTTTGAAAATTCTTTACAAATCCATTTCCTACACTTTAGCTGTTTCTTTTTCCTTTCCCAACAAGCCGCTGAGTGGCTTGTGTAAAACAGCTGATTTCTCTTCTGGACACTCCAGACACAACTGGGATAACTCCATGTGGAAGGGAAACTAAAACCCAGCAGCTGATGGTAGACTATTTCTGCTATTGCTAGCAAATGTGACAACGCAATACTTGCAGAAATTCAGAAAGTTTGTGGGATATTTCGAAGAGCAGGAAGGACCCAGTACCTTTGAAATATTTTCACAGATATTCATTTTCTGAGGCATTTTCTATGCTGAAAGCTGCCCAGTAAAGCCCCGTTCCTGTGCAGTGGGTAGGTGGCTTGGGATAGTGAGGCAGAAGCTTTGTAGAAGCTCAGCTCAGGAGATGAGAAGACAATTTTCAAGTATGTAGAAGAAAACCGCTCAGACCCCTGCATTACTGAAGGTTGTACATTTACTCTCTGCTTGCAGCAATAACAAGGCGGGCAGACAAGCTTAATGCAAGTCTGCTTAAGGCAGGGGCTGGGGGAGAAGACAATGGAGGGAATCCCTGTGAAACTGATCCACGTTTTTGCCAACACAGCTTGAGAACTGGAGCCTCGCATGGCATTAGCTCAAGACTTTGGGGTTCAAAAGCTACAAAGCTTAAGAGTTGGGTCTGATATTTTGTTGTTGTTTTTGTCAGAAGGGAAGCATTTGCCCTGGGTAGGAGCACTCCGACTGTTCTTTTCTTCAGCTTGCTGACTCAGGTCCCAGAATTTCTGAGCCATCACTCTCTTCTTAACAGAGCTTAGCTCAGCTTTTGCCTGGAGCTCTGCTGTAAAGAAAGGCCTTTTAACAGACCACTGCCATAAGTGGAGGGAGTGAGGAAGGCAGGCAGGTAAATTCATGCTGACCGTAGCCATATCTTTTTAATTAACTTGCTTGTTGAAAGGATTTACAAGGCTTCTTTTGCTCTCATCATACTGCAGATTCTGCAGGAAAAAAAAAAAAAAAAACCAACAAAAACCCAGAAAACCCCCCAAGAAGCCCCCCCAAAAAAACCCCAACCAAATAGTGAGATGTGACTTCTTTTGATTGACTGCTTAAATATTGTCCAAAATTAATTACCTGTCATACTGCTTATAGTAAGAATAAGAAAAGTTTCTGTCTTGTGAGGCAGAAACTGAACCACAACTTACTGCTGCCTGAGAGATGCTGCAGGAAACACTAAAATCCCAGGGATTTTTAGTTCTGCATTTTAAGGTGGCCTGGCTGCTGATTTATTTTGTTCAGTTAGCAAGACTTGAACAGCAACTTGCATAATTTTGCTTGTGATTTGGATGCAACATTAGCAAGACATTGGCTCTAGAAAGTTTATGGATGGGTGAATTGTTACATGATTAAATAATTAGGTGAAATTTAAAATCATTCACAATTTACCCTTATCTCAACGTTAATCATTCTGTGTCTCACTTGAAAAAAAATCCTTATATGCCTGCATTCTTACTTGCTTTTTGCTTTTAATTCTAAAGAAGTAAATATATAAAAAATATATATTTCTCCCTTACAAATATTGCCTTTCAGGTTATTGGCTACTCATTTTGATACACATGAAGATAAGAAAAACACAACCAAGGGAGGGGTACGAGTGAAAAGAAAGTATCAGTGAGATACAGTTGTTATCCCAGGATAGACACCAACCACAGAGCAACTCCCCACATACTTTTGCTGTTGTTGGCTTCAGACCTTGCTTCATTTAAATTGCACCTGGCGTACTTAGTACAGTAGGTTGCAGACATTCCTGTTCCCAGTAGAGAAGCACAAGTTTGAAAAATGCTTGTCACTCTAGCTGAGCAGGAGGGATTCCCAGTGCTAATTTCTTCTTGCAGAAATTACCATCTATGTTTTCAGATGGGTTTTGCATATTTCTTGTGTCTTGTTTGCAAATTATATCAGTGTCTTGCAGAATGAAACTGGGCAAGTTCTACTGCCAGGACAGCCCACATGTGAGAGAGAGGTCTCAGGCAGAAGTCTTGTTGCGCTGATGTATAGCAGGAATGGAGCAGTACCAGTTCTTCTTGAGTGTTGCATCTCATGGGTCGACTTGCTCTGTCAAACCCTTCTACCCTAGACCTATTTAATCACCACTTTGCACTTGCTGGATAGGATTGCAGAGCTGGTTTTTCTCCTGGAACCATTCCCTGACTACATCCATCTGAACAACTGGGAGCCCGTACCTTTGGATCCTTCACAGTTCTGACCTACAGTGCTCCCACTTTTAATCCAGGTCCTGAACAACAGAATTGTATTGTCTGAACCACATTCACCCTCGGAGTGGTTGAAAATATGGTGCTGATCTGGAGCTTGTTTGGAGTGCTTGATGTGACTGTTTGCTCTTAAGAGTCTGTGTGTGCCATGAGAAAAAAGTTACATATGCATCTATTTAGCCTAAAGCCTCCTTGCCTGGGAAGCCAGGATCTGTTTCCGTGGATCCCACAAACCAGTGTGTGCCCATCACCATTTCCACATGTGACCTCAGCCCTGAAGGCAGGAGGACCTTCAGGACTGCTTTTCTGGGTTAAGAGCGGAGTTACATTTCTCTTCTAATCACCGTGTTGCCAACATGCTGTTCTACAGCTGCTCTTAGACCAAACCTCAACTCTTCTCTATCTTCTGTGTCTCCTGCAAACATCAAACTAAAGTGAAAGTCTGGATTTCCTGCAAGGTCTGTGCCTCTAGAGGCCTCTGCATTTCTGTAGCTCTGCTGTGTGGATGCCAGAACTGATCTGTACACACTCAGATACTTGTGGTGCTGAAACACCAGAATAGGTGTCAGTGACCTAGCAAGACGCAGCACAAAAGAGTAGCAAGGTTCTTTTCCCTTGTGACTAGCACAGGATTAGGACATAGGCTTTATGTTCTGCCTAAAAAATTGCCATTCTGGAAAAACCTGTAAAAGGTAGGGTGTCATGAATGTTTATAGAAACTGAGGATCATGTGTGTTTAAGGTTTCTGCTATTGAACCTCAGGGCAGAAGAGAGTTTGAATATCTAATGCAAAACACTTTTAACAACTGCTTCATTGAGCAATAACTCCTCATAGAGCTAGTCTCTGCTTGTTTTGCATTTGCCCTAGGATCTGTAAATCACAGTATTCACAGGCAAGCATGGGTTGAGCATGTAAAAACACATAGGCAAAGAGTTGAAGACTTGGGAATGGAATATACAAGCTCCTCTACTAATTTTCTTGTGTAAGATGTCTCTGCTGGAGAATATGCTTTGCTGTAGAGGAGACTGAGTTTTCCTCCTCTCTGTGTTCTAGCTGGTCTCTGGTATTTTGCTGCACCTCACCCACATGAGAGACTTGTTCCAAATGCAGCTTCTAGGGTGTGTGCAGCTGGGGAATCACATGTGGCACCATTCTAAAAATGATCCATGTATGTGTTGGTGCAATTTCAGGAATTCAGTTCCCGATGTACGGCTCAAAGCACATTTTAGCAAAATTCCCTTCTTCCATGAGTTTGCTGAGCAAGATCAGATTTTTTCTGTAGTTGAAGAGCTGTTTAATAGGCAGATTTTCAATTCCTGCTACATTTAATAGAACACAAACAAACAAAAAACAAAACAAAAACCTAAACCACCCTACCATACCAAAAATTACAGGAATAAATTATTTCACTTAGCTAACAAATTATTAGATCCTATGTTTTACTTTCTTTTTTTCATTTTCTTCTATCTGTTGGACTGAATTTGCTTCCTGAATCATTTTATTAATCCTCACTTAAGCTCAGAAGCAGCAAGGGAGTTTGCTTGAGGTCCTTGAGCCTGCATAGCTTTGAAATTGGCAGAAGCATACTCACAAGGCAGTTTGTACCAGGTCAATTTCATCTCTTCAAGCCACAACAAAATGGAGATCTCAGGCCTTGTTTAGATTTTCAGCACTATTTTTATTAACTTTGTGTCAGTTGTCACCTCAATTACATTTCTTTCTTGCTATTGTGAAGCTCTCCTCATTGTGCCTGCGAATGGTGACTATAACAGATTTTACTTTTAAACCTGTGATGTGGCACGCCACAGTCAGGCCTCATTTTTGTGGTTGATCCACTCATATTTGGGACTGCAGTGCACCTAAGAGAGATGTCTCAGGCCCCAGGATCCCCTCCCACCCATCTGTCCCTACCCATCCCTGGGTGCATGCTGTGCTCTCAGGTCTCCCCTTGCACAGCGTATGCAACGAAAGCAGGGAAGCGTGCCTCTTGTTAGAGTGCCACCAAGACAGCACAGAGCTATGCTGAACAAATCAGAAGAGGGCAAAGAAATGCAGTTTTCTTTACCCCTGGTTGCAATGATAGAGATTGATACCCTGCTAAGTGCAGCCTGCCCTTAGACAGTGGCTGTCCTGAGCTTCAGGACACATCCTGAACTTCACGTGGAGGCTGATGATAATTTTTCAGTAAGCATTCACTGGGACTCAGTAAAAATTGTCTGTCTTCAGCTTAAAGTGTAACTTTATATCCTTACAGCAAACAGAGATGGGAGTGATGCTTTAACATCTCTCTGTTTGAAAGGAAGTAGCTAATATTTTCCTAAAAGCTCACAGATTTAAAACTTCTGCCCCAGCTGCAAACTCTGCCAGCAACATGGCTTTTTTTGAGTTGTTTTTTTGGTGTTTTTTTTTTGGGGGGGGGAGGGGTTTGTTGTTTTGGGTTTTTTGGCCATGCTTCATTATTTCAAAAATTTTATAATTATCATTAGGCCTGGAGTCTTGTGATGGGCCTTTATGCATCATGGCCTGTGTTGGATTCCTGCCTTATATTGCTGTTCATAGTCTTTCACTTATACAATCTTTATAGCAGCTTCATGCTCTGCCCCCCACTGAACAAGAGATGGTAAACGTCAGTGTATAAGGCAGAGCTAGGGAAGGAGGAATTGCAATGAAATTTCCATTCTTGGAAAACTGATATCAGGATTGTACTAAAAATGAAGGTATTTGTGTTCTTGAAGGAGAAAGCAAAGCTGTGTTAGCTTGTATGATGGAGCTCTGTTAGATTTTAAAGACAGCCAGCTTCTCTATCAGTCAGTGTGTCTCTGACTCAAATTCACATGGTGCCTGCGCTCATTAATTTCTTGATTTTCTTTTACTTTGCTAATCTGCTTAGCTTTTAAATACTTTCCTGTACATACTATCAGAGCTAAATCAAATATAATTGGAAAACTGTGACTAGTTTCTTGAGGAGTTGTCAGCCCAAGTCATATGGGGGTCAGCAAAGCAGCATGTTCTTCATATGCCTAAGCTCCACCTATCTGAGTCAACAAAATAAAATGCTGTTTGGACTGTAGAAAACTCAGAGCAGATTCAGGAACAGGCCTCTCTGCAGCCCCAGATGAGTCAGATCTTCTGCCCTGAAGATGAGAGTTGTGATCAGGCTGCCCCCCACACTGAAGGTGCGCAGGGAAGAAGGAACAGGAGCCCTACTGCGGAGTCAACAATTCTGGCTTTGCTGAGCCAGCCAGCAAACCACACAACTGCTGATGGTTTGGCCTCTGCCTCTCATTTGGCTTCATCTCAGCAGCCACCCACCCAAGAGGACAGTGCCCTTTTTCTGTACCTGCAGCCTGAGCTTCAGGCAAATGCTGCTTATTGGTTTGATCTGCCACGTGTGGCTTGGAAGAAAACATAACACCCAGAGAACCCATTGCTGCTGGAACTTGCAGTGGAGAGGTCTTGTGGCCAGCTGAGCACCATTCCTGACAGCGTCCATGCCACCTCTGGTCCCCCACCCTGCTGGCTTCCACACAGCAGCTGTTGGTGTCTAGGTTGGTCAGGCAGAGATGCCTGCTCTGGCTGCATCTGAGCGTTCGACCCTCGCCTCCCCCGGGGGACATCTGAGCTCAGAAACTGCTCGCTGGTGCAGTGCTTCTGTAGGTGCTCTTCACCTAAAAAATCCTCTAACCTGCCTTCGTAAGATGTTGGGTAATCCAAAATTTTACACACATGCCTGCAAATGAGGAATCTGCGGTGGTGCAGGGGAGTTTAGAGACCAGCTGCAAAAAAGTTGATGGCACGCCAGAAAAGCCAAGGCCAATTTCAGAGTCAGCTGTCCTCACTGACCTTAGATCCAGAGGTTGTCAGAGAGCCACAGTTCAGCTTCAGTCACTTGGACACCCCTGGGGTTTGTGATAGCTAGGATGCCGATTTAAGAGGAGCATGCTACTGCTGGGCTGAAGTTTGCATTGAAGATGAGATTTTAAACAGTCAGAAATGCCTACTGCTTAACGTACCTAACTTCTTAAAACGACGTGTTTTTAACTGCTTTTCACTTGTTTGTTGCAGGTTGCATGTCTGGTTGGACTGGATGCATGGCATTTGCATGACACCAAACAGCCTGGCTGTGGATGTGCCACTGAGCAAACATGGCCTACCCCGCAAATACTAACGGCAGCGCTGCAGGTAACTGCTTTCCCCCTTTGGATTATTAATTAAAAGAATTCCTGCATTGTGTGAGCAGGAAAAGGAAGTAATGGCACTTTAAATACTGAAAAACAGTTTCCTGGTAGATCAGAGCCCATCTGTTCCGCCACCCCCGCCCCCATCCCCCACCTCAATAATCTTTTAAATATTTATAGTGTGCAAAGTAGTTTGGGAAGACTTAAGGGCTGGCTCTCAGTCATTCAGCATGCAGTGTCCTCTTCTCTCAAGGACCTACAGGGGCTTACTGTAGGCTCTGGGAAGCCTAGGGCTTTGCTGCAGAATCATGTGGCTGTTACACTGAGTCTGTAATAATTTGTGAGATTAACCAGCTCTTAATGCATCAAATCCCCAGCCCTTCCTGGTCACCCTTACTGATCAGTCTAATTTTTGTTGCTTGCTTCCCCTGCAAAGCATAAAAAGATTTCTTAAGCAATATCCTGAAGAAGTGTTCACTTTTTTGTAATTTTTAAGAACTTCCCGAACTGTCTGTTTTGGTTGTGTGATACTCTGTGATATGGATTGCTTGGCATGTTCAAAGGTTGCTGAGGAGGGCTGGCAGGTCAGGAGGGGGCAGAAATTGCAGAACAACTGATAAGAGCACAGCAGCAGTGTTCCTCCTGTGGTTATGTCAATATTTTCCTCTTCTGATCACTGCACAAACATAGTTTTAGCCCACTAAATCTGAGGCTGTTACAGTAGGATTATATCGAAAATGTCAAGTGCATGGCAGGAGCTTGTGAGTTGCTCACTGTGCTCACTGTAGAATTATTCTAATTAGAGCATGGGATTAAAACATTTTGTGCACAGGATATTAGAAATATGGAGCGCCACTAGGTGCAGTTTATGCAAAACGAGAAGTGTTTTTTAAAGGCTAGTGAAAGTTGAATTAAGTCTTTGGAATTACTTTTATCTGTTGATGATTAAAAGTTAAACTTACCAATGTTGTTAAATCTCGAGACTGCTGAAATAAGACATTTCTATTCCTTTCCCCACCCCCCTTTTATATAATTAGAAGTATATTCTTTAAGATAGAAACCATATCCTTTTGTAACCTTCAGTAATCCTTTTGAGAAGGTGGACTGCAAAACCTCTGGTGTGTGACTTAACTGTAGCTGTTTGCTGCCTAACCCCCCCATGCAACTTGTAACTTGACTTTCATTTGTAATATGCCTTTAACTTAAGTCATGCGGAAAATTTTCCTCTGCTTACAAGGAAAGAAAAATTGTGCACGGAGTGTTACTGATTGCTTTAGTAATCTTTTTTCTCCCTGCAGTAGAATTGTCTATCGAAAAAGTTGGTGGGCTGATGTGTAAGTCTAAAGGCAGCTAAATGCTTGTGCTGTTATTGCAAGATGAAGTTTTAGTTTCAGGATTGCTATGCAAACAAGGCTTCTTGCAGGATAAAGCTGTTTGTTCCCTTATTCGTAGAAAGACGCTGTAATAAATTACAAGTATTTAATTCAGAAGTAAATTGGACAACATTTTGCAGATACTGTCAGGACTTGTTGGCTTTGCAAACCCTTGAGGACGGTGTTCTAACATGCAGCTATGTACGCCCGTGTCTCCAAATCCTCAGCAGTTCATAATAGACAAAATATTGGGTGGCAAATACCTGTGATTTGTTGTGCTGCCGTGCTGCCTGGGAGAGAATGCCTTTGGATGAGCAGGAACTGATCTGGGCGTTGGAGGTATTGAAGCAAGTTTCTTAATTGCATGGAGCTCTACAAGTGGAAAGACAAACTTCAGGGGTGGTGTTTTCTGCGCCCTCTGAATCAATCAGCAGCAGGAAAAAACTAGAAAGACTTGTTAGGGACTACTAAGCTGCACTTAATGTTACTTGAATATTTTGGCAAGTCTGACCACATGTTCAGCTTCATTCAAGTATGAAGTGACTAAGAAGCAAGCAGTGGTTTGCTTTGGTTAACTCGAGAATGTGAGTACTTGCACTATCAAATAATTATATAACGAAATGTGCCATTTCGTTAATTTTTTTTCAGTGTACAAGCCTATATGGACTACTGCTGCTGCAGATGAAACCTGTAGAGGAATGCTTGAATTTGGAACTTGTTTCCAGGAAAGGATCTAGCTATTTTGCATTTGTATAGAGATTTTTTTTTTTAAGGGATATTTATGGGAAGTAGATTTGCTGTAAATATTTTAGTGAGTGTGTATAGGAGATAAACTACAAAGCAAGTGATGACTTTATCATGAAAGCACCTATCATAACTTTCTCTGTCTCTTGCCTATCTCAGTAAAGACATTAACCTTAAATGTGGTGAATAAATGACACAGACTGTGATTTATGCTTCAGTACTGTTTGTCAATAGTTTTGTTTGCTGCTGACTTCAAAATTTTATCACTCTGTTCACAGTCTCATTGCACAGGGCTCTTGTAGTGAACTGTATTTCTTTGGGCTGCAAGCTTATTTGTTCTTTTTTATCCAGTTTGGAAGTTTTTGTGACTTCTTACTGATTTTGGACTAGGCTGTCAAAGCTGTGCTGTCTGCTCAGAAAAAAACTGAATAAATTGGTGCTTCAGAAAAATTTGCTGTATTTTATGAGGTGCTGGATTGTGTTTAGTTATAGGTTCTAGTTAACTGTTTTAGAGTCTTCCCTGGTGGCATGTGAGCTCACTGCTCAGTCCAGTAAACGCACCAGGGTTAAGGAGTGCAGTGCAAGTCCAGAGCATGCTGTGCAGTCATCCAAGAAGCTGCCTTAGGAGCTGGGAAATACCCTTGGGAGTCTGTAGTTGGTTTGGTACACGATACAAATTAATTTCTCTTTGCATAGTACAAGAAAAAATAAATGAGGTGATTGTTTCTCTAAATAGTATTAGTGTCTCCATTAACTGCTGGGTGAAACTTCCAGTAATTGTTAGCTTCTGTGCTTGCTAGGACTGATGCATAATTCATCTACTTAATGAGGCTCTGCTAACATTTCTGTAGTGATATCTGTAGAAATGTCTTCCAGTCAGATACAAAAAGCACAATGCACAAACTGAAAACTTACAGGGCAGTTTGGAAATAGCTCTGGATGGATTTTCATTCCTTTCACTAACAACCTCTTTGTGAAAACTTTCTTTTCAAAACACACGTTCTGAAAGGCACTCCATGGAATAGACTTCCAGTCTAATTCTATTTATTATGATGTGGAAAACAAGGAAGCAGCAAAACAAACATAAGATTTAGATTTAGAAAAGATAAAGGATTAAAAACTGGTTTTGTCAATAACCATAATAAAAAACATGTTTTATTTGACTTCCCTAAGCACCTCATTCTCTATATGCAGAGATTGGAGAATTGTTAGTTGTTTCTTAACAGATATGAAAAGGCATTTCCAGTTTCCTTGAGTAGGATGGGCTGCAGGGGTCAGTATAGCAAGGCTGTTGCACAAACCCTTTCTTTATTTTTGCTGTAAAGCAAATGCATATTATTTGCTGTATGCAGGGTCAGAGATTTCCCTGCTCTTTTCTCTTTCTTCCCTTTTGTCTCTGCCTTCTCCTCAGTCTAGTGTATGGATTTATGTTTCCATGCCTTCCCACTCTGTTTTTAACATGCTTCTCTGCATACAGAAGCACAGCATCCTGCGCTTCTATGTAGAGAAGCATGTTAAAAAAGTTAAGAACATTCATTTGAACTGTTTACCTGCATGTTTAACTCTGCTCCATGCTTTAGATTCCTGCACAATTCTTAAAGCAGTGGCATTGTGGCGCCTGCACATCATTTTCACTGCTAGACTCCTTGCACCTGTAAGGCAAGGAACTGCTGCTGTGATAGCCAGTCTGCAGTTGTCAAGTGTCTTTGCTTCCAGCGTACTCTTTTCACTGGCAGCTGATCTGGGCATTCCACCTCCATTCCTTGCAGCAAGCCCGGGCTGTGGGACCACAGGTGCTTTGAGGAGAGATACAAATCATATCTGGACCGCTGTTTCCTCTGCAGCAGCCTGGCATCCTCTGGTTATTTTGTATGTGCACAGTTACACTGGAGCACCCTGTGGGCTTCTGGTCAGATTTTCTTTGTATCTGAGCAGTTTTCTTAACTCCCACATGAAGTTATAACTATACACCAGTTAGTCAGAGAAGGAGGCCATTACGAAAAGCTGCTGCCTGAATTAATGTTGTTTGAGATACTAACGTCAGCATGACTCAAAGACCAAATGTTTAATAAATGTGTTTTCCATCTGCTGGTATATAAATGCTTAAGCAACTGTTGAAAAGTATTATGAAAACCCCAGTTAACTTATTAACCCTTTTAACTGAGGCCAGTAAATAGAACATTTACTTAGAGCAAATGTTTTTATCACACAAATCCTCTGCATTGATTTGTAACAACTATTACCAAAGATTTGTAGACACCAAAGATTTTTCTTTAAATTACTGTATTATTTGACTTACAGTCTCTCCTTTGATTCCATTTTCCTCATTCATTTTAGGTATGCACAGAATTTTGCATTATTTCTAGCCTCATGATGTAACTATAGTCTAAGCAGAAAGTGTGCACCAGAACATTACCACTGTTACTAACTTAAGCAGAATATCCACTATTCTTCACTACAGACCATCCATCTGGGAGCTTACAGACCTAAATGAGATAGCAGCTGAAAGTGTTTGATTGCCAGGCAGTAGTCCACCTGCTGGAGCCTTTCCTCCTGAGTAGTGCAGGTGCCTGCCCTGGGTGCCCTGGGAGCCCAGCTGCTGCCAGCCACTCTCACTGCTTCCTGCACGGCGGCTGTCCTGTGGCATGGCTGCAGTGCTACTGGCACACCGAGCTCTGCACTCAGCAGCCTCTGGGTTTACTTCGTTTAGCAAGTGACCAGGATTCAGGAGAGTTTGTCTTTTGACCTAATCAGTCATGCAAGGGCAATTTGTTTGAGTCAGGACTGTGTGATGACAGATTATGTAGACCCATTCCTCCCCTACCGTGCTCCCTGCTCCAAGCCTGTTTCCAATAATTTTCAGAATTAATGGAGATGGGTGTATGCCCAAGTGCATGTTTTAGTAGCTGGTGAAAGGCTCTTGCCATCAGGAGAGCCTGCTTCATTGGCCTGCAGTCTTGAGCTTTTGGGATGGGCAGATAGCTGTCACTGGGATCCAGCTCCTGCCTCACCCACAAGTGATCCTGTGAGTCACCCTGGTGGTGCCCAGTATTTAAAAACAAGCTAGGGTGGGACCCTGAAATCTGTGGGGAGAAGGGTGAGTGAGCCTCCAGTGATTTCACATAGTCTCTATCACAAGTCACATCAACATTTTCATCAGTGTGCTGTAGTACATTCACTGATGCCAGATCTGCCTTAAGGACAGATGGCTGGAGCTGAAGCACGTGATCTCACAGAGAATGGCATCTTTTACTCGAATTAATAATTGCTTCTGCAACTGCTAGTTGATGACTGGAATCCAAGGGTGCATTTGCCTCTGCAGCAGAAAGCTTAAAAATTCACTGACTTTCATTTGCCCAACTTAAAGGCCTTTATGAGCTGCAGAGGGCCAAGGACCACACATCTTCTTTTACTCAGGACCTGTTGCCCAAAGAACGTGCTATAGGTCTGATTTTGGATTCTGGTGGAAAGGTAGAGATCAGGAAGAAGTTAGAAAGGATACATTAAGTACAGTGTCATTGAAAGTTTGGGGATGCAGGAGTCTGCTCTGGATAGCCCAGTTCTTAGAAATAGAGATAGCATGTGGTGGGAAAGAGATGGCCCAAGATACAAAACAATGATATGCAGATGCTGATGCTCTGCAGGAGGACAAAGGAGAAAAAGAACAGGTTTGATTGATCTTTTTGTCAGAGATTACTGCAGTTGTGTCATGTTCTGGAGCTGCCCAGATTCTTACATCTCACCTAGGCAGAGGACTGTGTTAATTCTCTCTGATGGAAGCTTGCTCATGGAGCAATGCAGGCTTTCCTTCTCTGGGATGTTGTGGTGCACTTCTGTGGGCAGCACCTGGATGTTCTCATGTGGCCTGCTGCTGCTCCCTGTGGAAATACATGTCCTTTACACCCAGGGAGGCGGCTAAGGGTGCTCATCTTGTATTTTTCATCAGGCATGTATTGCAGTTTGTGGTACCATGCAGCCTCACTGAACTGGAGATTAACAGTGATAAAACCCCCGGGTTCTTGTGTCACTGCTTTGTACTGTCTGGTGACAGCTGGGGTGAGAGCAAGGAGCAAGCACCAGGAACAGGCAATGTCAGGAAAAACACAAAGAATAAACTTTTTCCAGACTTGAACAATTATTCTCTCTTCATTGTCTGTCTTTCTCCACTTACAAGACACACGACTCAGTAAATTTTCCCCCAAACTATTCTACAGTATTCCTCATTTCCCAGATTCTTCTGCAGAAAGCAGTTAATGAATAATGCATATGAATCTCCTCCCTGTGGGAAGGGAAGATATTTTGTTCCCTTTAAAATAAAAATATATGATCCCTCAGGAAAATTACTTGGATGAAAATAGCCTGATGACAGTTGCTTGTCCTTATGTCTGTAAACACGTGAGTGCCTGCATTTAGACATGTTCCTTACAAAAGGGTTACTACTGGAGCAGAAGTCCTTGAGAAGCTTCTTGTAGTGGCCACCTCTCTCCTCCTCCTCCTCCTCTTTTGAGCCATTGGAAGGCTTTGTATTAGAGATGACAGAAGGGCAGCCCTTCCTGTATCATATTTTCACAGCACTTTTTAGGGGCTGAGGGAGCACTTGGACTTCCCACGTTGGCATTGCTGCTGTATCTCCATTTCCTTCCTCTGGTAACATGACTCCCCTTGGTAGCAGAGTACTATTCCTGCCAGGATGTCCCGGTGTAACCAGCTCTGAGCTTTGGGACAGCAGCATGCTTGTGTCTGTCCTCCTCTTTTTATTTCTGCTATTCCCTCCTCTGATTTCATCCAGAAATTACACTTACCACACTGGCAGAAAGCAGTGGTTGACCTCTGCTGTGGGATATAGGTTGGGGTGTCTGGGGGGAATTAGCTCCCTGTCTCTCTAAAACTCCTTAGAGCACATTCTAAATCTCTTGAGAATTTTCTTCTTCTGACTCTTCACACAGACTTTGACAAAACTAAATGTTTAGAAGCTTGGTGAGTGTGCAATCTAGTCATACTCTTTCTGTTTTCTGTCTGTCCTTCCCTACCTTTTGCCAAACCTTCTGACCTGTAGAAGTAATGTGACCCTTACCCCTTCTCACAGTCTATCCCTTTATTTTGCCCAATGTCTCCTCCCTTGTTGTCTTGCACTGTAATTAATGTTTTATGAACTGTTTCCTCTTTTTAAAATTAATATATTCCTGTATATTTTTTCTTTATAATAATATGTTGTTTTCCTTCAACATATAAGAGCCTGTCTGTGATATTTTTGCCCTTCTGTATTTGTTTGAAAGTTGGAGGGGCAGGGGGGGAAGACAGGGGACACAGACTTTTTAATATCTGGGTCTGAAGGTTTGGTCAGACTAGGATGAGGATCAAACTACCTGATAATTGGGAGGAGACTGTACTCCCTATGTAAACCAGACATCCCTTGTCTGGAACAGTCTCTTACTGCTGGGGGGCATGTTGGTGTACTCCTAGCCCCTTCCCTACCCTTGCTTCACACAACCAACCTCTCTGCCTGGAGCACTGTCACGTGGTTTGCAGATCAAGTAATAGAAAGGAAACACTTGTGCAACTCTGCTGCTGTTTCTGGAATTTCAGGTCTAATACTAGCAAATAGGTCAATTTTTAATACTTCACATACACTGCTTCATAAATCTAAAATGTGCAGCTTTCAAAAATACCAGCACAGTGCAAGAAAATAAAGTGAAGCGCGTCGCCATGGTTGAAAAAAGTGGCTAATATTTGCATGCGATACAAGCATAAAGGCAAGATCAGGGCAGTCAGGTTTCAAGGATTTACAAATACCACCAGGGTTTTTTTACTTCAGTAAGTCCATTGCTAAGTCCTTTCTCCCCCTTTCCTCTTCTCCCCTCCCTCTGGCAGAACAGTGATTCTTTAATTTTAGATGTCTTTTTCCATATCTTAAGTTATAAAACTAAAAAAGGTATTCCTGTCTAGAATCATTCTCTTCTCTTCTGCTCCTGTTGTCTGTTTTTGTGTGTGTGGAGACAAATAGCTTTTAAAATTGCCAGGACCCAAGTGTGCTTACATGGCTGTGCATCCACTGCATCAGCCTCTAGACTTTCACCGTTCTCCCTCATCATCATCAGTTATAGTCCTATTCCCTTCCTCTCTCTCAGACACTGTGTCTGCCATCCAGGACGCTTGTCCCTCCCTTTTTGCTTCCTAATACTCAGTGTCTTTTCCCAGTGCTTGGTTTCTCCCCAGCTCCCCCCAGGGATGCAAAGGGACTTCTCCAAGTCTGTATGTACCTTGAAGAACGCAGACTGATACCCAACCTTCCTCTACCTCTGCTTCCTGACAATCCATTTTCAGTGCTGTGGAAAATGCAATGTTGACAATTTTGAGAAAGTTACTTATCTATCCCTTAACAGAGAAAAGTTGTAAGACTACAACTCTGCAAACATAAATGCGGCTCAGCCACCACTTTTCAGCCCACAGAACAAGTCACCACCACAGCAGCAGGAGAGACATCTCTCTGTGAAACTGTGTGTAGCATCTCCTCATCCAGTCCAGCTTTACTGTCCGTTGTGAATCCTGCTACTGTGTGATATCCTGGCAAACTGACCTGAACTCCTCCTCTGACTAGGCGACTTGCTTAGGGGATGAGGGAAAGGTTGTGGATGTTTCTGCCTGGGCTAAGGCTTTTGATACTATTTCCCACAGCATTCTCCTGGAGAAATGGGCTGCTTATGGCTCAGTGGCTTTACCCACTGCTCACTGGTTAAAAACCATCTGGATGGCCGGGCCTCAAGCTGGAGGATGCTGATGGATGGAGTTACATCCAGCTGGTGGCCAGTCACCAGTGGTGTTCCCCAGGGCTCAGTACCGGGGCCAGTTCTGTTTAAGGTCTTTATGCCCTCATATGGATGAGGGCATATCAAGGGCACTCTCACACAGTTTAGAGACAACATCAACTCCAGCAGGAGTGCTGATCTGCTGGGGGGCAGGAAGGCTCCATGGAGGGATCTGGACAGGCTGGATCATGGGCCAAGGCCAGTGGTGTGAGGTTCAGCAAAGCCCAGTACCAGGTCCTGCCCTGGGTCACAGCAACCCCAGGCAGTGCCACAGGCTGGGGCAGAGTGGCTGCAAAGCTGCCCACAGGGAAAGGAGCTGGGGGTGCTGGTGACAGCAGCTGAACACGAGCCAGCAGTGCCCAGGTGGGCAAGAAGGGCAATGGCATCCTGGCCTGTACCAGCAACAGTGTGGCCAGCAGGAGCAGGGCAGGGACTGTTCCCTGTACTCAGAGCTGGTGAAGTGACACCCCAAATCCTGAGTTCAGTCCTGGGCCACTCACTCCAAGCAGGATATGGTGGTGCTGGAGGGAGACCAGAGAAGGGCAATGGAGCAGGGGAAGGGTCTGGAACACAAGCAATTTAAGGAGCAGCCGAGGGAGCTGGGGTTGTTTAACCTGAAGAAAAGGAGGCTCAGGGGGACCGTATCACCCTCTACAACTGCCAGAGAGGAGTGTGTGTGTATCTGGGGGAGGGTCAGCCTCTTCTCCCAGGGAACAAGTGACAGGATGAGAAGCAAAGGCCTCAAGTTGTGCTAGGGAAGATTGGATAGGAAAAATTTCTTCATCAAAATGGTTGCCAAGTTTGGAACAGACTTCTTAGGGAAGTGGTGGAAACACTATCCCTGGAGGTGTTTAAAAGATGTGTATGTGCGGTCCTAGGGAACAGACGTATTCTAGTGGTGAACATGGAAGCGTTGAGTTAATAGTTGCTGATCTTAAAGGTCTTTTCCAATCTAAAAATTTCTGTGATTCTATGATTCTGAGAAAAAAAAAAAATGTTTCACCAGATATGAAGGCTTGAATTGTCTACTTGCTCCCACAACAAATCTTCTTACCATAAGCTTTCCCAAGCAATCACATTGGCGTTACTTACCTGAGGATACACAAAATACCATGTAGTTGAAGTTAATTCTGTGTGATTCCAAACTAGATGGACACTTAACAATCATATGGGGACCATTTATCAGTTGCAGCTGAAAACATATATTTGACACTGTGACTTAAAACCCATCCTGGACCACCCCAGCTTGGGAAGTGTCTGAGTTGCAGGTTTCTGTACGCCAAGAGAAGAAGTATGTTTGCTTGCTTCTTATGCCCTTCCAGAGGCATCTGCTACAGAGGAGATGGCTGGGCATGTCTGACCTCAATGGCTAGCAGGTTTTAAATCATTCTGTGGCAACCAACTGCCAAATTCTGGAAGTCTGTAAAGAAAAAAAACAGAATCGCACATCCCCATTCTCTCACAAATTAAAATTTAGAAGAACACCATATCCAATCTGCATCAAAATGCAGCAGCTGATTTTGGGGATAGGAACATAAGCCTGACAGTAGTGGGTATGGCCAAGCTCTGTGCTCCCCTGAACTGGATCTCTGTAATCAGGCAGATTATTTCATTCTTTCCAAGCAGAGCCACACCATTGCTGAGGAAATGGTCTGTTGGAGGCATGTGTTTTAAAGAGCTGTATTTCATCCATCGCCTTCCACAGATCCATTGTGCTCTCTCTGCCTTTTGTTTTCAAAAGGGGTGTGAAATAATCTGCTTTTTAGATAAGAATTTATCAGCTGGATTGCTGCCCATGCACCAAACCTCACATTCTCTCTGCTGCAGACCAAGTCAGGTTTTTTGGTCGCTGGGGAGCTGTGCCCTGACCTCAGTTTTGTTTCTACTGCAAACAGTAGCTGAATGAGTTTATTTGACATTTTAATGGTCTCAAAGGCCAAGAAAATAAATATGTATATGCTCTTTGCCTTTAGGTTTAACTGGTGCCTCCATATTTGAATTGCTGGACAAGGGCTGATGTGCTAATACACACTTTGGGTTATTATATGGACTCATGAGGTCTTTCTCAGCCTGCTGAGTTAACAGAGTTTTGAGGACAGTCCACTCAAGGTGCATGACTTGATGAAGTGCCTGTTCAAATGTCGAGCCCTCAAAACCGCAGAGTAATGATAAACAGATGGAGCATGTGTAGACAGCTGCTAAAATCTGTTCTGCTCTAAACAGGATATCATCCTGTCTTTTTTTAGAAAAATGAAACCATATAATGTTAAGATTGTAATTTTTTTTCTCTCTGAGCAGAATCCTAACTCTTGAGAAGAATGTTCTGGCCATTCTCTTCTCTTTGCTTCCTTCTCCAAGTGTCATGTTTGTTTTCACAACAGAAAATTACATGGAAAATTAAAATTACATTTTAATGATCTCCCCTGCTGATGGAGCTAGAGATGCCCACCACTGACACACAGTCCTGCTTTGCACTGTTTATTCTCACCTGCCTGGTTGAAAGATAGGGCTTAAAAAGCAGCAAACACAAAGTGGTGGCTGCAGGCCAGGCAGTGTTTCAAGGGCTGAATTTTTGCCTTTTTTCCTGAATTGAAAACATGGGTTGAGTGTCAGCTGCCCTAGAGTTTTTCTGTCTTCTGGCAGAAGCTTCAAACCATGGTTAGGAATTGTTCCCAAATAGTATTTTGTGGAGAGCTGCTTTTCTGCATGCATGGGGTTGTTAAAGCACAGACCAAACCCAGTTCATTTAAAATTCAATACCTTTGTGGTCCATAGATGAAACAAGTTGAGTTCTTCAGACTTATTTTGTGAGCTCATGGTTTATACTGGATACATCAATGACTTGTAATTCAAGGAAATAATTTAAAATTACCTAGAGGGCAGAAACTACTTTAGAGTCCAAAAGCTGATGCCTGGAAGTATTGTATATTACTTTGCTTCATATTAAATGCCACTGAAACTATCAAGACATTCAGGAAACACTTTTATTGGAAGTCTGCAATTTTAGTTGAAGGTATTGCAGAGGACTTGGACCTTGTTCCTGCCAATTCAGCACAAGATCCTGCTTCTGTTTGAAGCACAGCTCTTCCAGTCTGTAATGAACTTGGAAATTGTTTTGAGAATTCATGTTCCCCCCTCCTTTTTATTTTTAACTGTTCCTGAGAATCTGCACGGAAAACATGAAAATAAAGTTATTTTCCTTTAGTCCTGTGAAGTCTTAGGACCTTTGCCCTTGTTACATGAGTCTGTCACCTTTTAAGAGCAAGCGTTGTAAGCAGAGGTGAAGAGAGATGGAGCTGAGGGCTTTAAGGCTCTTTTTTATGATGCTGAGAAGTGGGTCTTCTTGCATCTAGAATTCCAGTAATCCTTACTTGGGTTAATACTTGGTGTTATGTGGAAGCAAGAAAATTGAAAAATATGTGCATTGTTTTCAAAATGCTTTTACTAACATGAAGGATATCTTGTACATTTTGGATGTGTTTCAGAAAAAAAAAGAAAACATATACTAAAAGTTGTATTTTTATCCCTCAAATTATGGCTTGCATATGAGAAGCATAAATAAAACAAGATTGAATGTAACACAGACAAAATTGCAAGCAGTGGTGGTTACAACAAGGGTAATTGTTCTGCCCAAATTATATCAATGAACCTTTCTGTGCACTCAGTCCACATGTGGGAGTGAGAAATGAGAGGTGGGTGGGGGGGAAAGGCTTGGGGAGGAAGGGAGAGCACAGGGTGGAAGAGAAGTGACCTGAAATGAAATTCCCTTTTGGGAATTACATCTGTCTTCATCAGGAAAAAAAAAACAAACCCAAAAACAAACCCCCCCCCCCCAAAAAAAGAAAACAACAACCAAAAACAAACAAACAAACAAAAAAAAAAAAAACACCCACACTGGGGAAAAAAAAAAAGCCCAGAAACCCAACATCATTTTAGCATGTTACTTGGTACAGTTCCTTTTGTCCTGGTACTGATTTCATGTATGTTAACCCTTGGGGAACCAGAGGCATTGCACAGCATGTGAAGTGCTGTAAAGGAAACCGCTGGCGCTGGGCTGGGCTGGCTGCCGGGCTGGGACTGTCTCAGGAAATTCCAAATGAGTATAAATAAATGCTCTGTAGCAACCACTGGGCTCCCTGCCTGCTGATGTGTCAGGACTGTGCAGTCCCTTTAAGGCAAAGGAAAGTGTGCTTCAGCCTTAATTTGCTGGAAAACGGAGCATGGTAACATCCAGGGGCTTGCTTCTCATGGATCGGTGAGTGAGGCCCCCAAATGGGGCTGGCTCTGCTAAAACCAACCCTTGGTGTTCTGACAGCACACTAAGCTGGGATGGGTAGAGGGGTTTTTTCATGTTTTTAGTGGTGCTGGCTTAGTCGGGTTGTCTCACAAGTGCTGCCATCTGAAGGGAGTTTGCACTTGGGGTTTCAGGCACCTCTGGTAGCCTCTGTGTTTCTGTCCTTATATACACAGTGGTTTGTTTCCTTCAACAAGCTCAGGTTTTTTCATGGAAGATCCGTGTTGTGAAAGCTCTAGAGAAGGGAGTGGGACTGTGCGCCTATTTGCTACAAAAGCATCATCCAAAAGCAGAAAGGTAGCTGTTGCCCTCAAAGTTGGTAATTTTGAGTATTTTTCACAGACTTTTAAGTATAAACCACTGGGTTTAGTTATTTTTTAACTTTTTTCCAGAAAATCAGTTTGTTGTTCTGAACTACTTTAAATGCAGAGGAAAAGCTTACAATTTTTTTTTTGGCAAATGTAAATTGCTTAGGCTTCTGAAGCTGGGAAAGTAATACACATCTCATAAAAGGAATCAGTACTAGATTAATATAAAGAAGGGGAGGAGGGAACAATTCCTAGTATTTGAAATATCATACTGATTATGCAGCATAAACCATATTTCTTATGGACGCAAGCTTGTGACAAAATAATGTCCTTCCAGGACTCATAAAAACAAATATTTGTTGAACCATTCTTGCAGAAGACAATTCTTCCATTTTTTCCACTCTCTGCACAGCTGTAAGACAAAACTGAAACTGTAAATCAGTTTTAATACTCCACAGCAGGTTTATATCCCAGGAATCCAGGTCCTTTCCTGATGGTTATTCCTGTTTCAATAGCCCGATGTATCTGTTTTCCACTTCTCACCTCTTCAGAGATTTATAAGCACAGAAGGGTAATGATATTATAAATATTTTGGGTTTGTGATTCAGTTGTTCTTGGATAGAAAGTGAATACAGCCTTCTTTGCTTGTGCTTCAGCAGGTAACACTGATGCACCTTTGTGTTAAAAGACCTTTTCAGGCAAACACCCTGCTTACACCCGTGACTTCTTTGGGAGATGATGTGGATAAGCAAGAAAGGAAGAGAAGAATTTGGGGGTTTGCTTTTCTTCTGCTTTACCAGCCTTTTACCTCAGTATTGTGAAGCTCATCCTGCTATGTGGATTCAAGTCCTGGACTTTGTAGCTACTTTTTTCCTTTGTCACTTTTATTGTGATAATGAAGCAACAGGGGATGATGTACTCTTGGAAGAGTGAGGCTGGTGTGCCACATTTTCAAGGGTTGTCAAGGGAGGTGGGGGAGCTGTGGGGTTTCCCCTGTGTCACAGAGGACAGCAAGGTGCTTCACCAACACTGGGAGTCAACCTCATGTTCATCATTTGCTTTCAGTGTCAGACTAGGTGTTTCTTTCTCAGCTACACTGCTTGACATGGGCATTAATACAGCATCGGTGGAGGATGATGTGGGAAGCACATCGCTGAAATGCAACTGAGGCTGTCTCTGACTTGCCTGACAGTGGACCTGCTGGTCATGCTCAAAGCCACAGCTCACCCCAGAGGTGGACTTGCAACAGCAATTAGCCAAAATAGGCACTGTTTTCAGTTGTTTCTGTCCAGAGGTGGCAGGGCTGTTGGCAACAGGAGCGGTGACAACCATGGTTTCTGCTCTGCTCTTCCTTGCTGCTGGTGGGGCACTCAGCAGACTAAGCTAATGACTGTGTCCCTTCCCACCCATGCCTTGCTTCCTGCCACTCACTGCCCTTGGGACCTCTGAGTCAGAAACTGGGATGGAGACAGAACAGCCTAGCCTCTTAGTTTTTGTGGTTGATGGCCCTGAGGTGCCACACAAGTGCCCCACAAGATGTCCCAACACAAAACTGACAGATATTGAGTTATTCCGAGTATGTTAAAGAGTAGATTTATTATCAGCCTCAAATAAGGGAGTTGTCAATAATATAAAGCAGATTTTGTGAATTTCGATACGGGGGCATTTTGTAGTCCCTCTTAAGATGATTGTGATTTTTACTTCCCCAGAAACATATTTCTCTTAAAAAATTCTCTGTTATCTTTTTAAAAACATTATCTCTTCATTCAGGATTAATTAATTTGCACAACTTTCTTATAGTATGTATTTTCTAATTTAAATTAACTTCTGTTTGAGCTGCAAGCTTTCACTCCACAGATTCTAGAAGTAAAAGTTTTAGACATTAAAAGGTCTAGAGGGGGTTAAGAGGTGTGTTTTTGGAAGGTGGTTTTTGCTTTCAGCTCACAGAAATAACTTAGCTGTGGCTGTATGATGTTCAGATATAAATCCTGTAGTTAAGTCTTTTTGTACCATGTGAAAGAAAACACTTAACTGTAAAAATAGGGTAACACTTAAGTGTTAAACAGGTTTAACACTTAAGTGTAAAAATAGGTAATGTGACTTTGAAAGACCCTGTTCTAACACCAAAAGGGCTATTCACTACATATATACGCCTTTGATTAGCTGGCTGGTAAGCATTCTGAGCATTTTCAATGTGACACCAAAATTCTCTGTCAAAGCTGGCAAACATGTCCCAAAGAGAAGAGTAAAAGCTAGAGTCTCTTCTTAACCTCAAGGTTCAGAAATAGCTCTGTGGTTGAGGAACTGACCCCTGAGGAGGAGGTGATGGTGGGACATCCAGACTAGTGCACCCATCTCATCACCAGTACCAAAGCCAGTCAGTCTCACTCCAGTGCCAGGCAGGATCATGGAGGAGATCCTCCTGAAAATTATGTACATGAAATAAGGAGGTGTTTGCTGACAGCCAACGTGGCTTCACTAAGGGCACACCATGCCCAACAAATGTGGGGGCCTTTCCTGGTGGGGCTACAGTGGATGGCAGGATGAGGGAAGATTAAAGACCCAATATTATCTACCTGGATTTGTGCAAAGTATTTGAAACTGTCTCACACAACATCCTTGTCTCTAAACCAGAGACACACAGATTTCATGGATGTGTAAAGAATAGACTGGATGTCTGCACTCAAAGAGTTGGACTCAACAACTCAGTGTCCAAATGAAGATCAGTGACACCCCCTCCAGGGCCAGGTATTGGGACTGGCGCTGTTTAATGTCTTTATTGGTGACATGATCAGTGGCAGCACCCTCAGAACATTTGCCAGGGATACCAAGTCATGATACTCCAGGGAGCAGGGATGCCATCCAGAAGGACTGACAGGCTTGAGAGGTGGGCCTGTGTCCTCAAGTACAGCAAGGCCAAGTGTAAGGGTCTGGATTGGGGCAATCCTGAGCACAAACACAGGCTGAGCAGAGAATGGACTGAGAGCAGCCTGGGGCAGAAGGACTTGGGGATGTTGTTAGACAAGAAGCTTTAAATAACCCAGCAATGTGTACTTGCAGCCCAGAAAGCCAATTGCATCTTGGGCTGCAGCCATAGAATTGTGACCAACAGGTCAAGGGAGGTCATTCTCCACCTTTTCTCCACTCTTGTGAGACCCCACCCGGAATACTGTGTCCAAGGCTGGATCCCCCAGCATAAGAAGGATGTGGACCTGCTGGAGTGAGTTCAGAGGGTCATTAAAATGATCAGAGGGTTGCAGCATCTCTCCTCTGAAGACAGGCTGAGAGAGTGTGAGCTGTTTAGCCTGGAGAAGTGAAGCTTCCAGGGAGACTTTCCAGCAACATTCTTATCCCATATGGGGGGGCCTGCAAGAAAGCTGGAGGGTTACTTTCTATGAGGGCATGCAGTGATGCTTTTAAAGTTGTTTGCATTGTGGCTGTGATTGTTTATTCTCCTGTTGCTGTAATCATCCTATTTCTAGAAACAGCATGGTGTTAAAAGAGCAGATAAATTCTTTAAATTCCTTCTTTTACCAGTGCTGCATGGTAAATGGGCCATCTCAGCCCAGTGCCCTGGTGTTTGCTCCCAGAGCAAGCAAAACACAGCAGCCATCTGAACCATCTCTCTTCAGCTGATGTTCATTGACTTAAGGTACATCTCTGCACCTTAAGAATTGACTGTACTCTGAATTGACTTAATTCACATCTCTGCAGCTTAACCCTGCAAATACCTGAGCTGGAGCATCTACATTATGAAATAAAACCCATGTAAATACTATATAGTGGTGTAGCTTCATCCCTTCTCGGTTATTATCAGGGAAGTTGCTGTCCTCCATTTCCTGATTACAACCCCCACCCTAAGCACTGAGTATTTAGATGTCAGATTTAAAAGTCAGCTCTCCAGCTCGGGTATTGACACATAAATTTTGAAAAGTAATCTAAAAACCATATATAAGTGTTTTCCCAGTTTTCTGCTTCTCTTTTTTTTTTTTTTTTTTTCAAATTAAATTTGCAGCAAACATTTTACACTGGAGATTTATCTGTTTGGTAAAATGTGCAGTAAATGCTCCTCTGTAACAGGAGAATCCTCCATCCCTGTGAGTGTAGGTTTGGGGAGTTCTGGTTCGGACTGCAGTACCCCCAGACTCAACACTATCAGGTGCATCAGGTGTTAAATCACATTTGCTTAGAGCATGACTGTAGCTGAGTATGAGCAAAACAGATTACCTTCCCTACAAGGCAGTACTTATTGGTTGGTTTTCCATGGCAGAAAAAGAGATGAAGGTGTTACCGGCCACATCCACAGCGCAGTGCAGCATTCTGGGCAGCTGTGCAGCTGTGCAGTGCTCTTGCACAAGCAGAGCTGGGCCATCCCAGCACCACAGCCTTGTGCCACAGGAAGGGTGGCTAAGGCCAGCACACAGCCCCAGGGTATGATCATGAGCAGCTGGCTTGACTGCTGTGCTGCAGTGCCTTTCCTCCTTGCAGAAGATGAGCAGCCTGCTGGGGCAGTGTGTACTCCACACCTGTGATGTGCTTCACATCGCCACTTTGGGCTTTAACTGCAAAGAGAAAATAAAACACTTGATGATCCTGCTCTGACTGGAAAAGAACAGAAATATTTACTGTTTCTGTAAGTTTTTCTCTCTAGGTTCTTGGAATTAAAAAAAAAAAATCTTTAGGTCAACTGCTTAGTTTTTGGACTTTTCCCCACCCCAATAGAGACCTAGGTTCAACTGTTAGGGACCAAATAGTTTCATGGCATCTCCTGTACATTGCTAGCCAGGAGAAAACTGATAAAATTATGTGAAACGTTAAGGTCTATTTTCCAAGAGGTTTTATTGTGGTTGTTTTGTTTAACTTATATTCAAAACCTAACACTTGAAAAGAAGAATGAAAGAAAAATGGTCAAATATTCAGTTTTGCTTTTTTTCCTTAAAAAAAAATGCTTGGCCTCATGAATTTTGGCTCTTTTCAAAAGGTGACACTGATGTTTATATATAGTAAAGTGAAGAAAAATAAAAGAACAAAAGTAGTATTTTGGAGGTGGGGGGAGAAGGGGAAAATTCTCCAATTTATTCTCTGTTGTAGTAAGGAATCAAAAAGTCAGTACTTTTATTTTAAAATTCCTTTTCCTGGCCCAGATAAGATTTTAAATTGAAGTTGAGCATATAAAAATATGGAGTGATTCCATTTATGCCAAATATTGCTTCTGCATTTTTTCCTTTGCAACATTCTTTAGGAATTGTCTTATGCCATAACTCTGGACGGAGACTGTTATTCATAACAATATTTTAATGAAAAATACTACTTTAGTAGTAGTCAAATCCATGATAAAAATGTGTTAGAGCATATATCATAACCAGATGGGGAGAACAGGCTCAACATATGATATCTGTATTTTTGAAGGCACCTCAGACTTTCACCTCAGTATCGGAGCATATATCATAACCAGATGAGGAGAACAGGCTCAACATATGATATCTGTATTTTTGAAGGCACCTCAGACTTTCACCTCAGTATCGGAAATACGTCTTTAGTTGCTTCTCTTTGCTTTTCTTGGACCCTCCAAGGCAGCTCTACAATAAAGGTTTTCTAGCATGCAGAACCAAAACTCAATGTGTGCCCACATTTGCCTTGCTTTTGTCTTCCTGAGAAGTCTTATAGCATAGAAACTAAATATTCTATTCTTTTTCCAGTTCTCCTGGTCTGAAAGCTGCCATGATTAGTGTGGACTCAGGTAGAGCTGACTCAATATTTTAATATACAGATGTTCTTGTGTAGTGCATTGCCTAGGATATAATTTAATAGAAGTTGGCAAGACTGGAATGTTTGGACAGAGCCAGTCCCAGCGGTACAGAAAGTGAGGAGTACATTTTTTAAATGCTACTTGTGTCCTGCCCATGGTTATCCTGTAGCAGGGAGAGGGAAATGAAGTCTTTGTGTACTTCTGGAGAAATGCATTAATAATGACAGTACCACAACGAGGTCTCTATGCTTCACAGAGTGTTCTGGTTTCACTGGTACTGGCTTTAAAACATGATGTGTTTGTGTCTCATTGCATTTGGACTTGATGATCTTGAAGGTCTTTTCCAACCTTCCTTTTCTATGAAGAGTGTCTGCAGCATTTTTACAGACAAAAGTGTATGTGTTTGTGCATCTGCACCTGTGATTAATACTTGCCTGATATACTACAGAGGCTAGGGAATAGTTCTAACTTCACCAGTGTCCAGGATCAACTGGCCAAGGATGAGACAAGGAGCCTAACAAGAGTGTTTGTACTGTGTGGTGTTTTCTGCAATATTTCTTTGTGGGTGGGCACTTGAGGTCTTTGGGCATGAAGGGACACTGCTTCCTCTGAGGTTAATCTGGGGTACCTGCTGATGTAGCATTTGGTACTCAGCCACCACAGCTAGGAAGTGAGTGTATCCATGGTTCATCCACGACCTAAGCCTGAAAAGGCTGCACCCTTACCAGGTGTTTATTAATGTCATTTTTATTAGACTTTTTTTCCCGTTTTGGAACCAACAAAACCAACCATTTTTATTGCTTCAAAACAGCCATCCATTTTGTGTTGTTTCATGTTTAGCACGAACGCCCAATTTGACTTTTCTCTGAGACAACAAAATGCACAAAGGCTTGGCACAGTTCCTGCAAGCTGCATCAGTGTTGCGTTGGAGGTGGTAGTGGATTGCATGCCTGATCCCCTTTTGTCTTAATGTATCAAGAAGCTCTCCAGGAGTCAGCTGACAATACTGGGATCGCATGGGTGGAATGCTGACTGTGCTGTTTTAAGGAGAAGCAGCAGGCACTCAGCTCCAGGCACATCTTGTGCTTGTACCACAAACAAACTGTGTCCTGGCAGTGCTGCCAGCTTAAGCTGAGGACCAGAGAGATTCCACTGTGAAGACACTGAGCTGTCTGCATGTATTGTAGAGAAGTTTAGTGAGGGATTCAGTGTCAGTGTGGTTGCTCCTTTCTTACTATTTATTTTTTATAGGTTTCTGTTTAGCAATCTTAATTCCATGAAGAACAAAATACATGAGATCCCAGTTTGACTCCCATGACTGAACATGAGATTTGCATGTCTTTTTAGAGGTCTTATGAATATTTTTCCAGAGTTTATGAATATTTTTCCAGAGATGCATTAATTCTTATGTCCTAGGCCCTTCACAGAGGAAGAGTCTGTTCTTCCTCCTCCCATCCAACACTTACACATTGTGCCTAAGGACAGTTTAAAGAAACTGTTTGACTTCAGTGGTGTAGTGATGGGAAAATCAGAGATGTTGCTGGGTAGGAGGACAATGACCAAGAAAAGCAAAGGAAAGGAACTGGGGAAAATGGGAAAACAGGTAAAACCGATGGAGCTTGAATTTACACAGGCTGGGTAAAGTGACTAGAACCAAACCTGAGATGAGGGGTGAGAGTATAACCAGATTTTAGTCCATAATGGGTGGTGCAAGCAAATGGATGTAAGAAATACAGGGAGAAAATGGTAGAGAAATACAAAGTATGAGGAGAAGGCAAAAAGAATCCAGAAGGGTACAGGGAATGAGGGTCAAGGAGAGAGTGGGCACAGACCTAGGGTACAGGCAGGACCAACCTAGGCTGTGGATCTGCTGGGGCGTGGAAAGGAGAGTTTGTCTGCAAGGAATAGAGCCAGCATGAGAATCTGGGAACGGAGTACTGACTTCAGTGAGGAAGAGGAGTAATTTAGATAATATGCTTTCATTTTCTCCGTGGCAGGGTGAGTCCTGAAGATTGTTCCCCTGTCTGACATTGAGGCTGTCTTACTGGGCAGCACTGAGCTGTGTGTCCTCATGTGTCTGAAGTGTTTTTGTATGCATGTATTTTTGCTTCCAGTGGTATTTAGATGGCTATTTTGGGTGTATCTGTAAGTAAATACCATACCACACTGACACTCTGGTCTTTCACCAGAAACATGTGGTCTGGGGGCGGGGGGGTTGTTTGTGTCCGTCGAACCGTCTGTCTACACTGCAGAACCGAGGTACTAAGGTGACCTGGTCGGCCCCATTGCTGTGGCTCTGACATGTGCGTGCCTGTGCCTCCATGCTGTTCTCTTCCCGAACCGTGGATGGTAAGCTCTTCTGAGCAGCGTCCTCCTCACAGCTATAGCTCGGGATGCCCTGTGGTAGCCAAAAGCACGATGGGTCGCCATGAAAGCAGTCACACTGTTTGCAAGCAAATCTTTTCGTAAGTACGCCAAGGAGACTGGAAAAACAGGAGCTTCCCCCCCCCCCCCCCCCCCCGCCGAAAACCTTTTCAGTACAACATTAAGTCACTTCCTGTAGTTGCAGTAAGTCTAGAGCTTCTTTTTTCCCCCCTCCTCTCTGCCCCCTGCCTCCTCCTTCCCTGAAGAAGCCTGTATTCCTTTGCGAAGAAGACGCGGCTCCCGACCCCCGGCGCTCGGAGGCGGCAGGCAGCGCGCAGTGCGCGCCCGGCGGGGCGGAGGGCAGCGCGGCGGGCGGAGCGCGGGGCAGGACGGCTCTGCCGGATGGGCTGGAGCGGGAGCGAGCCCGAGGGAGGCAGGGCTCCGGCGTGTGACACATGAAGCTGGGACAGCCATACGTGGCTGGAAAATTTGCAGTGTGGGGGCAGAGACATGTGGCTAAGTCAGGTAACCGGAAAGCTGGCTTTTATTATTCCTCCAGCGCATAACTTGAAATAGTTGTTTTTCCGTTCTGGGTTGGTTTTTTTTTTTTCCCTTTATTTGTATTTTTCCTGCTGCCAAGTATGAGGCCAGGAGGAGCAGTTTGTGAGGCAGTGCTGTATATGAATACGCAGCCTGAGAAAACCCAGCCGATGTATTGAACTTTTTATTTAGATTGCTTCAGGAACAGGTGAGTTCTGCGGCTGGAGGGCAGGTGGGTGCGCCTCTTGTATGACGCTTGTCCCTGAGCAGTGGGGTTCAGGATCCTGCTGGAAGGGGATCTTGCTGCCTGTTGTGGTGGTGGGAGCTTCACGGAGTTTAAAATGAAAGAAGCAGAGGCGCTGGTAGAAGTGTACGAGCTGAGGTGAGAGCAAATTGGTGGTGCTGCTGTTGCAGCTGCACTTCCCAGAGCCATAAAACAGCGCTGCAGAGCTGTGTAAAGTCCAGTGGCATCAGTTGC
This sequence comes from Fringilla coelebs, assembly GCF_963513975.1. NCBI lineage: Eukaryota > Metazoa > Chordata > Aves > Passeriformes > Fringillidae > Fringilla > Fringilla coelebs. The sequence goes on from NC_140031.1 coordinate 26,739,469, forward strand.
ATAAGGAGCAGGGTCAGAGTTCCCATCGCCTGCTTGAATGCACTCTCTAGAGAAGTTGGTCTGCGGATGATTCGCGTGGTGCATTGTAATCCTGTGATCTTTACATGATAGCATAGCATGTGGAAAAGCTTGGTGGGGCATAGGAAGACTGGAAGGATTTGAGCAAGGACTGGAAGGATTTGAGATACTGGCTGTGCCCCTTCATTAACAGACACTATCTCTGTGTATGCATGTGTTCACATTTATGTGGGTATGCACTTCTCAGCATTTGAAAACCCACTGATTAACTTTTAAAAAGTTAATCAGGATTTAGTGTTAAGGGTCAGTCAGCGGAAAGTCGTTCTGTTCGCTGAGCTGCAGCAGCAGTTCCTGCCTCAGGCGTGCAGTGAACACCCGTCTTTCTACGCTTGTGTGTGAGTATATAGTTTACTGAATGCTGATTCTGTTCCTTCTTTTCCAGAAAAAGAGGAAGTTAATATAAATGGAGAAGATGAAAAAGAACGGAAAGACCCCTATTTTGTGGAAACACCTTATGGCTACCAGCTAGACTTGGATTTTCTGAAGTACGTGGATGACATACAAAAGGGGAATACCATTAAGAAACTAAATATAAGAAAGAGGAGGAAAGTTGTACCAGCCTCGGTGGGTACCAAGAACTCCGGTGGCCAGTGCAGTGGCTGGACCTCCACAGAGTCTCTCTCTTCATCGAACAGTGATGAGAACAAGCAGTCTTTGGCAGCGAGGTGTCAAGTAACCTTGCCTGTCCCTGCCAAACCCTCAGTTTCCTTTGAAGTATCTCCTACCTACTTAACTGTCCCAGAGAATAAGCAGCTTCCTCCTCCCTCCCCCCAGCCTCCTCGACACAACCTCCTTGTAACAAAAACCCTCATGGAAACACGGAGGCGACTGGAGCAGGAGAGGATGATGCAGGTCACGCCTGGAGATGTCCGCAGGCCTCGACTTTCCAGCTTTGGAGGCATGGGCTCCACAAGCTCCCTCCCTTCTTTTGTGGGATCCAGTGGGTACAGCCATGTGTCTCAGCACCTGCAGAATGGGTATCAGGGGAACGGTGACTATGGTGCCTGTTTCAGCTCCTCGTTGGGCAGTTCCATTCGTCACAGCCCCATGAGCTCGGGAATATCCACACCGGTCACCAACGTGAGCCCGGTGCATCTGCAGCACATCAGGGAGCAAATGGCAGTTGCCCTCAAGCGTCTCAAGGAGCTCGAGGAGCAAGTCAAGACTATTCCTGTGCTGCAGGTCAAAATTTCAGTGTTGCAGGAGGAGAAGAGGCACATGATGGCTGAACTTAAGAACCAAAGGAAAGCCACTCAAAATGACACATACGGTTTCAGAAAGCGATCCTATAGTGCAGGAAATGCAGAGCAGTGGGAACACATGTCTCAGGTGAGAAGAGGTGGAGAACTGTATATAGATTGTGAGGAAGAGATGGAGAGTATGGAGCAGAGCTCTCAGAGGATAGAGGAGTTCAGGCAGCTAACTGCTGAGATGCAAGCCCTGGAGAAAAAAATCCAAGATAGCAACTACGAAAGTCCAGCAAACCTTCGAGTGAACAGAGAAAGCCTGACAAAAGAAGCCCGGTCTGTTGCTGTGGGTGCTGATGAAAACATGAACGATGTCGTTATATACAACAGATCTGCAAGGCAACACAAAGAAATAGCTGTGGGAACAGAGAAAGAAGTGAGGGAGTGTGGAGTTGGGGTGACAGAGGCCATGCTTGGATTGTCTACAGAGGTTGAGAAGGAGATAGAGCTTCAGCAGCAGACCATCGAAGCCCTTAAAGATAAGATATATAGGCTAGAGGTTCAGTTAAAGGAAACCACCCATGACAGGGAAATGACCAAATTAAAACAGGAGTTGCAGGCAGCTGGGTCTAGAAAGAAGGTGGATAAAGCCATGATGGCTCAGCCCCATGTTGTCAGTAGGATGGTGGAGGCTGTCGTACAAACGAGAGACCAAATGGTGGGAGACCACGTGGAGGTTGCTGATTCGTCAGTGGGAAACCATCTGCAGACCAGCAGCATCGGCACCTCCTGCAGTCCCGCCATGCGGAGCACAGCTGCGGGCCCCGAGCTCCTGATGAGCCGATGGCTGGTGAGGGAGAGGACAGAGGTGCAAGATCAGGGTACAGGGAGGTCCATGGAGCTGCTTGATAAGTCAGTGGGCACAGAGACGAGCATCTGTGAGACGGGCGTCAACACAGAGGAGCCGTCAGAGGTGCCGAGCCCTTCCCGGATGGCCCAGGTGGTCGGAGCAGTGAGGTCTGTGGGCTGCGGGGACTGCTCGGTGAACGTGGTGGTTTGTGTGCCCAAGGAACACGTGTCCCGTGAAACAGCCACAGAGGCTGTACCCAGGGCAGAGGCAATGGTGATGGCTGTGCCTTCCACAGCTAGCCAGCAAACCAGCACTGCTTTGGAGATGGTGAGCCAGTGCACCAGCACAGAGGTGGCCTGCCTGGCAGACTGTGGGACTAACACCACTCTGAGCAGCTGTGATAAGCAGACCAGCACGGACGGCGTGGAGTTGCGGAGTGTGGCAGTAGGGGATGGCCGGGTGAAGGACATACACGCGTCTGCAAAGATGCGTTCAGTGGGAGTGGGCACCATGCTCTCTAGCCACCCTGGCTTTGAAAAGCCTTCTGCAGTAAAAACCAAAGACTGTGGCACTGGACAGATAAGTGTTTATGAGAACTATCTGGTAGGCCTGAAAATGAGGAGCATTGCCTGTGGACCTCCTCCGTTGCCGGTTGTCCCAGCTGGCACCAGGAGCATAGGCGTTGGGGGAGAGTCTGTGTGCGACCCAGTCAGCGGTCAGTCCGAGAGCCCTCTGCCTCCATCTGAGCTGAGGACAGGCTTGGATCACTACATTGAACGCGTGCAGAAGCTTCTGCAGGAGCAGCAGATGCTGCTTGCTGAAAATTACAGTGAATTGGCGGAAGCTTTTGGGGAGCCCCACTCCCAGATTGGATCTCTCAATTCACAACTCATCAGCACCCTCACCTCCATCAACTCTGTCATGAAATACGCCAGTACAGAGGAGCTGCGTAGCCTGGACCTCCAGAAGCAGTGCATGGAGAGAAGCATCCCATCAGGTAAGCCCAGCATCCGGGCACACATCTGGTGCACTGTTCGGCTCTTTCCCAGGGCTGCAGATCAGTTGCCTCCTCTTTTAGTCTGGAAGCCACTGTGTAGCCCTCCCCAAAGAAGCACAGAGCTTAGCATTCTTGTTGAATGCCCATTGGGTATTCTGTCCACCCCGTCGCTAGTAGCTGAAAAAGCAGAGTTTTGTCTCTCCCAGTCCAGCAGGCTCTGAAAGTCCTGTTGATGATGGTGCCATGGCTCTGACCGTGCAAGAGAGGTGTCTAAAATTTTGAAAGCTTTAACCACTGTGCAGCGTGCTGACTTAATGTTATAACTTTAGGAGTTTTGAGGTTAATGCCCATGGGTTTGGAATTTTAAACTTGGCATGCATGTTTTTAAAAACAACAGTGTCAGATTTGACAGAGCCAAAAGTCACTTACAGTCTTGGTGTCAAACTGACTTGTTTCCACAGACATTTGCCTAGATTTTGTAGTATTTCTTCCGAAGGCGCATTGCCTTTGTTCCTTGTGCTGCTCAGACAGAGAGCTGTGGGGTGCTTTCCCTATTCCAGCAGGGCTGATTGCTTTATAATAGGCAACTCCAGAGCACTTCACAGAAACCACATCTTGGGCTTTCTCTGTTCTAGTAAGTGTTTGTTGTAATCCCTAGTTACAACCTCGTGTTTGAAAGGCATAACTACTGCTGGGGTTTTGGTGACACTCAGGAAAGGCAAGAATTTTAATTTAAACACTCCTTGCCTTTTATTTATTAATTAAAAAAATATAGACAATTATTTTGAGGGATTTTTTTATTCCCTGGGGTAGAGTTGAGTACTTTTAATTTTTTTTAATGTGTCTGATAGTCTAGTTTAAAACTTAGCCTTTTTTTTTTAATATCACTGAATCCAGCCACATTACTATTAAGTTTATAAATGGTGGCTTCCTGGAAACCAGTATGTAATGCCTGGTGGTGACTGTTAGATATCTTCTTCTTGCTCCTGCCATACAATGATTGAAACAAGAGGTTAAGGAGGTGGCAAAGACTGGTGCAAATGCATGTCCCGTAGATGCTGAAGAGGGGAAAAAACCCTGAGTATGTAGTATTTAATGTCAGCATAATGTTATTGGCTAATCCAAATAGTTATATAAAGCTCTTCCAGCTTGCTTAATGTCTTAAAATTTACCTATTTTTGTTAAAATGCAACTTGGTAAATCTGTTAGATAGAACCATCCACATAATAAGCTGAGTTTAAAAACCTAAAAGGTTTAGGTTCTCATAGCGAAGGAATAAGCAACATTTAGTAGCGGTAAGGAAAATGTGATATTCTGTCTGCATACATGCAAAATGATACTGTATAAGCAATATTATTATCTTTCTGATATGCACTTTTTATTCCGGTCTTCGTAGAAATAGTGATAGAATAATAATAATAATAATAAGGGTATCTAGCACACATCAGAAATGTCTGTAAAAGAGTGAACCAGAGTTATCACTAGCTGTGAATCCTTAATTCCTTTCCCAGCTTTTACTGCACAGTGTCAAATGTGTAGTCAAGAGGTTTGAAAGCATTTAGACACAGATGGAGCAACAGATCATATTTTCTAAAAATGTTAATACGTGGATTCAGATTTCACATTCCTGATAATATTATTTTGGAATGATTTTATTTTAACTTGTAATGCCATTATCTTTAGCTGTGGATGATGAGTGTAAAATTTCTTTATTTTTAGTCCCTGGTGAGGGATGCTTGGACAGCATACGTAAATCAAGCTATGGTCTATAACACTTTAGACCCATGGAGAATTGGAGTGGAAAAGAGGTCTTAAGCCTGAAATGTTACCCTATCTCTTTCTATTAATTCTTAAAATATTGTGTTTAATACATTTATATGCTGGTCCTGCTGCCCTTTCCTATGGTATTACAGATCATGTGTTAAATGTGGAGAGATTATTTGCTGAATGAAACACTAACTTGAATAATTCTGCAATCATTGGAACTAATGGAGCCTTTCTTTTTCTGTGCATCAGTATTTCATGATAGCTTGTGAGCTCTTAATAAGTCTTTTTCCTCACATTTAGATCTCTTGGATGTAACTTTTCAGGTGTGTGTGTGAACTCAGCCAGTGCCCTTCTCCCTGGGCCTGCCATCTCAGACTTATTTCTGTAAAGCTTGTATAAACACAAAAAGCCTTCAGAGCACTGAGTCTCTATTCAACTTCAGTTCAAATAAGCAACTGAGTTGAAGCTATTCAGAGAAACATGACTGCACACACCTTGTTTTTTTTAGAAAAACAGTCTGACGTGTCAGTTTCTAATTAGCATTAGTAGCGCCATATTTAATGCTTTATTCAAAGAGCATCCTTAGGAAGTATCTCTTAGAGGCCAGTTTCTTTTAGGGCAAAAATACCTGAACTAGCTTTGAGGCATATGCCAGCTGTTGGTTTATTGCTTTTTGGGAGTCAGGTGGGCTACCTCTGGACCCTGGCAAAGCCGACCAGGACGAAATCAGAACTCAGAGGCGCTCTCTCTTCTCCCAGATGCTGTTACCTCTCCCAGGCTCCCTCTTTTCCCCTCCTGGACTCTCTTTCCTCTCCTGAAGTTGTTCTACATTAAAGCTGTGGGACTTTGGTCGCCAGAAGAGAGGACCTCTCATCTTTTGCTTTTGTCCTTGTCGGTTTCGCCATAAGATTTGCGTACCAGTTTGTCGTACTGATGGCTCAGTGGTCTGTGCTGCTTCTGAGACAGCACATCAGTCGAGTTCTCAGCTTTACAGATTTATCTCCCTGTTATTGCTGGGGAGACAGGGTGTGCTGCAGGGGCCTCTGCCACCTCACCTTCCCAGACACGGTTTATGGCAGGTGATGGAGACACAGGCAGGAAAGCTGGAGCCTGCTGAGCAGGACACAGGCTGGCAGTTTTCATCTCTAGACACCTTAGACCACTGAGATAATCTCTGAGCCAGGTCTATTAGCAATTGGTATTTTGCCTGTTGCAAAATAATCACCTTCCCTTCTGTAACTTGGCAACTCCTATTAACATTTACATATGCACTGTCTTTCAGAAGCCCTAGTGACCTTAGGGAATTCAAACCTGCTGGCCAGATGAGCACATTCCCACTCTGCAAAGTCAGTTAGCTGGCCTTGGCTGCCAGTGTGTCCAGCTTATCCATATGGATGTGGGTCACAAAGCTAGATGCTAACTGATCCATATTCTTAGACTAGACAGCATATAGGAAGCCTAAAGGGAGGCAAGTGGATTAATCTCCTCTGGTTTTTGCACTAGATTTTAAAAGAATTTTCAGGATGTTATATTTGAATGCTCATATGATGTGTTTTGCAAGATACCAGCCAGAAGACTAATGTCACTTGTACAGGTTCTAATTACATGGACTTTTCACAAGTCTTCTCACTAGTCTAGGTGGCTGTCTTTCACTGTCAGGGTGTTTTCAAGAATGGTATTTAAGAACAACTGATCTGTCATTGCCCTGAAAAATTACCTGAGCATACTTGACCCAAAAATGCATTGCTATTTTGCCTCAGTGATCTTCAGATATCAGTTTTATTGTCACATTTTAGAACAATCCTGACTGAGTGTCCCAGTGGAAACATTACACTACTTAGTCATCATGAGGAGGGAGGCAGCTTCTTGAGTTAAAACTTAAGGGAGTGAAAGAAAATAGGAAGCATATGGTGTCAGAATATCTAGAGGGTTTGGAAATCTTGATGTGCCATCTGGTGGAAAATCTTCCAAGGTTTTCAGCTTCTAAGTTTTAACCAGAGCTGAGGAAGCAGGCTGAGAGACAATGGAAAGACCAAAAGAATGATGGTGATGTGAGAAGGCCCTGGTTCCCCAAAATTGGTGTGTAGGACTAATGAGGCAGTGTGAATGTGGTCATCTTCTGTGCTGTCAGTTGGAGAAAGCTGTTTTTCTTTGCAGCTCTTGTGTTTGAGACACCTTTCTCTTGAAGAGTGTGTCGTTTGACAGGTTAGTAACTTCTCTCCTGGCAACACAAACCATGCTACTGCTGCTGAAGACTTAGGGCTTGCTTGAGGCTCAGAAGCCTGTGCTGATGTGGCGCAGGTATGGTGGTGATCCTGTGAAGCTGTGGGTTGCTACAAATCACAGTGGGTGTGCCTGTGTCAAGGCAGGTGAAGGAAGTCCTCAGCTCCAGCTGCCACAGGTGCATGCCTTAATCACCAGGTTAAGTTTCTGTACAGATGTTCTCGCTGTAACAAACAGGATACATCCATCAGTCTGCTGGGAAGATGTGGAGCATTTTCCACATTCCCTGGAAGGTTGTGCATGATGCAAAACAGCCACGCAGGTGGTCCCCCCCAGGTGCTACATGAGTACTGTTTATTTACAGGGGTCTGGCTGATGTCTCAGAGAATACAGGGCCTCCTCTGCATGTTTACTGTGGCAGGTGGTTTCTGCTAGTTGTGACAGCACGGGAGACTCAAATGGGAATCCCGCTCCATAATGGTGCCAGCCTCCATAAACCTCTTCTGAGATGTTTGATGTACCTTCCCGTGTCATATGTTAACACAAGTTTATTACTGTTGTCATTATTAGCCTTGTAACATTTGCTGGTTTGACTTGATGGTAGCACTGCATGTAAAAAAGCTGCTCTATCTTCTGGCTTCTGCTTCAGTTAGCAGAGAGCATAATTTGCCACAGTATAGATTATTTTTCCCTTCAAATTTGTTGCTGCTTATAGAGTAGCAATCTGCAGCCTGCTGTCTGTTAGATAGAGCCCCAGTTCTCTCCCTATGATGTGGCACAGGGCTGTAATGTTCAGGCACTGAGCTCTGTTTGGAGTTCCACTCCCATGGTAACAGGCAAAGCTATGAATATTTAATAGCAAGAGATTCCCATTTTTCCAAGGAAGTGTGTCATATTTCAGCAACAATAAAACGTCAGCTGATAAAATCAAATCCACATGAATGAGAAAGAAAGTACTCCAAGCTGACCTTCCTGCTGTGCCCAGCATCATGAGATGCTTTGATCCACCACTCCTCAGGGAGATGAAGCTTCATGCACAATTGTCTTGGAAAAGAGAGCGTTTCATAAATAAGATGATTAGATGCTTCAGAGATGTGTGATCTTTTGTGGTCAGTCATGTTTAATGAAAAGAATTGGTTTTTACTTTCAGTTTCAACAAGCTGGATTCACAATCTAATTTGGGGATAGAAAACAACTTCTCAGCACTGAGAAAATGGTTCAAGTGAGAGTGAAAAAGAGATTATTCTTGCAGTTCTCTTACTAGAGCCTTCATCCTATTAGAAGGAGTGTTTTCCCTGGAGCTGAATGATAGTTCAACATCTGCCTGTGCTCAGGCCCCAAGAGAATCTGCCTTCTGACATTTTATTGTATAAAATGCTCATGTGTGGCAATTTTTTGTTTTGAAACTTTAGGTTCACTGACTTTTAACCTGGAATGGCTCAAAAGTACCTTTTATAATGAAAATACTCTCTAGTCTTGTGAAGATACTGCATTCATCAGCTGGATGGGTTACTATAAATCATTGTAAATGTTTAAACATAACATGTTTGCTCATTACTGCTTTTTAATGTACCTTAATAGAATGGGTTTTATTCTTTAATAGTTCAGATCAGTAGACCAAATTGAAAGTGGATTAAAATAATTTATATTTTAAAAAAACATATCTTAGACATGACGATTTAAAAATACTGGAGGAGAGAGAATACTTCAGTTAAATTAATTTTGTAATGAGCTTACTGTTTCTATAAAGAAATCATGCAGTGTGGAAGAGAAGTATTTCCTTGCTATATATGCTCCAGACAGTATTTGTGCACTGTCTTTAGTGGGGAATCTATAGCTTGTACTACTGACCATTATAAACATATTGTGCAAATAAATGCTTGCACTGGCCAAAAGGTTAAAAATAAAATCTTTGTGCAGCTACCACATAAAAAAAAAAAAAAAAAAAACAAACTTGTGCACTTTTTTAAGCTAGAAGCCTATGATGTTCCAGCCAGAGAGCTGGGTTCTCATCTTCATGGTACTTAATTCCCCGGCCTTGCTTGCACTTCTCTTGATTTCCAGTGGGATAAAAGTATTGTCAAGCTAAATTGTTTTTATGATAATACTTAGGTTTGCTTCCATCAAACTAAATGGAAATTTTCAAAAGCGGTGAAGGCCAGACTTCTGTTCCCATGAGTTCATCACAAATTCAAAAGAATCTGTTGAGTTCCCTGAACCAGCTAACAGCATGACTACTTGTGCTGTCATAAATGTGAGGCAAAGTTTGCAATTAGGAAGGAAAATTGCATCCTAATAACATTACATTATAGGTGCCAGAAATGGCATGGGTAATATGTTGTTTCTCTGTAGCAGCTTTGCTGTCACCCTGGTCTAAATTGGTGAGATTTTCAAAAGAAGCAGAAGTGATTTATGAGAGGAGATTCCTTCTAAAATATTTAAAATATTAGATTGGCCCTGCAGCTCTGTTGGAGGAAGAAGGAGCTCAGTTCATTTGGCTTTTTGGTTTGCACAGCAGTAGATTAATCTATTAAATCACAGACCGTATGTTGGGTGGTACAGCTCCTTCCTTTGTTTTCTCAGTGATTGGACTCAGTGCTATCCAAGTCTCGTTATGTTTTCTGTCTTGAAAAGGGGAAGGCCGGGGAACTGATATTAAATGATAATTAAGGGCTCATAGCATTAATACGGAGTTGGACCCAAAGCTCTCTTTCCCTCATCATTGGGTACTGTGTATGCAGTAAGTGTAGACATCTAAGAGCTTTGCAGGGAGAATGAGTGCACTGACTGGTTCACCTAATGCACATTAATTGTCTCCTTGCCCTCAACTCTTGATGTCACCCTCTTTTGTCAGGTGCCAGGAGCCGGCTGAGCAGAACCCTTTTATTTTTCATTGAAAGGCATGGGCATCATGCCCGAGGTCCTGAATTCAGTGTGGTGCTTCTCAGCCAATGATGCCTGTACCAGAAGAAGGAACCTATTGAAATCATGTTGCATTGGTGGCAGGTTCAGGAGAGGCTCTGAGTCAGGGGAGAGAAGTCTACTACTGTCCTTATTTCTCTCTGTCCTACCCTGCAGCTCCCTCCCCTGCCTGTCCCAGGACAGGAGGGAGACACATGAGGAAATTTAGGCTTAGGGGACATGACAGGGGTCCACCAGGTGCTGCTGTTGGTTCACCTCAGGCTGGAGCCCCACTTTGCCCTGCCAGAGTCCTGCCATCAGCTCTAGCATGCACAGCCCCACCTGTGCCTCCAGACACACCGTGGTTGTCACAGCTGCTTCTGCAGGAGAACCATGCTGTCTGGCAGACAGTGCTGCTGAAAGCAAACCTGGGCATCTCTGGAACTTTGCATGTCCCTGGATGCTTCAGAGCAGGTTTCCTTCACTCCTTTTCATGTCCTCAGAGGCCAGTCTGGAGCGGAAGGGGTGACCTGGTAAAACCAGCCCAGGCAGCCACCACCGGCTGCAGCTGGAAGTGGTTACTGTGTTTGGTACTCTTTAATTGTACCTGTCACAGCTCCAAGCAAGCCTAGAGACAGTTCCCTTGTTTTTCAGCTAAGGGAGTTTAAAAATCATGGGTTTTGGCCTTGGTTCTATCACCTTGGCAGCCCTCCTCTTCTCAGCTGTTGGATGAGGAATGATGCTTGCTCTTGGGAAGAGACCTGACCAAAGTCAGTCGGTGCTGCAAAGTGAGTAGGGGTGGGGGAGCAAGAGCAGGACTTCCCTCTTGCTTTTCATGGGTGTCCAGGTGCTCAGACATGTCTCTAGAAGGGTTACTTCTACCCAGGGGGCCCTGGGAAGCTGCCACCTTCTTACACACAAACACACACACTTACTTTTCACTCTTAAGTGAAAGCTTTTTTGCTGTGCTTGTAGTGACGTGATGGTCAATACCCTGCTGCGTGCGTTTTCCTGCAGACAGCTTGTATGTTGGAGGAGCTATAAGCTGAGATGAAACTGGGCAATAGGCCTCACTGCTGGAGAAGGATGCTTTGGGAAATGCATGCAGGGTGAGCCTTGGCTGGAAGTTCAGAGACTTGGGTGGGAATGGGAGAAAAAAGGAGGAAGCTGCTGGGAAGTGACAGTGTTTAGAAAAATCAGCTTCGTTATGTCCTGTTGTAGGAAAAATACACTGAGGTGAAGTAAGAAGGAGGAAAGGCAGTTTAACAAGAACAGCTTGCTAAACAGATAGGTACCTGTGAGTCTAAAAATTAATGTTGGGAATTTACCTTACTGCAGATTGTTAGCACCCTGTGCAGTGTCACTTGTATTTGAATGAGAAGGCTGTGCCTTAGTTCTTGATAAATACAAAGTCAAAAAATAATACAGAGGCACAAATCATTGAAAGCAAGAAAAGAGTGGGAAAAAAGTAGTAGTGTTTAAAGCAAGTAAAACTACAGCTTTTTTTCCTTGAATGCTAACAAGATCACTAGGGAGGCATATGTGTGCAAAAACCCACTCAGCGTATTTCACAAACAAAAGCATTTGTGCAGATTTGTAGAGAAGTTGCAATAGCACAGCTGGAGTAACTCCAGGGGAATCTGTAAAAGTCTGTGCGTAATTAGCACTGCCTTTTGAATACACAATGGAAAAAAGTGAGAGAACGCCAGCAAATCAGCAAGGGGAAAAAAGTATAACCCAAAGATTTGGAATTTGGTTTAAATACAACTACTAGCTCAGTACAACCCTGACCAAAAAGAAAAAAAAAAAGAAAAAGAAATGTAGTGTGTGGGAGTTCATTGCAGCTGTCTCAGTAACTAGGCAAAGCATGTAGCTTTCAGAATTAGTTTGAGTACTGGAAAAAATTAAAGTTTCCTGAAAATTTTCTGCTTTCATGGAAAATGACATTTCTTGAAAAGCAAGTACAATGAAAAGGTTCTTGCAGGAAGAACCTTAAGAGCCTGTGAACATGCTGTGCTCCTCAGGCATGTTATCAAGGAGCAGCTCAGTGAGCCCACCCTGACCAGGGTGCCAGGAGATGAGGTCACTGCTCATACTGAAAGAGAGGAAAAAGAAGGACTGTTCCTTTCATGCATTTTAAAGCCAGTATCTTTATAGCTTGTCCTTCTATTGTGTATCTTATCAAAAGAAAAACTCACAGCCATTTTTTTGCGTTTTCTGAAAATTATCACAGTCTTTTTCCAATTAGGTCCTCAGAAAAGGGTATTTTAAAGGACAAACTTTTTTTTTCCTAGTTTATTCTTTTTTTTTTTTTCTTGTGGATGACAGTATTGGTGGAGATATTATCATTTGACTCGTCCATGATGCCTACTGTCTTCTTTGGCAGGTGCTACTTTGGAGTACATCCCTCACGGCCAACTTGCAAACACACACTTAACTTCAAATTTGCGAACGCTGAAATTGGAGCAGGAAACTGTGCCCACTCAGGAGGAGAAGAAGACTCCCCTGGTGGAAGCTGCTCGGGGAAGGAAGTCTTTTTCTTCTCAGGATAAAGCTCTCACTCCAATTAATCTGACGGATGATCAGCTTGCCTCAGGTCTCTATGGTAATAACTGGCTCACATTCACCTTTCATCATGCTGGTGGAGTCTGAATATGAAATACAGTTAAAGAAGGTTTTCAATATTCTCAAAAATGCAGAAAGCAGGAAAAGATGCAGCTGAGGGGAAATTCAGAGTGTGACACCGTGTGTCTGCAGGCAGTGGTTAAGTTTCAAATGGCAGATTGTAGCGTATCAGTGAAATGTCATTTAGTGTCTTCCTGAGAAAAATCTACTGAAAGGTAAAGGGTTCATAATTTTTAAAATACTTACATTTTTAGGCATCTCTTACCTGTCCTTTGTATAGAGACTGGTTTAAAAGTTTTTCAGCGAATACTAAATCTAAAAGACCATCTTTATTTTGAACCTACGTCTTGAATAGTTTCTTAAATATGCTGTATTTATTGTTAAACATGCTGTCTGTATTAATATGTTCATTTTGGCAAGGAGCTGCTGCTCTCTGACACTAAGAATTAAGATTTTGTTAACAGAATAACAGATTTCAGTGTTAAAAGTTTTTCACTAATAGCAAAGAAAAGCAAAAAGCTTGTCTTTTCTTTAAGTGTTCTAAAGCATCATGAAGATTAGCAGCATGTCGTAAGATAGAAAAGTTAGGCTTAACTAGTTTCCAGAGCTGATTTTGAAGCTGTTCTTCTGTATTTCCAATGTGCATGTCAAACCATGACTGTATATATATATTAGAAAACCCAGCTTCAGATGGTAAATTACAGAGAGAGCCATTGAAAAACAGAGGGTTGTTTTGAAAAATCAGCTATAATGCTGCTGCATTCAAAGCTGGCTACAGATTTATACTGATATGTATGCTTTATCTCCCATTCTAACAGTATGTACTAACAATGAGAACACACTTAAATCTATCATGAAGAAAAGAGATGGGAAGAAGGAGTTGAGCAGCACCAAGAAGAACCTGCAGTTTGTTGGCATTAATGGCGGGTAAGAGACCTGTCTCCAAAACCTCTGTTACTGTATCACTTTTCACAGTGGGAAGAAGAGAAAGAACCCAGGAACACATGCATAGGTTTGGCCTGTCTTTCAGCTGAGGTGCAACTGCTGAGTGTAAGGATCAGAAGGAAGAATTGAACAGTTGAGCTACTCTTAATCCTCTTCTTGTGCTTGCAAGTCATATGTGGCATCAGTCTCAAATACCTGTACATTAGATTGCTGCCAGATTTACTACAGGAAAGTGAAACAATCTCAGACAGCCATGAGGACATTTCTCAGGCAATGCTGTAGTAAGAAAAACTTATATATATATCTTTGGTAGTTGACAAGCACAGCATTATACTTTTAAACAATACAGCAAGAGATGTCATTGCCCTAGAATTAATTTTTCTGGCTTTGTGTTAAATATAAACAGAGACCTTCCTATACAAATACAGAAGACAGTATGGAAAATTGTCTTCTTTTAAAATATTACTTGCCCTCCCAGAATGTTTTGAAGACCTTTAAAATGGTTTCATCCAATTGTTTTTAGATAGCTTTTCCAGCCCTTTCCTCAGATTAGTTTTTCTTTAGTAGGAACGCTTCGTGCAGTTTATAGCCTAAATATCTCACTTAACCTAATTTCCTACATATTAGTTAAAAGTATCATTACATATAGCGAGGGAAAGTTACCATAGGTTTGTTAGCTTCCCTGCTTATATCTGCCTAGTAAGGCAGTGCAATTTACTCTGAACAAAGAAATTTCATTTTGGGGATAAGGCAAGGTCTGATAAAATGTTAAGACTTACATTTAAAAGAGATTGTTCTTCTTTCATTACACTCTGTGTACATAATACTGACAGTGTCATTTGCCAGAACACCGAGTTTAGTGAGTAGAAGAGGTCTCTGAGGGAAAACAGGAGGACGGAGCTTTTGCAGGACTTTTTTTCCACTTGTGCCAGTGCGAGCAGGTACTGACTACTGCTGAATGGCACTGAGCAAGCGCCTCTGCCCCTGCCTCGTCTCCCGTAGGTATGAGACCACATCCAGCGATGACTCCAGCTCCGAGGAGAGCTCCTCCTCAGATTCGGAGGAGGAGTGCGAGAGCCACGAGTACTCCTGTGAGCAGCACGCAGAAGAGAAGCCGCCCACCCCCCATGCTGCGGAGGTCTGCGCCGTGGGGGCACAGAAGGACAGTCCCCTCCCAGAGTGTGAGGCCGAGGAGGTGGAAATCAGAGAGAGGTAGGCTGCCCACCCTCTCCAGAGAGCGCCTCTGAGGTGTGTCACCTCTGCCTCATGCCATGGGGCAAGCTGTGCCTGTGGAGAAAGCATCAGCCCCAGCACTGGCTGACTGCTGCCCACTTCCCTCCTCCTCAAGTGGGTAGCCAGAGGCAGTTTCATGGTAAAATGACTGTGTGTGAGCAGGAAGAAGGTGTCAGAGGGTATCCTTCCCAGCAGCTGACCCCAGTGACTTTAAATGATTCAGTAACAGCAAGACCCTGGTGCCTCCCCGGCAGAGGCTCTCCCAGGTCACAACTGGCGCTCGCTTGGGAGCAGGCAATGCCTTGTTATCATCCTGGTGTGTAACAAATGAATCTTGAGCCATGCACACCAGGTCAGCTGGCTGCTGGGAGTGCATCTTGCATTTGCACCTTCCACAGCATCTCGGGCATGGCACAGTAAGGTGATGGGGTACAGCGCTGAGGACACTGAGATCATGTGCTTCATATGATATGAGATTATATACTGTGATACACTTCCAAGGCTGCCATCACACTCTGGTTCAACACGTCATGTCTTAGGGTACTTTTCAAATTGCTGTCTAAGGTAGAATTTGACAGACAAGGCTGTGCTTTTACACATATGGAAAGAATAAAGTGGTGAGTTTTTATTCATTCTTCGTTAGCGAACAGCAAAAGGAAGTATGAACCAAGACAGTGAAAGGATATCTTACAGATAATGGGTTTGCCAGTGTGCTAATTTGGAAAATTAGGTAGGTAAAAGAGCTAAACCAAAATTCATGTCATGTTTCACTGGAGATGTAGCATAGCATCAAGTTATCTGTAATTGCCAAGTGTCAATTAGAAGAGATGCAGAAATTAATAATTAAGAGCTTGGAGGCCCTGGAGCTGTGTGTTTTTTGAAGAGCCCTGAGCTTACTTTATACAGTACTGTAGCCTGTTGTTTTACAGCTGGCATAAAAAGATGGGCAGTCTCTCAAATCTTTATTTACAGTAGCGAGGGGTGATTGGGAGGAAGAGCAGCAGAACAGCTTAGATAGCCATTGTACTTACGGAGCGCGTTCCTTGCAAGCTGAGTGTTCTGGCGATGCCCTCTGAGGGGAAGAGTCAGGGCATGTGGCCATGTATGGCCATGGTCCGAGCAGTGATGTAGAATTTCATTGCTCTGTTAGCCCGAGCAGCTGGCTTGTAATCCATGAGGGCTGAAATGCCCATCTTACACACATGAGCTTGTTAGCTTCTCTGCTTTATGGGAGGATTTTCTGGAAGAATTGCCATTATCCTCTAGGCAGATTTTAGGTAAAGATGGTTTGCCACAGCCTGGTACAGGCCTTCTTGACCTTATTTTTGGCCTACCATGAGTTTAGAAATTTGTAATGACAAGGGAGTAAAAATTAAAGAGGGCTGGAGAAAGCAAGTAAATTTCCAGAGTGGGTGGGATGAGCAAGGCTAGTTCCAGTGAATGGGAGCTGGCAGGGAGGCACCTCTTGAGCTGTTTCCCACTGCTTAATTCTGTTTTCATCACAACTATTGGCATTTCTCCTTGTCGATCAAGTAATCAAAGCACACAGCATCTGAAGTGTGCTCTGCAGTCATACAGCAGTAGGTGAGAATTTCCACCAGAAGGTTTGCCAAGTCTTACAGCACGAAATGTGTTTTCCACTCTCCATTCCTGTTGCTCTTCCCACACTCATCTCCATTCAGTGTGGAGGGAGTGTCTGTGAGAAGAGCTGCCAGAGTGGCTTCTGCGTGATAGGACCAGATGGCTTGCCTGGAAACTTTCATTCCCAGAGAACTTTCAGAAAAACAAATGTTTCTACACTGAAACGCTAGTATAAAAATTGAAACATGCCATGTATTTTGCTGTTTCCCTCAGGTACGAGCTAAGTGAAAAGATGCTTTCTGCCTGTAACCTGCTGAGAAACAACATTGATGACCCCAAGGCCTTAACCAACAAAGATGTGGTAAGCAATACAGGTGAAAATTTTCTCTTTAGATGCAGTAGAGAAGCTTTAGGGAGAGGTAACTTCTGGTTTTACAGGGCCAGCACTGCAGAGGCTAGGTAGAAAAGGATTTCGTCTTTCCTGCAAGAGTCACAAAGCTCTTTCTACCAGGACACTTTCATCCAGAGAATATACTTGTGCTTTGTGTGCTTCAGTGTTGTTGTCCCAGGGCACACGCATAAAAACAGTAACATGAAAACTCAGTTTCAACACACCTGTGCATTCCTTTTTTATTCCTGGGTTTTTTTTGGTTTAGCACTGGTGTGGGTAGCTCTCAGGCCTCACATTAGGAGGCTGCAGTGGGTGAAGACTCTGTTGCACCCTATGAAAAAACCTGAGAGTCTGTTCTGAAACACTAGGTGATGTGCCTTACAAGCACAGGGGTGCTGTTCATCTTGTTTACTGCACTGGGGGTTTTTATCAGTGCTGCAGAGAGTAAGGAGGATTTATTGTTAAAAATTAACAAATACTCAAGTCTCAGGACATAAAATTGTATTTGCGTTATTGGAAATTCCTCAGATAGGGATTGCCTGCACTGCTCTATGAGGGCAATCTGAAAACAGAGGAACACTGCTTAGTGATATGAAATTGAATTTTGCATTTGTTGCACTTGTGCACTGGTATAAAAGGCAACAACTTAGTGCCATTCTCTTCTACTGTAGAGCATCTGCAGCTTCTTAAAGACAATAATGTTGTCTGTATGACACAGTAATACTGTCTGTGTCCAGTGCTGACGTCTGTGGTCCGGGGAATGTTTTGAAAGGTTGTGACACACAGTTTTTAATTCTGTGTTCGTCCTTCAGGAGTAGTTTAGGCATTCAAACAACAAATGCTTTAGGCCCTCTTGGAGTTGAAAGTGTCAAAAATGGCAAAACCAGATTATGATCTCTGCCTTGGAAGTGTAATTTGAATTTACATTTTTCTTTCTTGTGCTTAAAGTGTTTTCCCATACAAGCAGTGCTTTGTAGATGGAAGCTGCAGACTGATCAGCTCTTGTCCTCTGTCTGCTGATAGAGAAGTCTTGTCCAAACAGCTTACACATCACTATAGCTAAGGATCTGCATGAGTTGTCCCAGCCTCTTCCAGCATACTCAGCTCTTGTAGCTGCTGTTTACACCAGAAAGAGTTGTGGACTGCATCTTTTTGAATGTGATGGATTAATTGAATTTTAAAAGTGTATTATGTATTTAATAATGTGTGTGATGCTGTGACTAAAAATAGTTTCTTAGTGGTATTTTGCACTCAGTAGTGCCTGAAATAAATAAAAAATTCTATTGTGTCAGTTTACACAATAGAATTTGCATTTGTAAATGCATTTCAACTTTGCATTTCAACTCTTTATGTTCACAGAATACATACATCACACTATAGTAGCACTGATGTAAAATATTCTGTTAATGTGTTTATGTAGTACAGATAGATAGGTAGCACTGGTCTGTGTAGAATATTTTCTCTTTACCAGACACAGACCACCTCTAGAACTACTGGTATGTTTTCACTAGAGGCTATATAAACTTTCTGGATGTCCTCTCTGCAAAATTGGCCTTGAACTGACTGGCTGCCTTGCCAGGCGAGGGTTTATGAGAAAGATATGGTGGTCCTTCCAGGTTAGAGAAGGTGTCTCAAAGTCAGGGGAGGTGGTGAATGTGGAAGCCTTCTTGGCTCACAGTGAGATCTGCTCTACCTGCCTTGTGACAGCAGACAAGTAACCTGGCCCTAAGAGGCTCCTACTCCCCCACTCGCAGTCCATACCCATGGGAAAGTTTATCCTGAATGTGTAGCCTGCATCTTCTCGCTGCAAGTAAAATCTCTTATTACTAAAGCCAGCCAGCCTTCAGGTGAAGAACAGGTTCTTCCTTTTTTCCTCTTTTCTGCAACAAAAGTTACACGGTTTCTTTGCCCAGTGGTTCTTTTCAGCAGAGCATCTCCAGTCCTTCCTGTCTGTCCAGTAAGTCAGATTTCCTTGACTTCTGTTCATTCTTGCCGCTTATATTTGAAACTGTTTCAACCAAATATTTTGTGTCATTCAGTGATCAGACCAGACAAAGTAGTCTCCAGGTGTTGTCTTCACAGTACTACGCAGAAAGAAGGGACTTCATCACATGCCATGCAAGCTATAAATCTGTCTATTCACCCCAAAAGAGTATTTACATTTTGCATTACAATGTGATGTTGGGTTCAGTTTGTAATCATCTGTAATGATCAGTTCTTCTTCTTCAGAACTGCTGTGTAGCCACATATCCTTTGTGCATTTGATAATTTGTGCCTCAGAACTGGGCCTGTCTGACTTAGCATGCTGTTGTTTCAAGTCCAGTGAGAAAGTCTTGAGTTTATCAGTGATTTATAAAGGTAGTTAAGTATTTGATGGAAATCGTTACGCAAGTCTTTTTTTTTTTTCCGTTCACCAGTATTTGATGACTGTTAATTCTGGGAGTATTCTCATCCTGAAATTCTGTGCTGTCAGAGGTGAAAGTCAGGTGAAGTGAGAGGAAGTAAACAGTGTTTTAAAGTGGACTTTAGTCAGGGGGGATGCTTCAGTCTCTACATCTTATTTGTGAGCTGAATACTTTCTTCCCACATTGGACTAAAAAAGATTTGAACTGCATTGCTGACTTACAGGATGGAAAATCTTTTAAATAGATTGTCCATATGTAAATTTTTCTGTCTTGGTTTTGGCAGAGGTTTTGTTTAAATACCATCCAGCACGAGTGGTTTCGTGTCTCAAGTCAGAAGTCAGCTCTCCCTGAAATGGTTGGAGACTATATAACTGCTTTTGAAGAGATTTCTCCTGCTGTCCTCAGACACATCATCAACATGGCAGATGGAAACGGAAACACAGCTCTGCATTACAGTGTCTCACATTCTAACTTTGAAATTGTAAAGCTTCTTCTGGATGCAAGTAAGTTTGCTTTATGGGGTTTTTTTTTAATTATTCTTGGTTTTGCAATTCTCGTGGGTGAAATTCTTGATGGACTAGAGGCCAAGTTTGGTCTTCTTCCAGCAGGTGTTTTTAACTGTTAACAGTTATATGGTGGCGCACCTAGGTAGCCTAGAATCTTTGTTTCTAGTACTAGCTTTGGAGGTTCTTAAAGAAGTTAAAAAAACACTTCAGTAAATTATGTACAGAGTTGAGATAGATAGTTAGATTCTTGACTCTTGCCCTGTGGTCCCAAGTTCTGCAGCACCAGTCTCCAGCAGTTTTCTCTGGAGGCAGCACAGCTGCTGCTCAGCACTCTGTAGGAGGAAGATGAATTGAGGTTTAAATATCATCTTAAACACACAAGCTAGTCTAGCTTTGTCTAGAGCAGTGCAGAAGTTTTTTCTGGCCACTACATTGACTCATCTATGCTACTTTCCTGAGAAATTGGGGCAATATGGCATTCTGTCACAGAGACCATTTTCCTAGTCCATAAGCAATCTGTTTCTGCTTTATGTGGTTGCTTTTGTTGCCTCATTTTCTTGATCCTCTTGCAACACATGTGCAGAAAAGGTAGTGGCAAAGGGGAGACTCTGGAGTATCTGCTCCCCACATTCAGTGTGCCAGATGGTGTCCAGTGGAAGGTATCACACTCTGTAATTGGTCCCAGGGATGATGTTTAATCTGTTTAATCCTAGTTTTGCTCTCTGAGTGAAGTTTGTTTCTCTAAATTAGTTAAAAAACCCGTCACAGTTGATTGTGAAAGCTTAACTAGGCCAATTACACGTCTGGAATGTAAGCCAAGCAATATTCAAAAATCCAGAAGGGTAGCATCAGATAAACAAGGATATGAATGATACAAATCTCAGCTTTGATAACCTAGCACATGTGTCACACATGCAGAGACTTCCTCAAGAGGAAAGAGAGCACTTTGAAATCTCTGGTCCTTTTGAAGGCAGTCTGTGTTTGGGAAGAGTGAGTCACAGCAGGGGAATGCAGGGAATGTCAGGAGCGTTCTGGCAGGCTGGCTCTGCAGCACAGTGTGGTAGGAGGAAACTGCCCCTCTGCTTCCCTAGGTGTCTCAGAGGAGCAGGAACATGCTCATCTCTGCTGGAAATCAGGATTCCTGTTGGTTATGGCAGCTAATGCATGCCCATGAACACCAGGGGTGTTACCTGTAAAATGCAATAATCATGACTAGTCCCACGTAGTTCTCTCTGAAAGAGAGAACTGCTCATGCCAGCATTGGAAAATGTTTGCAAATAGGCAGATTCCTTCAGGTTTCAACAGTCTTCTTCTGGACTGTGTCTGAATGGTCACTGTGGTCAGCTTTGCAGCGTGGTGATATCACAGGTAGATTCTTAGACCAAGAACTCTGTGTCTGTGTTTGGTGAGAAGAGTGGACAAGATGAGATGAGAGAATACTCCAACAGCATGAAACAGAGTCACCAAGAGGACAAATAGGAGAACAATTTCCCTCAGCCAGATGGAAAAGGAGCTAAATTAACCTCAGAAAACACACTCTGCTGAAGTAGTCTAGTGAGAGTCAGAGCACAACACTTCTAAGTTATTCATTACTCAGGATGTAATGTATTTAGCAGAGTGTTTGTTCTCTGGCTTCAGTGGCTTCACAGAAGTGATGTCTGAAAGAAGTATTGGTCTACTGGTTATAAGGTATTATCACCAGTGTCTATTTAACATGAAAAAAATTTGCAATATCTTACATCTACACTCAAATTGCTTCTGAAATGTTCTTTTGACTGAAAAAAAATCCTTTGTCCATAAATCTGAAGAATTTCCTGAACCTTTTTTGCTTGTTAAGACATCTGTGGTGCAATTTAACCTCTAGTGTGCAGATAATGTTTATGTAAATCTGAGTCCCTGCTTTCCAGTATGATGAGCACACTGAAAACCATGCTGCCCAGTAAACCAATAAGCACTGCTGAATTTCTGCAGAATTTTAGGAACAGAGACAGACTGGAGGCAAGGTTTGAACAAAAAGGAGAGCTCTTGTCAGTTGCTGGCACTGGTGAGAGGACTTGCCTGTATTTGTTCCCAGAGCAGTTTTGTTCGTTGTCAAATACACTGTAGAACTGGCAGCGGTCTTTCATTTAAAGGGGTGGTTTTTTTGGCAGCTCCAAAACATGCAGAAGTACACTTGCAGATTTTTAAAGTAACACCAATTGCAGGAAAATTGTGCTAAAGACACAGACTTTGTGCTGAAGAGAAATATCTTTTTCCATTGACCATGTTGCTGGATCACTTTTATTCTGCAGTATGCATGCCCTTGGGAGAAGAGCTTAAGGACTATCCTGACAGTGTTTCTGCATATCATGCTGAATTTCAGACCATTTGGTTTTACAAAAGCAAAAAATAATGCACAGATAAAGCCGTAAATGATAACATATAAAACGTCTTTGTGCTCTCTCTTGTGTTGTACACATAGTACAAAAGAATTCTTTTCTTTGTTTGGCTCAAGTGCTCCTCTGTTAATTTTTTTCTTCTCCACCTTCCCTTGAATTGCATCCATTATGAAAGCAGTTGCTACTTTTTCTTTTTATAGGCTGCTCTACTGACAGTTTATTCAGTTGATTAGCACAATTACTGCTTTTTGGGTTCTTGCTTTCTGAAGAAATTATGTCATCCCTCTGCAGATGTCTGTAATGTAAATCATCAGAACAAGGCTGGTTATACCCCCATCATGCTTGCTGCACTTGCAGCTGTGGAAGCAGAGAAGGACATGAGGATAGTGGAAGAACTGTTCAGCTGTGGTGATGTGAATGCTAAAGCCAGCCAGGTCAGTCAAACGTTTCACAAGGCACAGTTCTTACTGCTGTACTCCTGTGCCTCTTTATTGTTCCTTCCATGCTCCCATCCCTGCTCTTATTGGTTTAATTGTTGGTCTCATTTGCATTCACCATTTGTGGGTTTTTTATGTGTGTTTTTGATTGCTATATGGAGCAAGGGAACAACAGTTCCAAAATGGAGTTGTGGAACAACAGTTGAACCTCAGGTCTGGACCTCTTCTAAAAATGAAGGTTGATCATTGTGTGAAAGAACTATTACGGAAATTTGGGCAGCATTTACAAATTCTTGAGCATTTAGCTCCTTTGAATAAACTGCAGGTGTCTGAAAATAGATTGGATATCTTCCATTAATTCAGTAACTACCTATGTGAATGTGGGATATATGATACATAAAAAGTATTTAAATAGTGGCAATCAAAGCCTTGAGAGTACCATTTAAAATAACAGATTTCCCCCCCTCCCGCCGAAGAAACACAGTGTCTCAAAAAAATAAAAGTGTTTGTGCTTTGTCACTGATTGCCTCTGTAGTTATTTGGGTTTTTCTCCTCTCTCCATGCAGGCTGGTCAGACTGCACTGATGCTAGCTGTGAGTCATGGCCGGATAGACATGGTTAAAGCTTTACTGGCCTGTGGTGCAGATGTCAATATCCAGGATGATGAGGGCTCTACAGCTCTGATGTGTGCTAGTGAGCATGGACATGTGGAGATTGTTAAGCTCCTGCTGGCTCAGCCTGGGTGTAACAGCACCCTGGAGGACAATGTGAGTTGCCTTTCAATGCTTCTGAAATCTGCTTGGGCGAATGTCTGACTCAGAGTGCCAGAGAACCAACCACAATGAATCTGCTGCTTAATTGGTAGCAAGTGCTGTGATTATTTGGCTAGTATTTTTGCTTTTCCAACAGACACACCTGGTAGCAATTTCTGTGGTTAGCTGTAGGTGTTTAGTGGCCAGAACTGAAAAAAACATTTGTTAGTTCATAGTTAGCTCAACACCTTTCCCTCTCACATTCCTTCTCACTTTCAAAGGAGTTTTCTAGTTTTCAGATAGGACCCTATCTGGTGACTTAGGGCCTCACTGTGTTGCTTTTCTGTGCCCATGGCAAACATCAGCGCTACAATTCTCTTGAAACGATGTTCCCACTGCTCCTACACGATGACCTTTGAGACTGTAGGTTCAGCCTTAGTCATGAAGCTACACTGTCCTGACAATAAACAGATAGACTGTGACTTCAGCACCAAGTGAGACACCTGCATATTTCTTGTCTGCAGGGACCATTGCGGCCTACACTGTCATCAGACAATTTGATCTGTAGGTTTCTCAAGCTTGAAAACATTGACTTAGCTCATTTGTTAACAATATTTCTTGCATACTCTTCCTTTCTTCCTGTTGCTTTACCCACTGAACACTGAAATGGAGCTGGGTTTGGGATTTCGGAGGGCAGTGGGCGGTTATTTGTTGAAGCTGTTGCAGAGAGGCAAGGACAAAATTTCATTCCCCCAACTGCTGCAGGAGGCAGCTCAGTTCCTTGTGGTTCCATGTGGAACTTCTGGCTGGAGAGGAAAATGTAGGAAGATCTCAGTCTAACAAACACTTTCAGGAGCAGTCTAGATTATTGCTGCTTGGATGCTGTTAGCACTACCAGATACAAAATCAATAATTACAGTCCTTATGGGGACACGATAACTTAACTATTCCTGTGGCCAGTTTGATGGTTTCCCAAGCACAGTTTGCTGCTTATTCACAGATTTGTCAGTGCTGGGGGATTGAGATTTTTAGCATTCCCCAAGCTATTCTGAGTGTCACAGTGATACTTTTCCAGTCTGCGTGATCAGTAGTAAGCTGAGCATCATCCTACTAATGTGAGCCACAGTGATTCAGCACCTCTCTTTAAGATCTTCTGTTGACTGGAGAGTGTTAGCTGTGCATTTGTCATGCATTATATTGCACTGCAGTAGACAGCCCTTCTAGCTCCCTGTCTGTTCAGGACAATTAGACTTATGTATAATTGCTGCCTTTAGTCTCATAAGAAGACTTTCCATGTGGATGCTGTCCATTGTGTCCCATGCTGGGCATTTAAAAACTGGTGCCAACCGTTCCAATACCAGTGCTACAGCAGTGGCTGGAATGTGTGCTCAGTCCCTGTGGGACATTTCAAATACTGGCATTATTGTAGA
Source organism: Fringilla coelebs (assembly GCF_963513975.1). Classification (NCBI taxonomy): domain Eukaryota; kingdom Metazoa; phylum Chordata; class Aves; order Passeriformes; family Fringillidae; genus Fringilla; species Fringilla coelebs. The sequence continues at coordinate 26,764,155 of NC_140031.1, forward strand.
GACTTCTGTGTGCAAGAGCCAAAAGCCAGGCAGTGAACCAAGCTCCAAGTTCATATCATGGATTGTCTGACATCCGTGTCTTCCTGGACCAAACATGGTTGAAAGGAAAATTAATAAAACACTCTTATTAGTAAGTAAAATCAGATTAAAATACTCTTTCAGCTACAGCATTTTTTGTTTCTACCCTCAATAGCTGTGGTTTATGAAAGCAATGGTATCTTCTGAGAAACTAAGGTGGCAGTATTTGACTAGGAAAGTCCATTTGTTTGTATTTAGACTTTCATCAAGTACCATTTGGAATTATGAGTGCAATTTCTCTTAGTGTTGATGGGAGCTATACCACAACAATTATCATTTTAACACAGCAATTATCATTATATCTGACCGGCATTTTTCCCTCCCTTATCATCTCTTCTCCTTGTTACTGACATTGTAGTTTCTCTGAGACAGGCCAATCTTCTGGTCTTGCACAGCACTACATGTAACATTACTGTGATAATAGTGTACTCATTCTTCCACAGCAATAATTGAGACTCCTCCTTTAGAGAAATTATGAGGCTTTGGCAATTGGACTGCCTCATAAAACAGCAGTGCAAGGCTTAAAACAAAAAAAAAAATTAAACAAGACTCTAAATTACCCTGTCTATATGAGCAGTAGGGCCTCCACTTAATAACTTCACTTATCTGTGGGCTGATGGGGCTTTTAAGAGATCTGTTAAAGCATACAAGCACTAATTCTCTTGTTTCTTCCTTTCTTCTCTCAGGATGGCAGCACAGCACTTTCAATAGCCCTGGAAGCTGGACATAAGGACATAGCAGTTCTCCTCTATGCCCATGTCAACTTTTCCAAAACCCAGTCACCGGTTAGTACACAGCCTCCTGTAGGTTATGTTTTAACTTGCTGCTGTTGAACATAATAGTGAAATGTAAACAAGAAATTTACCCCCTGACAGCTGTACAGCAGTACAGCACATGAAATTTTGACTTTTATTCGTAAGACAATTTCTGTGCTGTTAAGTGGAAAGTGCTTTTTAAAATACATATTGACTGCAGAAGGTTGAAGCCTGGCTGAGGGATAGTTCCTGCTTCTCCTCCTAATTACCACAGGGTACAGATAGCTCACTAGCAAGGTTCACTGATTCTGGCTAGTGTGCAGAGGTGCTGTTGTATTATTTTAATGGTAATTATTGACCTGGAAATTGAAACATAGCTGATCAAGGTGTTTTGGCAGCTATCCACCTCTCCTCTAGCCCTGACTCACTCTCCTGATAAACTGCTGCTAAACACCTCACTGTCTAAACAATATGCACTTGCAGTTAGTAGGCTGTATGATAGCCGGCACTTTTCATTCTAAAATAAAAAAAAAAAAATCTGTAGAATTAAAGGTAAGGAATTGAACACAGTAATTCTGTGTTGAGTTTTCCATCTGCTAGCTGGAATAATTTCTCTTTGATTAACTGTTGTTTATTCTCTTTTAGGGCACTCCCAGGCTTAGCAGAAGGACATCTCCCGGTCCCACCCACAGAGCCACATTTGAGTAGTAGTGTATAAATATCTGTAAAAAATCTCTATGCCATCTTTAAGCTGCTAAATGTTACTGTTTTACTGAGACAGATACTGAATGTAATTGTCTTGTGCCTGAACTCACCAGCAAAGTGAAAGCAGAGATCTAGTCCTAAAGGTAGAAAACTGTAAACTTGAAGCAAGCATATAGTTAAGTAGTGCTCTGTGGAGAACCTTAGCCAGAACTGTTCTTTTGCTCACATACTCATCTTTCTGTACACTGGCATAAGTCCTGTTTTTCTTTGTTGTAGATTGTCCTTCCTGATGTTATGTGCAGATTAAGACTTCTAATGCTCTCCATGCAGGGGTTTCCCAGTGGCTTATTTTTAGTCATTCTAAAATATATTTACTGTGCCTAGACTTCATCACAGTAAACGTTTCATAACTTTCATTCCAACATGATTTTCATGTTTTTAATGACTTTGAAATTCAGAAGTTGCAGTTGCTTATGTAGTCAGTTCCGTGGATCTTGAGCTGGTGGGTGAGCGGGTAGGTATTGGGGATAGAGCCTCTTGTCAGGTCTGAAGTTCACTAAGTAAGTTGTTGCTAATTGGGGATAATGTATAACTTTTTATATAAAAGATACTAGTATCTATAAAATTAACTCACACAGTATTTTCAACATTTTATATGCCGTAATAATTAAAACCTACATGAAGAATTACATGTCCTGTTACCATATTTTTATTACTGTTTCAGTCTATAAGCTCCATACCTGTTTATTGGAGAATAAAATTAGAGGTACCAGCTGTATATTCCCCTTGAGTGTAATTGAGTGTACATCTCGGTGCATATTTATGGAATGCTATTACCTTGTCACATTCACTTTAGTCAAGTGTATTGAAATGTTTGAAGTGCCTTAGACTCTTGCCATATTTTCAGAATAAATTTCATTATACTGTTTTTCTCCTCTCCTGTTTTACTTCTGATTTGCCATCATCCAGAAAGGCTGCATATAACAACTGCAGCAGGAAAACCAGCTAAATTTGAAATCAAGGCAGGGAGGACTGAACAGTCCCTACATGAGGTTTTTCCTTTGCCCTAGATGATCTGCCTTTGCTTGTCTTGCACAGGCCACACCACTTGCTGTTTGGTTAAGAAGTGACCTCTCAGCCATGTGAAGCATCTTGGGGAGGTGTTAAAGGACTGTGTTTAAGGGAGGTGTTAAAGGACTGTGTTTAAGCAGTTCACTTGAACTGAAAAGTAGTTAACTGAAATACAAGCCTTTGAGCTTTACAAGCAACCCTGGCAACTTGGTGAAGGGGATGCTTTTTAGATGGCATGCAGCCAAGCCCTAAGCTAGTGCCTGTGTATCCTTGTCAGTTCTGACCTACCTGATTAGGGCCTTAGTGCCTTCCTTCAAAGGATCTGAACAGTTCTGTTACTCTCCGTCCTTCGTCCTTCTCTCCCCAAGTCCTTATCAAACAGCTTTTCCTACACAGTCCCTTTGAAATAGGGACCCACTGAAGCCATTCTCACTTTGCCTACATTGACTTGGTGACTTGGCATGCCACGAAGTCTCTGTGGGCCAGACATGGTTTGGCCCAGCACTGCAGGTACAGTGTGATAACCTGTGCCAGATAGTACCCCGGTGCTTGGGGTGTCTCGTGAGCAAAGGGCAGCTGAAGTGTCTCTGACAGGGGGAGACACAGCATAGTTGTCCCAAATAAGCCCCCCCACCCCTTGATGTCAGTCAGTTTTTGCTCTTGCACCTCTCTGGCCAACTTTTCTTGTCACTCTTCACTTAGCATCTGTTAATGTGTGGATGCTTGCTCACCTGGATCCTACATGCTAGGTACAGAGGCACATCACCTAGCAAGCCAAATCACTGTGAAAATAAGTAAGGTCTTCCTTCTGACACAAGACTGACAGCAAAGAGCAGCAGCAGATGCCAAAAATAAGAAACAAACAACAACAACAAAACAACAGACAAAAAAAACCACCACAAAACAAAACCATTAAAAAAAAACCACACCACCAGAAAAATGTCCCTCACTTTGCCGTCTGTCAAGAGTCAGTGGGTGCAGGCTGTCCTGCATAGCAAGGTGCTGCACATAAGGATCCACCCAATAACCTGAAGTTGTGTCACACATACTACACAACAGCAGTGCAAGCTTCCCAATTAAATCCTCATTCACTTCAGATCTGGGTGATTTTATCATTAAACAGAATTAGTGCAAGTTGGATCTCCCTGGCTTGGGCATGGCAAGAGTTTCTTCTGAGTCTTTTTAGATCTGTTGAACTGACATCTCCTGCCCCAGCTTGAACAGCTGTTTGGAAGGCAAAACCAAGATAATCTGTTCTTGTCTTCATGAATTTAAAATACACATGGGGCTAGAGATAAACAAATCAAGCTGAAGAAGTGAAGAAAATGGATGACTGCTTTAATCTTTCTCCAGAACTTAATCTAATTTTACAGAAAATCTAGTTCACTTACTTAATACCCACTTGCCTGTATCTCATGGATTAAATTCTTGTCTAGCAGAGACACATGCTGCCAGGACAGAATTCAGAGAACAAACAGGTTTCTAATTTCAGTTTTGCCAAGAAAAAATTTTTTATTTAGCACTGGGTTGACCAAAACTAGACTAATTGTGCTTTTTTAAGGGAGTTAGTGATCATACATGACGGTAGATTTAGGTAATCTTTAGAGGAGCAGGGTCTCCACATAAAGTTGGACTTCATGTGTATTTGAGACACGTTGTGTTTCTGTGACACTGTTATGGCAGCTTTAAAGCATGTAGATTATGCTCCAAAGTCTGACTTTGATAAAGAGTGTGCTGAGCCACCCAATAATGTCCTCTTCAGTAGTGCCTCTGTATTGCTGTAGGAAATAGGTTAATTAGTAACATGTCTAATAGGTCTTTGCCCCAAAAATAGTTTTTAAACTATGATCTCTGTTGCTGTGCTACTGAGCTTCATTTGCACATGATATTTGTACATACTGTAGCCTAACCCCCTCTTTGTACTTAATGGAGCTAAAAAAAGAATGTGAAATGCCCATGAATAATGGCTTTCCACAGCAAAGGGCCATGACTGCTATTTTCCATGTCAGAACAGATTTCTGTCTCTCCCTCCACAAATCAATGGGAGTCCTGGGCATGATGGGATTCCTGGATGTGCAGCTATCATAGAAGAGTTTAAAACAATTAGTCCAGGTGAGTAATGACACAGGGAGAATCACTAAATGTACTTAAATACTTTTTTTTTGCCTGCAACAAAAACATAAGGAGAGTAATGTGGAATAAACATTCCTTCCTTTTTTTCTTTTGTTTTCTTCCCCCAACTCTGAATATAATTGGTTTATCAGAAATTTAAACATCTTCTAAGTGACAGAAATCTGTGCAGGAATCTGACCACCATAACACCGTACAAATGTCAGACTATGTAAATTGAAGTGCCTGGATTTATTTAGGTGCCATTTTCCTGGTAAGCAAAAGAAACTGACTGCCTAGAGCTTCAGAAAATGTTAGGTGAAGCTGTGGGCTCTGCATTTCTGTGCAATGTTCAGTTTCACCCCAAAACCTATTTTTCCTGGGTTAAAATGCCTTGTTAAAGAAAAGTGACCCCAGTTTTAGTTGTATGGTGAAATAGGCTATTGAGGTATGCCAGGATATCAGGAAGATTGCCCAAAAGAACTTTTCTAAAGTCAGTGAATGTAATTTCTGGCTTAAAATCCTATTAGGGTAGACTTAATGAATTAGGCACCTTAAAAAAAAAAAGTATAAAATAAAAATAATTACTTCCTTTAAAATTTTTTTCTCTTAAATGGTTCTGCCAGCTCCAAGAGGTGACACCTGAAGCAGTTCATATTGGGCCCGTCCCCAGGAAATAGTTAAGAGGTTCCCAAAAGTGTTTGTATCCACTGATGCCCTCTGCAAGCCAAGTTTAATTCCACCCACTAATGCTGGACGGCATTTATCACCAGTGCTGGGATTAAGGGGTTTACCATGCATACCAGCTCTGACCTGAGCTCCCCCTACACACTCTCACCAGCATTTGTTTTTCAGGTTAGATGATGATTGACTCTCCGTATATCCAAGCATGATGTTGTCATCACCTTTGAACTCTAACTGTCAGTGAATAAATAAGAGATTGGCACTTTTTCAAGATTGTAAAATATATAACTGTCTTTTTCCAGTTACATTGTCATACATTAAGTGAGTCTGTCACTTGAAAGGTGAGAGTTACTGGTATGGAGTTCTACATTATGGACAATAGCCAACAAAATATTCATCTAAAATCAACAACTGAGGAAAACATTTTTTGCAAGACATACTTTCAGAGGTTTTAGCTTCTTGATACAGCTGGAAGGACTCAAATTATTCTATAAATAGCTTTTTAGTCCATTTCTCCTGGTGCCTCATACTTTTGGCTGAGATGCCTGTCTGTTAGAAGTCCAGTTCAGCCATGATGTGAATTAATGCAAGCCTTGGCATCAATCCCTGACACACAGGACTAGCTGTTTCCTGGAATGGAAGCAGCCCAAACATTACAGGCATCTTCCTGCCTTTGAAAGGCACCAGCAAAGCTGGCCAAAACAGAATTCATGCTCTTACTGCAGCTGCAGACAACTCTTCTCAGTGGACTCAGTGCCTGCATATAGGCCTGCAAACTTCATCCCTTCCTGCTCTTCTGTGGGCATCCAGGTGTGTTAACTACAAACATATCCTCAGTAAAAAGAGACGCTTTCAGCTGTTCATCTCATATGGCGATACTTGGGCCTGTCTCTGGAGGCCTGATGTGGGACAAGGGACAGAAGTAAGGGGCCAAGGAGCAGCGTTAGAAGACCTGCAAGGAGGATTTTGCATAAAATGTTTTTAGAAATGGCTACAGTGAGATTAGAAGAAAGGGCTACCCGGTTTCAGGTTTGTTTTGTATTTCAGTTTGAAACTGTGGAGGTACTAGCCATTACTACTCACAGCTTAATGCAATGCCTGGGGAAGGTCAATTTTAAAATTCCTGCTTTACTTCACTTTGTCTGTAGGATCTTTGTGCACACATACACTGAACAGAAGTGCCTGGTTAAAGCTGAGCCACCTGTTTGTTTTTAGTTCCTGTAACATCATCCAGTGTATCACTACCTTGAGTACCACTGGACAGTAAAGTGCTGTTGAAGGAGCTGAAGAATTGCATGCTACCCGCACAAATATTTGGGAACCTCTCTCTAAGAAACTAATCAGAAAATGCTAAGAAGATTTTGTTGGTGGTTTTTTGTTTTTCAAAGATGATTCTAACAACTTAAAGTTGTTTGTAAGAGAGTACTTCTGTTTTCCTGCCAGGTTGTTCGGCAACGAAAACAAGGCACATAAGTAAATTATGCTCAAAGTGGTATTGTCTTACAGCTGTATGCATCTGTGGTGGGCTGGTCCTGGCTGAACACCAGATGCCCACCAAAACAACTCAGTCACTCCCCTCCTCTGATGGTCAGGGAGAGAGAGAAAAGTCTGGTGGGTTGAGATAAGGGCAGGGAAAGATCACTCACCAGTTATTGTCACAGGCAAAATAGACTCAGAGAGATTAGTTTAATTTACTGCCAATCAAATCAGAGTAGAATAATAAGGAAATATTCCCCAAATCTATAAATACATTCCCTCTCTCGTCCCTTCCTCCCAGGCCAAAGTTTACTACTGAATTCTCTGCCTACTCCCCACCAGTGGCACAGGAGGACTGGAATGAGGGTTGTAGTTATTCCATTAAGATGCTTCCGCTGCTTCTCCTTCTGCTTACCTTGCTCCAGCATGGGATCTGTCCCATGGGAGACAGTCTTCCACAAATTCTCCACCATTAATCCTTCCAATAGGCTGCAGTTCTTCACTCTAGCGTGGGTTTCTCACAGGGTCACAAGTTCTGCCAACAAATCTGCTCCAGCATGGGCTCTTCTCTCCATGATACACAGGTCCTGCCAAGAGACTGCTCTATACTGGGTTTCCAACCGGGTCCACAGCTTCCACCATATATCCACCTGCTCTGCCATGGGTTTCTGCACAGGCTGGAGGTGGATCTTGGCTCCACCGTGGACCTCCATGGGCTGCAGGGGCACAGCTGCCTCACCATGGTCTGCACCACTGGACCACTGGCTGCAGGGGAATCTCAGCTCCAGTACCTTTAGCACCTCCTCTCTGTCCTTCTCCACTAACTTTGCTGTTTGCAGAGCTGTTTCTCTCAAATGTTCTCACTCATCTCTTCCAGCTGCTGTTGCTGAGCAACTTTTACCCTTTTTTATAGATATTACGCTCAAACAGCTATCACTGTTACTGATGGGCTCGGCCTTGGCCAGCAGTGGGTCTGTCTTAGAGCCAGCTGGCACTGGCTCGGCTGGATGCGGGGGAAGAGTCATCTTCTCACCCTGCCAGCACACTGCTAGCAGCCTGCTACCAAAACATGGCCATATAAACCCAGTACAACAAACCCTTGTCAATATATCAGATGCTTCCTTACCACAGGTGATTAATTAATTCTTAAAACTTCTCTTGTAAGTGTTCTATTTCCTTAACTATTTTAAATTCTTCCTGTTGAAAAAAAAAAAAGCATGTTTCCACACACAAAAACCCCCATCCTATGCATCATCCCTGAAGAGGTCTCAGGAATGAGAGGGTCATTAGGGGAAACAGGGGTACGTGCTGTGAGAACTTCACCTGGGGCCTTAAAGCACATGAAGCACTGCAGGCAAGCTTGATTCACATTTCTTTATCATTTTATCTGCCGGTGCTTTGCTGCTTCACCCTGTGCCACTGGGCAAGTGGTAGCCATTCCTCCTGAGAACCATGTCTGTGCATGTTTGGTTAGCCAACACCAGAAAAAATAAACTGCCTTTATAAATATTTCTTGCGATACAAAACTGCCCTTCAAGGACTTCTATGTAGAGACCTGTAAATAAGGGCCTCATTATACTTAAGCAGAATATGATTAAATACATTTCAGCTATGAATGACAAACCTCAATGTCCAGGTACTCCAAACAACATTACACTCATGTGCAGTATTATTATTTAGATAACAGGAGGGATAACATTTTTTTCAAAGCTGTGTATGTGCTTAGAAATCTCTAAGAGCTGATCTGAATGTGAGTAGCAAAGAGGTATTTCTAAGAGATGTACTGGTAATTTTTTTTCAGCCTTTCATTTAATGGTTTTAGCACTGCTGCAGAAACAGCCCTTGCTGCGTTTTCTAGAGCTTTGTCTAGCTGCAGAGCTAGAAGGGTAGCTCATGCCCCCCCAGTAATGCTGTCCTTCGTCACTGAGCCACACTATCTTCACCAAGATGAAGACATGAGATTTCATTTGCATGACATTTCATGTGTCATGGCAGAACAGGCAGACTAGGAAAGATTCTCCTCTACTTCCTGGCAATGGGATCACACCTTTCTCTGAGGCATGAAAAGCCACCTGCTGGGTCTGGCAGCCATCCTGCAGCACCCCTGCATTGCTCTTGGGCATTTTCTAGGGCTGGAAAGGCAACTTTTCTCCAGTTCCAAGCGTGACTGAGACTTGGAGTCAGACAGTTACAATTCCACAGTACTGAGCAGGCAGGGGCTGGCCCTGGAAATGGCTTGCCCTCACTCCATCACCATACACCCATTCTTGCAAATTTATCATGAGAATTTTCCAGTCCAACCAGATACATCTGTTCAGAGGCCCTTTATTGTGGTGGCTTAATCTGCATCACCAGCCTAGCAGGAGGAGCAAGAAGCATGTAATGCCTTCTGCAGTGGAAGCTGATTTGGGAGATTTGTGAGCAGAACAGCTGTACAAAGAGATTGGGAGAGATTAGAAACACAGTATGACAAAATGAGGCTCATTTTAACAAAACCAGATTGAAGCAACTGAGGAAAAAGATTATGAATTTGTGGGCATGACAGAAAGCTGGAAATCTCTAATGCTGAAAGAGAAGCTGCCAGTGAGCTGCTTAAACAAGCACTGGCAGTGTGATGAGAATAAAAAAATGGTCTGTGCATTTTTTGTCCATTTCAGATGGAGCAGAGGCACCTGACACTGGAAGATGTAATGCAACTTGACACCATTTACAGTCACAGTGTTCCAGCAAACAGGTCCAAAGTCTGCCACCCTCAACAGAACAAACAACAGCTGCTAGAAAGTTGGAAGCTGAAAAAAAAGGAAGAAGTTTAAAATGGTAGTTTTGTTTTGGTAAGAAATAAATCCTTTGAATAAGGAAGTCAGAACATCTCACATTATATGAGTGCTGAAATAATAAGCCATGTGGATGGTTTGCAAAGAGGTAGGCAAGAAATACATAAAGTTCTCTAGATTAGTTCTGCAAAAACAGGTTTTAGTTCTTGGTAAATTTGGGTGAGTTTTTAAATGAATATTGAGTTTGTTTCCATTTTTGCCTCATGTAGTAACTGCCTTTTCTGGCCTTCACACAGCTCATATTTGGTCAGAATATGGTCAAGAACTGAAAACAAAGAAGAGACATATTCATATGAAAATGGCTATGCGTGTGAGTTTCTGGAAACATGCTGTAGATATGACTGCAAATGCCTCCTTTAAGCTGGGCAGACAAAATCCAGAGCCTTCCCACTGCGCCCTGTAAATCTGATGGACAGCCCAGCTGCAACCTATCAGATGCTGGCTGTTCCCCCTCCCTCGTCTGCCACTGCCTCCCCCGTGACTTTTCTGTGGAGTGGGGAGACCTCTGCAGACAGGATAAATCCAGCATTGGTGCAGGCGTGCAGAGGGAGACAGCTATATTCTCTGACAGAGCAGTTAGTTACAGAGGTTTGCTGGTGTTTGGAGTTATGTTTATGTGTTTCTTTTTGGGGTTGGGTTGGGGTTATCTGATTGGTTGAGTTGGGGTTTTGTTTGTTTGTTCCATTATTCTGGTATTATTTCATTCATTCTTTCTCCTTTAAAAATCACCTTTCAACTGCAATATATCAGGGCTGCATGTATGACCTGACAAGTGCAAATCTTGGTCTCAACTATTTTCTGATTTAACGCTGAATTAGTAGCCCACTGTTTTCTACCCAAATTTTGTGCAAAGAGACCAAGCAGTATTCTCCTAAGATCTGGTGTCAGGAGATGGAAAAATGCTATGCCCTGTGGCCCAGAACTACTTTTGGAAGGAGGGATGAGCATTGTAAAACAACTGCTAACAGAAATGTAAGCTCCGTAGATAGAAAAAGAAACCTTACCATACAACCCTGTGCTAAACCACAAGATTTCTACAGCTCTTCTCACAAGTCAACATGGAAGAAGTTCAGGAAGGAGCCTGACTTTACCTTCTGAGAAATCTCTGGTTTCTCTCGTACAGAACTAGTCTACCCAAGAGGTATAGGATGGCTACGCAGGCTCTGAGTTCGATCTCTGCTCTAGAAATTAAAGTTCTCTTCAAATTACAGGATGTTTTTCTTGAGGATGCTTACAAAATCACCTGCCATGGAATCTGGTGCAGGAGACATATTTCATGCAAACAGGTCATCCCCTTCCTCCACCCTCACCAGAGCGCATTATCAAAAGGGCCTAACTTACAGTAGCAAAGATGATAGCTGAAACTCTTTTCCAACTGTAGAAAGGTTTGTGTTTTATTCTCCTCAAACCTGCAAGAAAATGGGTTCTTCAAAGGCAGGAACAAACCTGAAAAACAGGCTATCATCTACCATGGACCTGAACAGGGCTTTCAACAGTCTGCTGCTGGCATGCACTCTTACTGAGAAACATGAAAATAAGCTGAGCTGGGTACACTTCTCCAACACATAAACACTTGAGGTGAGGAACCAGCTATTCCAAACAATTCATCCTGAAATATAATACAGACTGCCTGAAAGTACCTGAAGTAAGGAAACTAAGGAGTCTCACATCATAATGAGGTTGTGTTTCCTACTACTTCAATAGCATCCAAACATAACTAAGTGTGAAGTCATTCCTTCTGTCCCCTGCTAAGAAAGAGTTGCATTAACCAGTATTTTAAGGCCACTCCTGAATTTCAGTGTTTTGCTGTCATCCTTTACCATCATCACTGGTCCACTTCTAAAGTACAATTAACAGTGTGATCTCACATGACTTGGTTTGGGACATCAGTTATTTTGACCATCTTAGGAAGTTTATTGGTGCCCCCTAGAAGTTAATATTGATAATAACAGTTATTTTAGATATCTTTTTGAATAGGAATAAAAGATAACTACAAGATACTCTTTGTTTATAACCTTGCCACCCTTGATAAGAGCTCCTGCTTTAACAATATCATTATTATAACTGAGTATTCTTTAAAAAAAAAAAAGTTTAAAAAAGTATATGTGTGTCTGTATGTATAATTTTCACTTTATTCCTCCAAATTGTTCTGAAAAAAGACAGGAGGGTCTCTCTGCAGCACATAAGAATAAACAGCTACTCAAAGTTGGCAGGTGTTCTTCACCCAGAGGAAAAAAAACAGCAGGCTTATGAGCCATAAGCAAAGTGAGTATCCAGGCAGGTATTTAAGGTATGTATCATTCAGACAGTAGAACACGAGTCCTGCAGAGAGGAATTATGAGCTATTATGTTTATAATAGAGACTCAGGCAGTAGTGGAGTTGTACCCGACTTATGTTAGGTGCCTAATGAACAATCTTTTTAGATGCCATTATTGTGAATTCACAGAAACTGCCTTCCAGTGAAAAGGCAATCTCCATGCCTTGGTTTCTTGAAAACAGGTAAGAGAAAATGGCTTAAACAACCATGCAGAGAAGATACTCTTTGTTCTCAGCCTCATCATGTGCTATCTGTTACAATTTCAAACTCTGAGGATATTTTAAAATGTTTACTCAGACAACGTGAATATTTTCATGCACTTTGCTGGATGACTGAGCTGGGCATCTGCAAATGGCCCTGTTTGCATATGAATGACAGAAAATTAAGGTGTCCAGTTTGTTTTTAGGCAATGTTTCCTTCACCTTTCCAGGTATCTCAGTGGCAAGACAAAGCCAGCCTAATTAAAATTAATAGCTTGACAGTTGAAATAATTTGTAACAGTGTGTCATCTTCCTTACGAGCTTTTCACCAATAGTGTAAGAGGAACTCAATTACTCTTAATTACCAAATGTGCATATATATTGTACAGAGATCAACCCCAACACTGCTGACCGACACACAAGTGATAGAAGAAAACTGTTGCCTAAGGAAGCCAACTAAGTGCTCTGATTATCTGTACCTTGATAGCACTAAGTAAAGCTTTACTTGATAGTCATATGTTTCCTGAGACCCAGATCTCCCAGGTCCTTTCTCTGAACTGGATTCCTAGCATGGAGGTGGGATGGACACATAAACCTTTGAAGGGGGAAAGACCCAATGCACTCCCGTAGCATTTGGAGACCACCTCTGAACTGCCCAATTGCTCTGGGGGCTCTGGGGCATGGAGGCTGGAATGGGAGAGGCTCTAGGGGAAGAGAGGCTGGCTGACAGCAAAGAAGAAAGCCTCTTTCCCATGCTAGGAGACACAAAAGGTCAGCAGCTCGCATCAAATAATTTCACAGCATGGCTGATTAAGTAACAGTCATTTGACTTTGATTAAAATATTTGGAAGAGCTCAGCTGTTTCTGGAGGCAATTCTGACACCCCTGCCCCACTCAGTGGATCTGAAAGGCTTCCTACAGGAAATGGCAAGAAAGGGAGGAAGAGCAGCACAGTATTTTGCTCTCAAGCATGTGTGCTACACTCACTGATTTTAATGGGAAGTCTTATAGAATGCTCCCCTGAGAGCAGTATATCATGTGAAAAATATATTTATTTAGGCATAAGGAAAAAAGATGAAAATAAATCAGAAGGAGATATTGCAACAACAACTTTGCTTCTACTGAGCATCAGAATTAGGAGCAACAAATAATAATAACAAATTAAAAACTGGATGGAGAGTAAATTGACATAACAAAACCTACCCCTTCCTTTACTGCAGCTGTAACCGTCCTTCAGGATTACAGAGTTTCAACAGTTTCAAGTTTATGAAGATCAAGAATGCAAAATAATAAAAACTTGCAAGAGAAGATTTAGAGAAGGCATAGATAATAAAGCAAGTGCTTTATAATTTGCAATGATCTATTTATTCCTTTACATACAAATTAGTTTCTCAGTGAAGTGGAAATTAAACTGTATCCATTAAAACATAAAGACCATAAATTAAAAAATAGCAATTAATTGTGTTCCCTATTTTTAAGACATTGGAGCTTAGTTTTTCACATTCTGGCAGTCTATCAAACTCAGCTCCATTACAGATGTCTTAGAGCTGAATTGATGATGATATTCAGAAGTAAGGGCATTCTCTTCAGGAATCCTACCCTGATGAAGGAGCTCAAATGTATAGATGGCTTATGCGACTCTATCATTCTTACTGTGTGAATTAGGAATGTTAGAAATGTCAGCTTAATGAGTCATGCAACAGTCTTCAATGTTCTAAGTCACTGGATCCAATTAATTTTCAAGTGTGCCTAAAATGAACAATGAATACTGAGAAGAAGCAGTTCAGTGGTTTGCTCCACACTCACTTTTTAACTTCTGTTTTATACGTTGGACCTAATAATGGTTTCAAATAGCTATCCAAGTCAATTATTAACAATGATTGAAATTTCCAAGGAGCTGACAGTGTTTTTTCTTCAGCCTTTACGTCTGCAATGAAATTATTCCAATTTACATGAAAAAATGAGGAAAGGAGGAATGTAGGTGTTAGTGTAAAAAACAGTGATTTTCCCCCCCTTCTTTATGCATATTATTAGTAAAACTAGTCAGAGTGGAAACATGATAAACATATACATTTTTTAAATATCTCCATTGTATTTGATTCACTGAACTTGAAAACCGCTTTGGTTTTGTATTATATTTGGCATAATGTAACAACATGAATTTTGTTTCCACTGAATCCCGTTTTTTTGAGCAGTGTGGGCCAATCTCATTGGCTGGGTTCCCAGCCATGAAGGGGAAGAGCCGTTTGTTGTAACAGGCAGGGTTTTCTTTATTTTACATAAGTAATTTTTACCATAGCCCTGACATATGGACCATTAAACTCTAGATTCTGATTAGTGTGTATTTTGCAAACAAACATTTCTGCTTAGGCACCCATTTCTGGTGGCTCTTCTCAGTTGTGGCTCATCTGAAGGTTCTCTTTCCCGGTGCTTATTGGGAGAACACCAATAAGCAGAGTGTGAATAAACACACAGCTTCAGAGGCCATTAAGGCTTGTTACCTGCTATGGCAGGCCTGTTCTCCACCTTGGGATACACGTGATGCTGTTCCCTGCCCCCTGCCAACACTCCTTCTTGCACAAGGCTCTTTGTAGAAGGGTCCCCTTCTACACCTTATCTTCCCAGTGGGTATGGATTTGTACCAAGAGGAAAGAATGTGAACTGAGGATGCTGAAGAGTGTAGACAATTTGTCGCGCCTTGCTAACAACCAGTGGTCTTTGTAAGCAGAGACAGGCACAGCAGCTTTTTCACTGTTGGCAAGCCCACCCCAAGTACTCTCCTTACTCTCACTGAGGAAAGGCAGCAAATAGACAAGTGGTGGCAGCACTATAAAATTACTTTAGTTGTTTACTCAGTGAGAGTGGAGCCCTGGGCACCAGAGGGGAAAAGAAAACAAAAAATGCGGAAAAAAGCCCAAAACAACCCAAACAAAAAACCCAAAACAAACAAAAAAACCCCCACAACAACAACATAATATGAAACAAAACAAGCAACCAGACAAAAAACAACCCCAAAGGAAAAAGGAGTTTGAGGAAAAGAGAGCCAAACAGCACATCGAAACTCCAGATCCCTAAATGCCCATGCCGTAGAAATATTTTTGGACGAAGAAGACTGAAGTACTTAAAATCTTAAGTCTGAATGAAAGATTCAGCTTGACTGAAATTACTTTTAGCAAAAGCCATCAGATTTCACTGATCTGGAGTAATGTTCCTGATGCCAATACTCTATATATCATCAGAGAAATGTCTGAGAGAGCAGCAGTAAGGCCAGCTTAAAAATCTTGTAAATACTGAGCATTTCAAGGCAAGGTTTGGGTTCAGATATATGCCCAATAAGAAAACCTTTCCTTTTGTTGTGGTGCTGGCAGCTCAAGGCCTGCAGGTCACATAACTTGAAAATAGAAACTGTTAGAAACATAAATATAGAGGTGGGGGAGAAAAAACAACCCAAAAACCTATATGGAGCCAGAAAGCATCAAGAAAATCCTCTGCTTCAAATACAAAACTTTGTCTGGGGGATTGTGTTTTAAGAGCCAAGTGACAAAACTTCAGCTTCTCTGTAAGTTAAAGGAGGATTAAAATAAAGAATGAATGAAGGAGAACAGCACACGTACAAATGAAAGGAGAAAAAAAAAAAGCACAGCTTATTTATGCCACCTACTGGATTTTTCTTGAAGTATCTTTTCAAGTGTTTTAGTTGTGATATGTCTGTCACTCCAGCAAATACACTTGCATGGGAGACTACTCGCACAAGTAAACCAGCTGAAATCCAGCTGATGACACATGAGTAAATGCATGTGCAGATTACATAGCTAGAGGAGCAGAGAGGAGGGTAGCTCTATACCTGTTTACTCTGCTAAGCTGACGGCTCTAGGGCAGCCCAGACACCCAAAGCTGCAAGCAAGCAGTAAAGTTCAACACTGAGGAGCTTCCCAGCTCTTATCAGTGTCAGGGAATGTGCTGGCATGGTTTCCCTCCTTCCTTTGCTTGACTCCCTCTGGCTGTCTTTGATATTTTGTTCAGAATGTCCAAGAGTGTGTTTATGGACATGTCAATGTTTTCAGACAATGCAGACTGGCAGTGTGCATGCTTTATCTTCTATCCCTCACCATTCCTTCAGCTGAGGCTCTCTGAGGAATCTACAAGTAGCCCTGGAGGTACAGTCTATAAAATGATCTGTCAGAGTTGAAAATATCTCAAAAACTCTCTGATTTGACCCACTGACAGAAAAAACAAACAAACCCACAAAACAAAAATTAAACAGAATCAGGTCTAGCAGATCTCTAAAATGAAATGCGCTCAACTGCACTGACTTCTGGGAAACTAAAGGTCTTCACTTTCCAGGCACCAGTGTTAGAATTAAACCCTTTTTAATTTGTCATCTCTCCACTGGCTTGCTGAGTCATACCAAATGTGGTGGTAGGATCAGGTCTTGCTCACATCTGTCATCAAAATGATAATCTTATTAGCAAATAAAATATTTTTCCCAGGTTCAAGGGATCAGCCAAAGGCATGCAAAGGACGGACCATCACTGATGGCATTCAGGACTTTAAAGAAAAAGGTCCTTTAAAGGACAACTATCATATAGCTCTTAAGACAAAGGAAAAAAAGAAAAGCAAAAATGTCTTTTGATTGTTATTTTCCTCATCAGAAATATTAATTACAGATATTTGCAAAGGTGATGGCAAACTGCAGTAATCTTAAGTCACTGTCATCATCACTAGACAGACTTGAACCAGAGATGCCCAGACATTAATTAAATTAATGATAAAATTTCCTGAAAACTTGCAGTGAACTTAGTATGATTTGTCTTAGAACTAATGGCAGTTTATGACCATCTCCTCTTGCTTCATTACTCCACAGAGAACAAATCCAGCAATGTGTTGTCAACCTCACCATACACACATTAAAAAAAAATGGAGAAAAACATTGCACTCTAAACCATGCCCAAAGTGTGACTTGAGCTAGCAAAACTAAAGCAATTCATTTTTAAATGATTGCTCATGTACTTGTATTCATCAGACATCTAGCTGTTTTGGTGATATTCGTCCAGAACACAAAATACCAGATAGGTACTAACAACATTAATATTTTGTTCTGTATGGTAGGTTCTGTAACATTATGGATAATACAGATCTGTGCAGTTAACCTGAAAGGCAGTAGTAAAAATATTAATTATGTGAAAGAGCGATGAATAAACGTTCTTCTTGGAATAAATGTTCTTCTTGGAACCCTTGCATTTTTTGCATCCTGTACTTCATCTCTGAGGTTGGCTGTCCCACTTAGTTTCTAGTCAGATATATAAGCAGATATATAAGTCAGATATATAAGTACAGGGTGATTGCTATTATTTTTCTTTTATCTGTTTTTGCCTGTTTTATGCGCTGTCCTTCTCTTATCTTTTCTCCTTTTTCACCCCTGCTGTCTTTTCTGATTTTCTTCTCCTGCCTCTGTTGGTTTTTTTTTTATTTTGCCTTTCTTGGTCTTTTGATTTAGCCTCCTTTCATCTACTTTTTAATCTGCGTTTTCAATTGGTTTAAGATAATTTGTAGGGGAGCACCTGAAAACATTTCTCTGTGTGTGCTCCACCATGCAACGAACTTCACAAACTGGATATTCAAGGCTTGCTTGTAGACAAAATTTTGGAAGCTGATCAATGCCCATATGACTTGAGAAGATCTCAACTGGTTTCATTCAGGGAGGAATTGTATATTTTGATATCCAAAGCTAAGTATGCTTACACTTACTCCTTAAATATTAGTGATATGCGCCACTACATGTAAAGGCAAATCCTATTTTTGTTCCTCTAAAGACCTTCATCTTCTTCTGTCTTGTGAGAAAATGTGCAGATACTGACATCAGAAATGTCAATCCCAGAAAAATGATGCAAGGGAAAAGTTTCAGTTTCTGTGAGCTGAATGATGGTCATACCAAGCTCACACAGCTTGTGCTCAGCCTTCGCTTGTGGACCATCTGACTGGCTGCGACTGGGGCTTAACAAGAGTGTTTGAATGAGGTATCTCTCTGGAGGATGAAAAGTGCCATAAATGTCCCCAGTGTTGTACCATGAAGAAACAATTTCTTTAAATGTAATTTATTAAAAGCTAATGCAAAGCATCAAACAGCAAGGATCTGGGGCTTTCTTCAGGTTAAGATAGGCACTCACTGTTTCCAGCATGGAGGCTCAGTCTGAGCAGAATTAGCTTGGAGTTAGCTGATCACAAAGAGAGAGATGCCTTTCTTGGCTTCTTCTAGCAGAAATAAATTTCTACCTACTGTAACTTACTGCCATCTGATATGCTGAGTCATGAAGCTGGGGTTATAGAAATCTTTATGCAATCTTTATAAATCAGCCTCACATAATCTCAGGTGCTTTCTGCTTCATCTCTGTTGAGTCACTCATTTGACAGTTGTCATTCATCTTAGATTGAGATGTAATTTAATAGTTTCATTTCAGCATGAAGATAGCGTCATCTAAAGTTGAGCCCAGAAAGATTTAAAGGTGTAACAGAGGAAATATTAATACTGTAAATAATATCTGTAGAGCTGCATGTGTTTATAAATCACACAGTGCCAAGCTGGAAGGGCGGCCTATGTAAAGAAGAAAAAAGCATCTTTGCTTGTCTTCCCCTGCAGAGTTCAGCCACTGTGTCACCCACACCAGCTCCAGAGGTGATGGCTACCAAGTTATCGCTGTGCTCTCACTTGACCTTATACCTGCTGGTATCACCTGCCCACGCAGATACTGATCAAGGTGTCTTTATACACACTGCACGATACAAGTGCGAGGTAACGCGTGAAGGGAGGATGGAGTCCAGCAGGACGCCAGCAGCCCCACGACACAGCAGCTGAGCTGCGGCCACTGGGATGTTTACTGGGGCGTCACACCTCTGCCTGGGCCAGGCCGTGTTGATCGCCTGCCCAAACCTGACCTGCC
Organism: Fringilla coelebs; assembly: GCF_963513975.1. NCBI lineage: Eukaryota > Metazoa > Chordata > Aves > Passeriformes > Fringillidae > Fringilla > Fringilla coelebs. The sequence goes on from NC_140031.1 coordinate 26,783,323, forward strand.
CAACCCAGGGACCACTGGGCTTACACATGGCCTCTCCGGATCGATTCCGCCTTGCTGTCGCAGACCTCGTCCAGCATCACCAGCATGGACACGGCCTGCGCTGGCCGCTGCGCGGCACGGAGGGTGGGCAGAGGCCGCAGGACAGCCGCGGAGCAGCCCGCGACCGGAGGCCTGGCCATTCTGTTGTGCGGAACCTACGGGCAGCACGACTGAGCCGAGCCCCGCAGCACCTCCGGCTGTCAGGCCGCCCAGGGCCCGCGCCGTGCATCCGACGGCGACCGGCCTGGACGGGGCCCGCCTTTCCCGCCGCAGGCCAGCCCGGTGGGGGAGGGAGGAGCGCGAAGGCAAGGGTGGCCGCTCCCTCGGGGTAGCAAGGATTTAGCGGCCACGGACCCCCCGGAGCAGGAGTGGGGGAGGCGCGGCAGGAGGAGCGACGCCAGCCTGGTGCTGCCCGCCAAAACGAGCGGGGTGGCGGGACGGGACGGGGCAGAAGCGCGCAGACTGCTCTCCCAGCTGCCCCCCGCCTGCCGCGATGCCCAGTGACACCCCGGCCTTCAGCAAGCCCCCGGACGTCGTGGGCCCGGGGGACAAGGCGAACAGCTTCGGGAAGGCGGCGGCCCCCATGGCGGCCGCCCCGGCGGACAGGGGAGCCGCTGCAGCGGGGAAGAAGCGGCCGCGACTGCCCAAGTGTGCCCGCTGCCGCAACCACGGTTACTCCTCGCCGCTGAAGGGGCACAAGCGCTTCTGCATGTGGCGGGACTGCCAGTGCAACAAGTGCAGCCTAATCGCCGAGCGGCAGCGCGTCATGGCAGCGCAGGTGAGCTGTGTCCGAGCGGGGTGTGCTCCGCGCCCGGGGGTTTCGGGGCCGTGCGGCCGCGCCGGGATGCGGTGCGCTGCGAGACCGCAGCCGCCGGTAGCCTCGCCCCGGACAGGAGCCAGGAGTTACACCGCTCTCTTCCTATGTTAGTGAGACTTGTCGCTGTATTTCTCGCAAGTTATTTAATTTTTGTTTTTTCCATAAAAAATGGGAGATGCCCCAAAGGCGCGGAGGATTGTAGCCGGGGCGAGCGGCAGCGGTGAGCGGTCAGGTGCACCTGCCGGGCACGGCCGAGCGCCGCTCCCCTGGGCCGGGTACCGTCCGGCCCTGCGGACAGCTCCCAGGGGGCTGTAGAACCTGCACGGAGCAGGACCTCAGTTACCGTCAGTGGCCGTTTTCCTGCTTGCTTTTAACTAGAAAATGAATAATCTAGCGAACAAATTGCTTATCGAGAGTAATTGTGCTGGTGGTTTCAGACTCGGTGTAAACTGCGTTTCCTGATGGTGGTGGCTTCAGTTGAGCGCATTTCGAACTTTTTGGGGATTTTTAAAATTTTAGGGGGATTTTTTTTTAATTTTTTGGGGGGTTTTTTCGAAATTTGGTGTGTAACAGTTCTTCACATAGCTGTGTAGGTGGCTCATCTTAAATCTCAACGAGGGTTCAGTATTTTGAGGGCTAAGAAAAACGGTGTCCAGTCCAGGGTCGGAATAACATTTTCGTTGGGTCGACTCACTGAAGTCACAATTCCGGCAGTGTAAATATAGGGCTCTATTAACCCTTGTGATCTTTATCTAGCAAACTTTATTAAAGGAGCTCCTGGGTGTGTACTGGAGCGGCTGCTGGAGTAGTTGAGCTCTGCGAGGGGCATTTTACTCCCTCATTAGTGCTAACGATCACCTGCCAGCACATAATTGACGAGGCTTTAGAGCTCCTGGTGCGACTGAAGGTACATCATGGTGATACCAGACCCACCCATCAGTTTGCAATTGCTGTCTGCTCAGAGCTTTGTGATCCCGGATAAAATGTGTGTCGGGCTGACAGGTTTTAAAAGCCTAAGCAGCTCTAGGTTAAATCCTAGCTTTTTTGGTTTTGTTTTGTTTTGTTTTGTTATTTATTCAGTGCAGGTATATAAAACGTCCTCAGAACTCAATGGGAGTAAATTTTCGTTCATTTAAGCAATCCCTCCTTATTGGTAGTATGGCAGTCCAGAAATTATGCCCAGGTTACATGCACTTTCTCTGCCTGGTGTGAACCTTGGAAAAATAAAAGTGAATCGCTTTGCTGTCTGCCTCGGGGAAGGGAGCACAAAGTGTCCCCGTGCAAAGTGTCCCCGTCGGCCCAGAATCTTGCTGCTCAGCTGCTTCTGTCAGGCAGTGGGTGCCTCCTGCTAGCAGGCTCCGGTGATGATCCTCCTGAGGGTATTCTCTTCCCTGCCTAGTATTTGAAAGTAGCTTTGAAAGCCTCCCTAGCTAATCCTTATCTGCGTAGGAGTTACACATTGAAAGTCTGTCTTTCCCCATTTTGATATATTTCTGCAGTAAGCCCCTTGATGCTGGTGGAATTTTACAGGTCAAGGTTACTGGCTTGTGAGTTGAAGTTCCAGTGGTGTTTGCAAGTCTGCGCCTTCTGTACGGGATGTTTCTTATTGCAAGGGCTAATACTAACTAACAGAATTATAAATTTGTATTAGGAAAAAGTGTGGCTGTTGAACATGAAAATGTAAGGAAGTCCTGTCCCAGATACCCAGGAGAATTTCTGGCAAGTAATGCCCATGATCCCAGTCTATAAACTGGAACAAATTTCTGAGGCTCAAGTAAAGATGGAAATCAGTCACCTCACAAAGTAGAAGGGTATGTAGCTGTAGCAGTGTCATATATACTCCCCAAACACTTATGGCATGGTGTTAAATTGATCTGCTAGATCGGATGAAGCAGAAGGGGCTGTCTGCAAGCAATGACTATGGTTTGTTTGCACCCATGTCCAGACTGTCTAGTGCCTATAGGCTTGGCCAGTGCCAGCGAGGCTTTGGAACGCTGTCAGTATTAGAAAAGAAATGGGATGCTCCAGCTTCTTCACACTTGCCCAGCACTCTTCAATGTGTGTGATGCTGAGATTCTTGCAGGATGGTACCCTACGTTTGCTGTGCTTCTTCCATAATGGTTCTCTCTGTACACCGTACTGTATGATGAAATTTCCTTGAAGGACAACATTTCCAGCAGAGCCAGCAGGGAATCTAGCAGGCCTGGATAGAGCAGCAGATTACAGGTACAAGCCCTCATGAAAAGCTGCTTGATATTGATAAGAGGCACAGCAGAACCCTGCAAGCAGACTAACTTCGTGACCCCAGCAGCTGTGTATCAGCAGAGGGGAGGGTAGTGACTACACTTTCCACAGTGTGCTTGTCCCAAGAGCAGCTGTGTTGGGGGAGTTCAGTCAGCTGCAACACGTATTAATCTGGCCTCAGTGGAGGAAGATGTATATGTCACCAGCATTTCATAGGTTTGTTCATTTGTGCTTGTACACAAAATGGAGTTGGTTTTTGCTTACATACTTCTTTGCCCATTGGCTGGGTTGTGTGAAGGGCCTAGAGAGTAAGCCAGGTGAGGAGTGGCTGAGAGAGCTGGCTTTGTCTAGCCTGGAGAAAAGAGTGCTCAGGAGGGACCTTCTGCAACTGCGTGAAAGGAGGTTGTGGGTTGGCCTCTTCTTCCAGGCAGCCACTAGTGACAGGCTGAGAGGAGATGGGCTCAAGCTAGGCCAGGGGAGATTTGGGTTGACATCAGGAAGAGTAGGAAGAATTGTCAAGTACTGAAAACATGAGCTGTCCCTGGAGGTGTTCAAGAAACAACTGGACCTGATATTAAGTGCTGTGATATTAAGTTGATATTAAGTTGACATGGTGTTTGGTTGAAAACTGGACTCAATGGTCTTGGAGGTCTTTTCCAGCCTTAGTGATTATACGATCAGCACTACTCTACAGTACGAATAACCAGGTCTGAATCTGCATCGTTCACTGCTGCCGGTATAAATTGTGCTCAAAATCACAGAGCATACCCTATGTCTTCTCTTTTGTTCCTAGGTTGCCCTAAGAAGACAGCAAGCTCAGGAAGAGGAACTGGGAATCAGCCACCCAGTGCCCCTGCCCAGTGTCCCTGAGACGTTTGTTAAGAAGAACAGTGGTGGCAACTCTTGCCTCTCGCTGGAAAGCAGCAGCCCAATGCACTCAACCATGACAGCAGCTAGTACACCACCAGGTAAGGTGCTGGGAGAGCGGTGCTCACGGCTGAAGGCCATGGCCAACACTGCTGATGCCTGCTGTTCACACCTGTTCCTTCTTTGTAGTGACAGGGTTACGGAGAGTCCTCTCCCCAACAGCATTGTACTTTTGGTACAGTTAGTGGAAGGGAAGGATCCAGTATCAGTCTTAAGTATTTTATTTGATTATTTTTACTTGAAAATCGAAAATTTATTTTGCACAGACTGGTGCTGTAATAAAATTCGATAGGGTGTGTGATTGCAAGTAGAGAATTATGGAAGCCTTTGTCCTTTTTCCCAAAACATGTACTTCTGCTACAGTCATAGTAAGTGGGTTTTGGCTGCCTGTGTAGTTTCTTCAAAATTCAAGAGTTTCCAGAACTGCATAGAAAGAAGCCAGGTCCGTAGGTAATGTTATTGACCCCAGCAGCAAAGATCTGCCCGCCTTACAAAACCCGGTGTTGTGGCACATCGGTTCTGTGTGGCATGGTGTGATGAACTATGAAAGATGATGTAGTCCCTCTCTTTTACTACAATTACTGTATTGCATTTAACACTTGCAAAACAAAACCCCAAAAAAACCAACAACAAGAAACAGTATTTGTCTGTATATTCAGTGAAAGCATGGCTAAGCAAAGATGGCATTTGAATATGCTAGGCGAGTGAAGACTCTAGGCAAAATGTTTTTTCCTATGCAAATTGCTTTTTCCACTTTCTAACTATGCCTGACAGATACAGTGATTGAACATATAGAAGAAAGAAGAAAGAAGCTGGTGTAATTGATTTCTTGTGAATAGACAGAAAAAAGCAAATACAGATAAAAGGAAAAGGAAGTTTCATTCATTTTTAATAATCTATGCACATGCCAGTAACACAGGTGAATATACTTGCCAGATAGAAAGGTAGTTCTAAAGTGGGCAATGCCTTGCATTAATTAATAAAAGGAAAATGCATGTGTGTGTCTCTCAAGTGACGCTGTTCTGTTTTGCAGGCCATTAAAAGTATGTCAGATGGATTTGTTGCATCTAGTGCAGACAGGCAGTTTCAGACCATTGTAAAGGAATTTTGTTGGGAAGCTTTTAAAAGAACTGCTTAATAAAGCAATAAATAGCTTTTTATTAGCTTTTTTTGTTTTCATTATGTTAGTGTCACCTTTGAATTGATGCAGTTACTCCTTTCATATTTGCATTACTGCATGCTTTGTCTATAGACATGGAAAAAGCTGGCTAAAGATTAAAGTAGTATATTCAGTAATATATAGGGATTGTGTGTAACTCAGGAGAACAAGAAGATCCTTGCTTGTACAGAAGGGCCAAAGAACGAAAACATTTTACTATTGACAAAACTGTCATAAGCTTTGATCTTAATGTTTTTAAAACGACAGTATTTCATTTATTAATCCCATTTTAATAATTGCTAGTTAATTTAGTTAAATAACGAAAAGCGTTGACCAAACAGGCTTAAGGCAATTCCCATGCTTGAAAAAGTACTTGAAAACATAAAAATGCCTAATTTTAAAGCATTTTGAATTGTTTAACTGTTTTCTTACAATGGAATTTGAGCAATTTAAATACATTGTTTCTCAAGCATTTTACTAAATAACTAACTGTTATTATTTGTGTCCAAATAAATAACTGTTTGTTAGTGACAACATTTGAAATACACAGCTGCATCTCCAGAAAGAAGGTGTGATTCAAGTCAAGAATCACAACAGCATCAACCTTGTTCACCAGAAATGGAAGCGTCTGCAAATGAATAGGAAATCAGGTCCATAGTTTTGCCTTTGGACACCTGAGTAGCAACAGACATTGTGCTTAGCTCAGACGTGACTACACTGTATAAATGAAGTTACGTCCCTAATAGTTTTGGTAGGTTCAACTGCTGAAAGCAGTGTAACTACTCAAGGGATTTGGCTTTATACCAGTGACTGCTGGCTCTGAAGCTGGAGAGAGTTATGTGCATTTATCCAGATCCGTAGGGTAGCTTTGTTAGGTGTCTGAGTACAGACTTTGGTGAGGATCATAGCCTAAATATCCCCATGTTTTTGTTTTTAGCATATAGTGATCTTTTTTTCAGATGAAAAATTGCCATGCAGCAGAAGTTCTGGCTTTAGATGTTGAGTTGTTTCAGGACCAGGTACTTGATGGATTATTGTATTGCTGTTTTATGATTTTATTACTAGCCTAAACTGCAAGCAAAACGAGAGATCCCCTCGGAGCAAGTGTCATTGTCTCAGGTTGGTAGGCTGAGGCGCTGATTTTCCGAGAACTTACAGTAATTATTAAAGGAAGCAGGGAAAGTGAAACCCTTCATTGCAAGGGGAGTCAGCAGTTCTCTGAAAGCCCCAGGGGAAGCAGTGACTTCTGGGAGTACAATGTGTCCTGTATGATTCACATTAGATTGGGCAAGAGCGGTAATTCTGTTCCTCCTCTAAGGTTTTTGGCTTTTGAGGACTGTTCTTCTTTCAGACTCCCATCACATGGAGCATTGTTTTCCGGCAGAGGAGTGATGTGTTAAGGAGTCACACAAATCAGACATAGTGCCAGAGAGAGTGTCATTGCTTGCTGTATCCATTTTATTAGTAGATCAGAAATAGTGTGATGCTTGGATACCAGAGGCAGTTTTTCAGATCCTACTGTGACATCCCTGTTTTTGAAGAGGGAAAAAATGAATTATCATGTATCATGGTCATGGCACAGGTGTTTGAACATTAACCATGTCAGGCATGTTTACTTTGGATGGAGTGTATGTTCCCACTCAAAAGCAAACAGGGAATCTGCAGGGTAATTGGAAGGGAACAGACCATGGTCTTAGGGCATTAGTAGAGTGTCTTACAGACTGAATTTGTCATTCCTGTGCATTTCCCCTTAAAAAGTTGTAGATTGCTGAAAGAAAAGGCCATTTAATTGTACAGACCAGCAAAAGTCATTATCCCAGGGCATTTGATGTAATTGTCCTCACTTCTGTAGGATAGGTATATATAGCTTGTTAGGTTAACAGATATGCAAAGTATAGGAAAGATTATGGTGAAGCATGTAGAATGTGCTTTTGAGACATTCTCATTTTATAATATCTGTGTTATTCACTGGTTTGTGTCAATTTAGAGCCTCTGCCATTTTGATATTTAACAGTCATGGGGGTCAGAGAGGGGAAGCAGATGAGGTCACTAAACACTTTAGAGTTTACTGAAGACAAGAAAGCTGCTCATACTGAATGAAGGAGAATGCATTTCACCTTTGCTTCATTATATTTGATCATTGGGACTACTGTGTGACACAAAATGCCAGCTCCTGGTCCTGTGCTCTGTTGTGGTCGTTTCCCTGTTATATTTGCAATGACAGCAGTGTTCAGGTGCCTTCCTAGTATCTCTGGTTGACAAACATCATTTTCAACAATTGTGAATAGTAAGCTTGTATTTGTTATTTCCCTTTGTTACATTTATTATGTTTGACAGAAACAAAATAGTATTCTTTTTTTCTCTAAGTAGCTGCTGTCTTCACTTTGAAACTCTTTGACAAATAGAAGGGGTTTTTTCTACTCATAAAAACAGACCATAGTGGGGTCAGCAGTAATAGAATACCTAATGTATGATGGTACTGAGATCCCTTTGAATTTGCAGTGCCCTAGCTGTCTGCAAAAACCCTACCATGTCTTCTTTACTCTTCCTTTATTTTCTTGATCACTGTATTGTGATGTCAAAAATTGATACCAGATCTTGCAGCTGTTGTGCTGCATAGGTGATGAGTTAAAAAAAAAACCTAGTTGTTATAATGGAAAAATATCATAGCCTGGTTTAAAAAAGTGAGAAATTTTCTTTTTGAAAGAGAGCTGTTTAGCAGTATTTATAGTATAGTGTTGTGTGCTGTCAAAATTTCAGTTTCATCAAAGAAGCCTCATTTTAGTCAACTGATCGTGTGGATGCTGCTGTGGCCATTTCACTGTGAGAGTGCTTGGGGGTTGAAACAGGTTATCCAGAGAGGTTCTGGAGTCTCCATGTTTGGGGAGGCTCAGAACTTAGCTGGATAGTGTATAAGCAACATGATCCAACCGGGAAGCTGGTTTTGGTTTGAGTAAAGTTTGAGCCAGCTGGTCTCCAAAGATCCTTTCCAAACTAGACTGTTCTGTGATGAAATTTCTAATTGCTTCCATTGACACTAAGTCAACATACTTAAATTGGAAGTACTGTCAGCCTCAATACTGTAAGCATTTGCAAGCCTGTGAAAGAAATCTTAACTCTTTTGACCTAGTAATACTCAATGGTAGATATTTTTTTTAAACAAAGAGTTAGCATTGTGGAGATTGACTAGTGGTGGAGGGGATTGATGGTTCAGGTGGCAGCAGCCTCAACAAGGCTGGCAGTAAGAAGGCAGCATTAGCTGCCTTGCCTTCCTGTGCCAGGACTACCATGATGGGTGCATGCCCTCAGCGATCTTGGTGGCTCTGTTATCTGTCCATCCTCCTGCTCTTCGCTTTTCTCTTGGTGTCCTTGCTACTTTCTAAGAATGATTTTCTCCTGCTGCACCCGGCTGCTTCTTTACCAGTTTTAGTTGCTGGCTGCCTCCTGGTTCTGCCAACCCCTTTCCATTGCTTCTGGTGCTTTCCCCTGGCTTCTCCCAGAGTCAACAAATCTCTCTTAAAGAGTACAGTTAAACATGACCTGTCTTTACTGGATAGTAAAGCAAGCAAAGAGGGAAGTTTTGTGTCTTTCACCTGTGAATAACTAATGCATCATCGTCATCATCATTGGTTTTCTCCAGTTCATTGCAGTTAAGATGAGAAAAAAAGAATTACATTTGCATGTGTCTCTTGTAAGAGTTTGTGATCGTCTTAGCCCTCTTGGATTGACATGATTTCCATAGTGCAAGTTAGATATTGTCTTGGGAAGTAGTTGCTGGGAATGGTCTGCCTGTATAGTAGTTTTCTTAGTTACTAAATCTCTTTCAGGCTGGACTAAGTAAATATTACAGGAGCTTTGAACAATCTTCCCTTGATTTAGGATAAAATTTATCCCGAATAGGCTTTTTTAATCCCAGACTGATACAAGTATGCATTGAACAATGCCCTTCACAGTGTGGTGGCCATGGCTTTCTAATTTTCAATTTATATCAAAATAATGTGTTTCGCTCAGAGTTATGTAAGAAGGAGTTGGTTGTGAAACAAGAAGGGGTGGGCATTTCAGCTTCTCTCTGCTGCTTGGGGTTCACTGTACTTGGGAAAATGGTAGAGGAGTTCTGAGCATCTCATTATAAAAGGACATAGATAAATCTGAAAGGATAGAGGGAAGGGTGACAAAAATGATGTATTGCTTGTAGAAAAGGAGACTAAGGGTGGATATAAACAGTCTATAAATATTTGAGAGGTAATAATATGGAGGAGGGGGAGGGATTATTTACAGTGCTTGAGACAGCATAACAAGGAGCAACGGCTTGAAACTAAAAAAGGCAAAATTAGATTAGACACTAGACACTTTTTTTCCTAACGAGTAGTGCAATTAGCAGCGGAGTGACCTGCATAAGGACAAGGGGGTAAGTGAAGCGTAATCAGGAGAGGTGTTTAAGAGTGTGTTAGATTATGATCTCTAGTGATTAATATGGGGGTAAACTCTGATCAATGTGCAGGCAATGTAGATGACGGAAATCTCCTACAGCTTTGTCATCTCTTATATGATTCATTGCCTCTAGCCATTCCTTGACTGTGTTAAATAAATCATAATGTTACAGGGTTCTGCATCCCTGATTAGATGTTTCCAGTCAGTTCTCCAGTTCTCTTGCAAAGCTTGCAGTTTTCCTTCTCTTCTTTTCAAGCAATATTTGTTCCTGCAGCTTTGCATGCACACATTTGTGTAGGTGCCTCTGTTTTAACCGAGCTAATATTTGGAGTACTGTATATATCCATTCAGTGAAGCACTGACTCTGGTCAAAGCGCTGGTATTTCAGTTGTATTGGTGAAACAAGGTAGAAATAACAGCAGTTCTCAAAGTGTCTGAATGAAGAAGTTCTTATTTTCCTTTCAGACTTTCAGTCCTGTGTGATGATTCGCTGGAAGTGTAAAAACAAATGGAATTATAAACATATTTGGAAAATCCTCAGAGACGATTGATTTTCTTTTTTTGTGCAAGTGGTATTCAGAACATTGTCTAGGGCTGTCTTCATCAGAGGCAGGGGCTGGGGAGAGGTTTCTGCAGCGTGCTAGGAAAGCAAGGGTGCCAGGGACCAGTCATGACCTACCCCTACTTCCTTACTTTGAGAGAGAAAGACTGCTCAGCCCTGAAATGGAGGCAAACCACAGGAACCTCAGCAGTTACTTCTATCCTTTCACATTTCAGAAGAGATTTTTTTCCCCCGAAAGGATTTTCAATAGACCTTTATTTTAGAGGTTTATTTCATTTTCAAAAATACTTCACCATGGGGCTTTTTGTGTTTTCAGCATCTTGCTGTCCAAGTTTTTTCACACCACATGAAGATTAAAGACGTATATCTGTGCTTAGAGCAAGATAGCTGCCAAGTGGTGTTTGCTGTGTGCTGGACAAACTTTGCCGTGTACAGTGTCCTAGCACCAGATTTTCTTCCCACCTAAGGTAACAGGGCTGGTCAGCACATCTGATTGTTCTTTTTGCCTTGGAAACTCTTCCTCTGTAACGCTGGCATTTGCATATGTGCATTCAGATTTAGAGAGTTATCTGTGCCAGATTGTGCTTTCCATTTGTTATTATGAACACTGAGATAAGGAATGGAGCAGAAGCAGAAAATGTACTAGGAATTTCTAAGAATTTACTATCCATGGGCACATTATTCACTATCTGCAGATAACCTCTTGTTCCTTTCTGTGTCCTTGAAACAGTTATTGTAACTTCTCTGAATGTGTGGGGCTCTTTGTTTTAAAGAAAAGATATAAGTGAGGAGTGAAGGAGTACTGCACGCTTCCCTAACCGAGCACTGATTTGATTTCTTGCTTCTCCTTTTGTTTCACATGCTTTCTTGTACCTTGAAGACTGCTTTCATTTGCTTAATTTATCAAATAACTTTCTATTTCAGCCTGTTCAACCATTTTCCATTTACAGTAGATTGTCACTTAATAACATGAGAAGTATAATGCAGTTTTGAAGGTGTCTTTTGTAGAAATGCCTTTTCATATGCTTCTTCTCATTCCTCTGTTTTATTGAAGTTTACTGAACTTTCTTCTGAGTTTGAGTACCTGCTAGTCTTAATCAGGATTGTGAACAGCTCCTTTACTTAAATAACAAACACTGTTCATGCACATCTGTCCTGTGTTTTCTTGAAGAGCTTGCTGAGAGTTAGTTAAATACTGAGTTTAACTTCCTTTGCGGTGAGATCGGATGTCAGATTTTTCATTTTTTAATTCCTGTCTCCAGTCTTTATTGTACTATTTTGTTGTGTACAGGATAAGCCACTATTTGGTTATTTGGATGTCTTTAGTAATGGACACAACTGAACCTCAGCAGATGCTAAACCACTGTACTTCCAGTCACTGTGCATTTCTTCAGTTATGCATGAACACCATTCATTAGTGATCAGTTTGCATTAGTATTGAAGCCAATTTTGTGAGTGCAAATGTTGTTGCACCTATGCAATACTGGCAGTCATGCACAAAAGTTATGCACATCTGTGTGATTCTTGTTCTCTCAGTCAGGTGTGCTGGATGTCTGCAGCGTTTTATCACTACTCCTGCTTTTTTTTTTTTTTTTTTTGCATCACATATTAGGTAGAGTTAAAAAGCCTTCCTCTTATTTCCAGTTGGTCTGTTGTAGAAACTTTTGGGTTTCTGTCATGATAATAGCTTATAACCAAGCATGGGCTCCAGCTAATTCCAACCATCATCCTACTCCCTTTATTATTTTTAGTGTGAGGCATAGTGATTTTAACCTAGTCATATTTCCTCCAAGGTCTCCTATCTCAGACACTTGTGAAGCTTTCCCTCCCTTGTAATGTTTTCTTTGATCTCTCATTAATGACTTAAATCCCTTTAGATTTAATCCACACCGAGTTTCTTTCTCCTCCTCTGAATTTGCTTCTTTGCCCCTACAGGTGTCTGGGCTGTTTTCCATCATTGTCCAGAAATCTGTTTTTCCTACCTAATTTCCTATAATTTTTAATTTCTTTCTCTGTTTTTTAAAAATTGTGGTTTTACTTTTGTCTCCATTACTCATTTAGTAGCATGTTGGATTTGGTAGCAAGAACACAAAGAGTTAACCATTTGTAAATTTCCTTCTCAAGTCAGATATCTCAAGATGAATAATAACATGTAGACATAGATATGCACACACTAGTCATACTCCCAGCTTTTATACTGAGGATTGAAAATGGTCCTTGTTACTCATGCTCTTAATTTTCTGAAGCACTGATTGTATTGGTCCTGATCCCGTTAGCTGTCACACATGCTAATAACTTGAGATATGTAAATAATGCTGTTGTATCAGTTCAGTGTGGACAAACATATGCTAGAACATTAAAACAGTGCCTACCACCTTCACAGAGTTGAAGCCATATTCAAAGATTTTGAATGTATTTTCTTTACCAAAGCCATTCATATTTTTTTCCACTTAAGATTTGAATATGATCACTGTAGCTGTGTTATAATGACCAAAAGTGCAAGAAAAGAAAGACCAATCACTACCCCTCAGCTCACGTAAAAAGATCGCCTACTTCGCTATAGTCAGTGACAGAGACATTGAAAGGTGAATTTGCTGCCATAGATATCTTATTGAAGGCCTGGAGCTTAAATTAATTGTGGACATAAAATATTATTTTCTGTAGGTTTTATTTCTACTGCTGTATTAGGAGGATTGTTAAGTTGCATGCTAAATGTTTGCAGCAGATCATTTTTATTAAGTGTACACTAAATGTGAACAAAATGTTCCTTCTCCAGTTCTACTGAAATCAGGCGTATTTCAGCTTCTCTTAGCTGGATCTGGACTGCGGCTCTGTGTGGGACTGAGAAATTTACTATGCCAGGCTGCAGTCTTCTGGATGAAATTGCTCTCTCCTTGTTTTTTTTTCTTTGCACAAATCACATTTTCTTTAAAAAAAATGCAGATTTCTGTGAAGATTAAAATTAACCAAAGATCTTGAAATTGAAAGGGTTTTTGAAATGTGTTAGAAACACACAAACAGAGTTAGCAATTATTTCACCCATTATGGAATAATAACTCTACAATGGAAGATGGGAATAAATGCTCAATAATTTTTTCTTGTCCTTGCTTTACAAAAAGATATGTAGTATTATAGCTTTATATGGAGATGGTGACATTCCAGTTCCAACAGGGGCTGAAATCAGCAGGACTGGACAAGTCATATGCAATATTAGGAAGACAAAAGAAAAAAAACCAACAACTTGGCTGAGGATATGGGAAGTCTCCCTTCCTGGAAATACTCCAGAACTGCCTGGACACAGTGCTGTACAATGTCTTGTAGGATGGCCCTGCTTGAGTAGGGTGGGTAGGCCAGATGACCCCCTGCCATCCCTTTCAACGTGACCCACTCTGTGATTTCCAGTAAGCCTTTTAACACTGAGAAAGTTCCTAAATCTCAAAAGAATGATGATGTCATGCCAGTGTTTCAAGAAAAGTGGATGTAGTAGGGTACATGGCTGCAAATCTATCAGCTTGACATCACTTTTTTGAAAGTAGTGGAACAATCCACAGCAAAATGAAATATGCAAGAAAGGGAGAAATGCAGCTGTCAAATGATGTTCACACAGCGTGAATTAACAGAAGGTTATGGATAAAAATTCTGTCAAGTTGGTAATCTTATATTGTTACAAAATTGTTTGGTGAAGTGCCGTACTGCAAGGCCTTTGATTTTTGTATCCCTTGGCATCTTGTTTAGGAACCTGAACTGACAGAAAGTTGGTATTGTATGTGTTACCTGGTTTTAAGGAAAATGGTCCTATTCATTTGTAGGTCTGTGTAGGAAATTTTAACACAGTAGTGTTTCTGGAGGCGTCTCACAGGGACATGCTCTTTGCTGTAATCATCCCATTGGTATCTTGGAAAGAAATCTGGCATCATCACAGGTTGTGCTGGTACGTGATGGAAAGCACTGCAGAAGACAAAAGTGCACTGTACTGGCAAGCACTGCAGAAGACAAAAGTGCAGTGCAGGGAGGCTTGGTTAGATGATGGTAACATGAAAGCAAAAACTGTTTTAACCCATATGAGAAGTGAAAAATTAAAAAGTCTGTCCCAGAGAAATACTGTTGCTGCACAGCTGGTGTTCCTGGGGGATACTGTGCTGAATGTTAGTGGTTCCTGGTGAAAGAGGACGAACTGGCACAGTCCTTCTAGGCGGGTATATGGTTGGGGAAGCTGGTGGGGTGATCATGGAACTAATACAAGTGGGACTCCTGCCCTGGGAGCATGGTGCATACCAGAAAGTCAGCTCAAAATGAATATTGGAAGGGAGGGCATCACTGAACCAAAACCAGTGTCTGTTTCCCTGTTCATACTGTTGCCTAGGTTTCTCTTTGTAGCTAATGGTGAGGATGTAGCAGTAGTCTGGACCGACACACCTGGACTTTAAGTTGGAAGAGCTCAGGCAGGAGACAAAGAAATTATTAAAAGACCAGAGAACATGTACTGGAGTGAAAGTCAGCCGTTTATTTTACACTTTAGTGATCTCCTTAGCTAATCTTTGTTTGATCTCCAATATGATTGTTCTGATTGCTTATGCCTTTGCCAGACTATGCCAGTTCCAGTTAAAGTTTTCTGTGTTATTTCATGGGGTAAGTTTGGTGTTGCAGCAGCAGCATTGGAGATGGAAAATTCTTGTGAATTCACCATAAGGCTCAAGAAGGCCTATAGGAAATAACCTGAGTTCTGAGGTCTCCCAGCTTCCCCTGAAATGTGTTGTCCCCTTTGCATAACGTTTATCCTAGAGTGTTTCTTTCTGGCAAGTTTTGTTCTTGTTAAAATCTATTGTCCCACTTAGAACTGGTTTAGCCCTTCAGAAGTAGAACTAGGTAAATGCCATTTTGCTCAAAGACCACTCTGGAGTTATTCCTGGAGGGGAGAAAAAAAAAATATTGATTCCTTCTAGATGAAATTGAATTCTTCCAGTCAAGTAGCCCTTGAGAAGCATGCCCTGTACCCATAGCCATTGCTGCCATTATGCGAGCTCTTTATTGATAATACTGGCTGAGCTCAACTGTCCAGCAGCTGCACCTAGCAAGGAGTTTTTCATGACACCCATACAGCCTGAGTTTTCAGACCCACTGCAGGAAAGCTGCAATGACTGGTTGTTTTGTCTTGCTGTGGTGGGAGTAGGTGAAAAGCAAATGATAGGAGTTGGCAGGTGATACGGCATAGCTGTGATAAAGAGGTGGAATAGATTGGTCCTTGTACACTTCAGTTTCAGGGAAGAGGCCAGAGGCCTACAAGAGGCTCAGAGGTGTTACACCACACACTTTGGGGTTGGTTTGTTTGTTTGTTTGTTTGTTTTAAATGTGTATTCCTGCTTTGAGAAGAATTATGTAAGTTTCTAGTTTGGGTTGGAGAGATACTGTGGTGTCAGTAAGGTGTTTTGGCTATTCCTGACCTGGAGACATAGCTGCAGTTAGCCTTTATGTCTCAAGTCTCATTACTTGATATTTTTCTGTTTCTAACAGGTGTTAGAGCACAGCTCCATAGCCAGGACTGTCAGGGAAGGTAATCTGAACAGAAAGGAAGGAGAATCACCAGAATTTAATGTTTGAGCTCAACGTAGCCGTAACAATTGCCGTAACATTGGCAGTTGATAGAGGGAGGAGGAGACGCAGTTTTCTGAAAAGCTTTCTGGTCAAAATAATTGGGAGTGCTGCAAATCTGGCTTTCAATAGGAGAATGAAAGTAAAAGAGCTCGTACATCTCAGAAATCAGGTTCTAGGACAGGGGTACAAGCACGGTCTCCCCTTCTGCTCTGGACCCTGCTTGTTGCTTGTGTTTGCTGGCTCATCTTGGTTACAGAGTGGTTTCCACCTCCCCACTGCCTGAGAGGCAGTACAGAGTGAAGGCCCAGAGATCTGCAAACTGCAGAGAAACACAGAGAAGAGTTTTATTTTTGCAGCAGTGCCTTGAGTAGCTACCTGTTAGCATTCAGGGTTACTTTTAGGAATCCAGGATCTCCTGGTTCAGTCTTCTTTTAAGGGGAGAAGGCTTTCACTGACAGATTTGAAAGGCATGATTCTGCATACCTTGTGCTACAGCAGTTCATACTGTTCACTTTTGGTCCAAAGTAAATACCTGGTCCTTGATGTTTGCTTCTATTTCTCATGATAGAAAAGTGTCTCAGATTTTCTGATTCCTGGGAAGTTTGTTTATTGAACAATGCAGTTCAAAAGCACCAAAGCCTCTTTTTTGTACTGCAATTTCCTAAGTCATAATTTCATCAATATGTCTTTGCAGTTAGGGATATGAGTTGAGAGTTTTATACATACAAGCACCTATATGAGAGGTTTTAAGATAAAGCACTCTCTGGAGTGTATAGGGAACTAAGGGGAAAACAAAAGTCAGGATAACAGGGCATTATCTCTCCTGTTTTCTTGAGTGCCCTGCTTCTCTGTCACCTGCAGTTCTAGTGCCCTTAGGAAGAAGAGGGGCGTAGTACATGGACTTACAGTGCAGTGAAGCTCTTAGCCAAAGCAGGTAGTGCTGGGATGTTGATCACTGCCTGGTCCTTTTCTGGGAGCTTTGAGAGTAGTGAAGACAAAATCCTGGTTCTTTGCACATTCACATCAGTCTACATAAAGGACAATCCCTGTGAATGTCATACTGGACCAAATTTGTCTGTCGAGAACCTATACTGCATTAACCAAAGCTCCGAAAGGGGGGTTGGGTGGTTTGTATTCTGCATAGTGAAGGAGCAGTAAATGGACTTTGTGTGAAAGAGCAGGGATCAGCAGGTTATAAAGCTGTGAAAACAAGATGAAATAGTCTCTGTGGAGAAAGAGGAGAAAGATAAAAGGTGGCACTGGAGAAGAGAGCAGCTGGGGTTGTCTTCAGAGCCTGATGTTCTGGTTTTGCTGCTTGTTGCTGTCATGCTTCTTAAATTCCCACTGAAAGACTCCAGCCTTTTCCTGTTCCCTTCCTTCTGTTACTGGAAGGGTTTCCTTTCCATTTCTTACTTGATCTAAAGCAGGGAGTGGGAATAGGGAAGGTGTTCATGTGTAATATTTTGTACGGTATCACTATGCAAGGTACAAATAATAAATCACACGCTACATGCTTAGACAATTTACTGCCGGGTTTTGTATATGCTGTGACAAGTGATCAAAAGGTCAAAAAAGCTTCCTTAACAAATTTGATAAGATAATGCAGTGAGCTGTAACATCATGAAGTCCTGGGGGCCATAGACCAGAATAGAAGAAATAATTATGCATGGTAATGGGTAATTACAGATAATGGCCTTTTTTGGGGGTGGCAGAAAATTATACAACCCCACAGCCTTGCCTGAAATGAACATTGTCTAGCACATTAACTTTATATCAAGTTAAAAGTTCAGTGCTGGAACCAAAGATAATCCACAACTTCTAATACCAAGAGAATAGAAATACTCCTCTCAAAGACAGAGCACGCCATGGGGGTTTTGTTCCTTGGAAGGCAGCGTTTCTCAGCAGAAAGTAATAGTGCCAGCTTTCTTTGACATCTGAAATAGCTCTGTCATGATTGTCTGGTGGGAGAAACACATTGTACCAGAGTTTCTGATTATGATGTTAGGGAGTGATTTCACACTGGCCTTGTTCAAGGCTACTGTCCAACCTCAAAGCCAGATACGAATTGAACTAAACTAATGCATTGCAAGACTTAATATTGCTAAACCAGCTAATAGGAGCATGTCAATGCTTTATGTACTGAGCAAGGAGAAGTTGTCAGATACAAGATTCTTTTGAGGTAAGAAGGCAGGTGTTTCCTGACTGAATAATTTTTGTGTGTGTTTTAATGGTGTAGCTGTCCCTCTGCAGAAGCTGTGTTGCAGGAAGTATTAAAACTCGTGAAAACAGTCACTCTAAATTGAAAACTGCAAGAAATGTAAACTTACCAGTAGTTGAGCTTGCTTACTGGGCAATGCTTACCTGCTTGTGGAGTCACTGTGTTCCTTGAGTAGTCACAGTTCTGTATTTTCAACAGCAGAGCTGTGTATGTGCAGAGTCTCTGTAGGCAAAGAAAAAAACCAAAACTGTGAACCATTAGTTAATATAAGAACACATGTCAGTAAATGAGGGCGGTGAAATTCTCGTAATTGCCACAATGCATATTTCTGAAATGCCCAGTCAGCTGGAGACTAACCCAGTCTAATGCCACATGACTAAATTGAACCATGCTATGGCATGCTCCCAGACATGGAAATGTGGCTCTGCTATCCTGATTTATAAAACAGTTACTGGTGTGCATCTCTCACAAGTAAGATGACTAATAATTTCCCCCAGATTTCTTTGTGTTTCAGTAACCATTCCCAGTAGGCACTTTGGTGCTACCATCCTGTTTTACATCCTAAGAAAGTCTATTAGTATGGACTCTATGTCATTTGACCTCATATCAGAGGCTTACCCACACATGCTTAAATTACCATTGCCAGCACATAATAAGATGTAAAACTGGCCCTTAACAGTACCAGTAGGAATAGAAAATACTCCATGCTTTTATGCGGCCTTCAGATTTCAGTGTTTTTACTTCTCACTATATAACCTTAAAAATACATTTGCATCTGTGAGAAGGAGATGATGATGGAAATTCCTGTAAATTACCTGGCCTTTCTCCTTTCTTCTCCCAAATGATCTATATACTGGCTTCTGCGTTGATTTTGCCATGCATATCCGTAATTTGTGTAAATCACCATAGCTTTATTGAAGTAAATGGTCTGAGACTGGTTTACATTACCTAAGGACTGGACCAGTGTTTTTCACTGTGCTCTGCTAAGCAAAAGCAGGAGCCCATCATAGGTTACTGAATGTAAAACCATATATATGTAACTGACCCCTAGTACTCACCTTCTTTAAAAGAAAATACCAGCCACCCTGAAATGAATTACTGGTTAACTACTATTAATATGCCATAGAGTCGGGGAGTCGTCTACAACACTGAAAGATCAATACCAGTATTTATTGTGCATCATATTGATCTTCTATGAAAGAGTGGGCCATATTTCTTACTGTGTACATAGTGCAAAAAAGTAGCATCGGTTCTCTACAGGACTTAGTAAAGACATAGAAAATAACTTAAGAGATCCAAGGGCACGCCTGCATGAAGAGGTACTGTTGTCTTTGTTGTAAAAGTGTTGCTCAGGGAGGAAGAGATGACCCTACATAGTAGATTTGGCATTCCAAAATCTTAGTGAGAATTTAAACTGCTTTCTTTTTTTGTTACTGTTACGCTATTTTCTGTATCTCCTTGTACAGGCTCAGTCCCATTTTTGATCATGTTGTATTTGCAGCTTCCAAAATATTAAATTTGTGTGTAATAGCAAGGGAAAGGCCCAGGTGCCCTTCCTACTATTTCCGTCTGGGGAGTGAAGATAGCCAAGGCATAAGCACAGCTCCTGCAGCAGATCTCATTTTTTAAGCGCAGGTGGAGGGGCAGAGTGGAAGCTACAGGGCAGTAGGGGTTACCTTCTTGAGAGCTTAATAACTCAAAAATTTCACCTTGTTATGCAGGTGTTGTAATGCTGCAAGCTCTAAGGCAGGGGAGGACCCTCTTCTTGCAGAAGAGCCATTCAGCTGTGTTGAATTTGGAAGAAAGAAAGAAATCAGCTGAAAGCTTCTTCCTTAACCTTGGTGTTCTCTACTTGCTGGCAGAAGACAGTCAGTCGCAGGCTGACAGCCTCCCCTAAGGAGACCACTTACTTGGTTGAGTGGCTGGAGGCATGGCTGTAGGAAGGTTCAGCCAGTCGGTAGGAGTCTTCCCTTACAGATATGGGCCAAGGACCAGCCTGAGGAACCCCAGCTAGAGAGTTACAGATGTTGGTTCCTACAGATCTGTCCTTCCACATTTAGAAGTGTGGTGTCTCATGGGATTTAGGGAAAACTAACTCTTCTGTCTGTATTTCCTGCGGTGTCACAGGAGTCCTAGTTCTTCAAGGAGCTGGATGTGTGTTTCCCTTCATTTGAACTTTTGCCTTTCCCTTTGCTTCTATTTTTTGTTGTTAATCTGCTGGGGCACGTCTTTGTGATGTGGCTCTGCGGCTCAGAATGGTTGTGTGCTGGAGATGTTACAAGGACTATGGATTTCATAACTCTGGGTTTATAAGGGAAAAATGTCCCAGGCTGCTGATGCTTGGGGATTTATGGATATGGGTGCCTGAGTTGCTGAATGAGCCAGCTCTGCAGACCAGCTTTGGAGAGAGCAGCTGATAGTGGTGAAAAGACTTGGACCATGGAGCAACAGCCGAAAGAAAGCAGAGAACACTTCTAGTGGGTTTTAACAGCCCTGACTCTGAACCATTGGTGGGTGTTTTGCAGCTACATAAAAGAAAATGTGGGACAAGTCAAGCCTTTTGCGCTGCTGGTGCCAAATGATGGTAGCCCAAACCACAGATAGAAGATAGAAAGACAAAAGAAGGATCAAAAAGCTTTTTTTTCCCCTCCTCATTAATGCAGCAGAATACTGCTACTGCTGCTCTTCAGGAGGGAGCTGTAGTGCTAACAGCCACTGGAATGTCACAGAAGTATCAGGAATATCAGGAATGGTGGTGTGATTTGGTGGATAGCTATGGGTAATTTCTGTTCTAGCCTAGCCTATCTTGTCCCATGTTAGGAAGTGTAGTGCATAAGACCTTTCCAAAAGTTGCAACAAAAGCTGTTACTTTCTCCCCCTCTTCCTTTTAGCTGCTGGCACCCAGGATGACTGATCTCTCCTGTTTATTAGAGAATCAGAATCACAGGATCATTTAGATTGAAAGAGGATTGTCAAGATCGTTGAGTCCAGCCTTTGATCCATCACCACCTTGTCAACTTGACCGTAGCACCTAGTGTCACATCCAGTCATTCCTTGATATCCTCCAGGAATGGTGATACCACCTCCCTGGTCAGCCCATTCCAATGCTTAACAACCCTTTCCATAAAGTTCTTTCTGATGTCCAGCCTGAACCTTCATTGGCACAGCTTGAGGTTGTCTCATGCCATTCTGCCATTTTGTACCTGGGAAAAGAGTCCTAACCCCCCCGGCTACAGCCTACTTTCAGGCAGTTGTAGACAGCGATAAGGAAGCCTCCTTTACTCCAGCCTTAACAACCCCAGTCACTCCTCATTGAACAGGTGTTCCAGAACCTTCCCCTGCTCCATTGCCCTTCTCTGGACATGCTCCAGTACCTCAATGTCTTTCTTGGAGTGAGGGGCCCAGCTGAAAATAGTACTTAAGGTGTGGGCTCACCAGTGTGGGCCAACTACAGGGGGGCAATCCCTGCCCTGCTCCTGCTGGCCACACTGTTGCTGGTACAGGCCAGGATGCCATTGCCCTTCTTGCCCACCTGGGCACTGCTGGCTCATGTTCAGCTGCTGTCACCAGCACCCCCAGCTCCTTTCCCTGTGGGCAGCTTTGCAGCCACTCTGCCCCAGCCTGTGGCACTGCCTGGGGTTGCTGTGACCCAAGGGCAGGACCTGGTACTGGGCTTTGCTGAACCTCACACCACTGGCCTTGGCCCATGATCCAGCCTGTCCAGATCCCTCTGCAGAGTCTTCCTGCCCCCCAGCAGACCAGCACTTCTGTCTGACTCAGTGTTGTCTGTGAACTGGCTGAGGATAATCGTGATCCCCTCATCCAGATCATGCAGGTGTAAAAAGACCTCATCTTCCTGGTGCTAGTATTTTTAATGGGGAGTAGTAGCCCTTCTAATACTGCATTGTAAATTGAAAGGCACTGCAGAGATTTTAGAAGAAATCACACATATGTGCAGCATAATACAGCCTTGTGAGAAGTTCGGCAGATGACTGCCTTGCATGTGTCTGTCATGTGAAATCTGTATCCCAGCAAGGAATGTGTTGGAGGATTTTACTTTTGGCTTCTATTTTGCAACATTTAAAGCAGAGCAACTGGAATGCAGCTTTATTTGAGAGGTAAATTTAGGGAAGGGAGTCAAGCTTGCGCTGTGTCTGTGGTCTAAATTCTGATTTTATCAGATGCAGACAAAAGGATCTAAGAGTCTTGCCTAGAAGCAGAATAATAACAATTTAAAAAATTATAAAAATGAAAAAGAAACTCTGACAAGTCTTCTGTGGCATTGCAGGCACTTTTGTTTTATGTGCAAATTAGAGAAATACTCCAGATGAACAAGGTCAGCTGACATGGTTCTGCAGAAAAATCAGGTGCAGGAAGCATAAAACAGTCTTTGCTAATAAATAGTTCATTGATGTCAACAGAATGGCAGCACGATCTGAATGGGGGCACTGTGTAATTTAGTGACCTGGAAGGAGATGATCCATGATTGCAGAAAGCTTTCATTATAGCTGAAGAAGTGAAACACAATTGCATTGGAAATAGCAATAATGGGTAAAACTGATTATTTGATCTAATACACAGCTAATACACAGGACTGTGGATGTTGTTGTCCTGACTCTGAGAGGCTGGTGTGCCACCATATTCCTTCCGCAGGTAAGTAACTAACATACAGGTACACCAAGAGAAAGATCCAGAACAAACTAGACCTGCCTGACATGCAAACTAGAACCAGAGCTACAGATATGGAAGGATCTGGATGTTTGATTTTTTTTCTCCCCCTGTACATGTATGTATAAGATTGTGGCAGTTTTTTTCTTGTCTGGCTTGGCAATGTAACTGATGCCACGTATGAGGGAGAGCTTGGCTGTGCAATGGTACCAGCAAGCACCTTCTCTTTTTCATGCTTGCAAATATTGCAAGGCCCTGGTTGACAGTAGAGTGGGGAAATCATGGCTTCTTGTTGTCTGAGAAGTATCCCCATCTTAGGGAAAGACAGGGAGGCAGACCTTGCCTGTGGGGAGCACAGCCAGCTAACTCCTGATCTAGAGGCAGTCCAGAGTGGATGCAGCAAGTCACAAGCAGTACCTTTCTCCTCATCCTCTTTTGCTAGTGGTGGGGGATCTTGTTCTGCTCTGATTTTCTAGGTATGGGAGCTAAATTTGGGTTTGAAGGCTCAGCAAGGATTGAGGACTGTACTGCTTACAGTTAGCTTGTGAGTTTCTGGGACACCTTGGCTGCTCTTGTGGTATTTTGCCCACTGCAGCTTCTCTTGCCTTGTGGCTGTTTCCCCTTCCTGGAGGCATGTTCAGAAAGTGCCCTCTCACCTTCAGGACACTGGCTGGAAGGACTCATTCTGTAGCTAGATCCTTTCTGCTTCTAGAGAGTTACAAGAGACTTCTCACACTGTTACAGGTTAAATAGTAGTAGGGACTGCAGAGTTGGGCGATGTAAATCATTATCCCCATCCGTTAATACTGATTGAGGATTCAGAGCATTGTCTTAACCTGCAGTTGGTTGTGTCTGCTGTTTTGCAGTCTGTGGTGTGTGTAGGTGGCAGTCTTGGACTATGAGTAGTTCTTGGTCCACTTGAGTTTCCATCGAACACTCAGCCGTGTTTAGCTTTCAGCTCCTATTTCTTATTTACCACGCTCTGTCCAGCCTTTGGGAGGAGTAGTAGCTCATTAGAAGGTGAAAGATAATGGTCCTTTTTTTTCTTTTCCAGAGGGACGGATGCTCATTCAGGACATCCCTTCCATTCCCAGCAGAGGGCACTTGGAGAGCACATCTGAATTGGTTGTGGACTCCGCCTACTACAGCAGTTTTTACCAGCCATCTCTGTATCCTTGTTATAACAACCTGTACAACTACTCCCAGTACCAGATGGCAGTGGCCAGTGAGCCTTCCTCAAGTGAGACAGGGGGTACAATTGTGGGGTCGGCCATGAAGAACAGCCTTCGAAGTCTTCCGACGACATACATGCCGAGCCAGTCAGGAAAACAGTGGCAGGTATGATCTCCTCTTTGCTGGTTTTGTGGCAGTGCAAAACCAGAATCATATTCCAGGGTAGCATTAGGACCCATTTTGAGAAAGTTAGACAAAATGGGTGGTTGCAATGCAGCATAACAAAAGTAATTACATAGTTGGATAGTGATAATGGTATGGATAAATTGCCGTAAGTGCAAAGGGCACTAACTTGATTTTATCTTCTGTATTATGTGACAGTAGATTATTAATTGTTTTCCAGAAAAAAGAGTCCAATTCAATTGCCCAGCATAACATCCTGAGAGCCTAAGGTGTAATTTCTGGGAGGCTTTGCTCTTCAGAAGCATGGGTTTTTTCCATGTTTCACATCCAGTGCGCCGAGGTGACCCGGGAGACCGTGCTGTTGTGCAGCAGTTTGGTTGTAGTCAATTGAATGTGACATGGCATATTGCTAGTTGTGTGTTCTGGTAATGTCAGCTCCAGACCTTGTGATTTTTACTCATGTAGTTCTGGTTACAGGCAGTACCTCAGAGGTTCAAACCAGAGCTCTATGTACTTTGTTAGGATATAAAGCAAATCAAGCCCTCACACTGTAGGACTTGATAATTGTAATCTCCAAGTCAGTACCAGTCAGAAACTGGAAAAAGGGAAAATCTGCCAATATGGGGGATTCTTGGCGAAGTGGAAACATTCAGTAACTCTGGGACTGTTTGGTTTTGGACTGCAGAGATGCTTTTCCTGTTTGAGACTGAACTGGTAAGGCTATACCGTCTGAGTCTGTGTACGCCTGTGTCCCTTCTGTAAGGACAGGAGAGGGCAGACCTCTTCTGTAGAGCATCAAGACAAGGGCAGGCTGCTTCTGCAAAGGCTGTGTTGTGAAACCACTCAACAGTGAAATGTCCACCAAAACCTCCTGTGTAGGTGAACAGATAGGTCATCCTGTTTGCTGACAGAGAGTTTCTCTAGCCAGGTTTCTCTGGCACAGGGACCAGCTCCAAAAGGGCGTTTAATTTTTTATACCAAGGAGCTGAAACTAATGCCAGGGTGGTTGCAATTACCACTATTCCACGTCCCTTTTTCTGCCATGAGTACAGCTGTATGGGATAAAGAGCTGTCTCTCTTCCTTCTGCGGTGCAAGCCCATGCCGTGAGAGCTTTCTTCTCTCAGTGTGTTGACACATGAAGGTACACCTTTCCAGTTGATGGCGTCCTCTCCAGCTGATGAGTTTAATCACCAGGCCAAGGGGAAAATTAGTCAAGGCGAGTTACATTTTGTGCATGGTAATGGGGTGAGGTGCCGAGTGCTTTTTCAACTTTTTCATTTTGGTTGGTTGGGTTAGCCTGGTGTAGCAGAGTATTTCAGATAGAAGGTTACTTCTCAAGCATCTATAGCACTTATCTTGCTGATGCATGGAGACACCATCACAAGACAAACGAAGAGTGGCAACATTTGCCTTGAGAAGATAATGTTCTTGCAGGCTGCTAGTCCCTCATTTCACCTAGCGCATAGTGTTTGAGGAAGAGTTGCATGAGTATGTTAAAACTTGGAATGAAGATGTGGTATCCTCAGGGTTCTGTTGTCATGTACTGTAATGCATATAGAAAGTCTTGGTTCAGAGAGCCTGTGTCTCACTTGTGAGATTACCTGTTACTTGTTGCTGTGGAGCCTTTGACACCCCTTAAAGAAATAAAAACAACTGTGTGGTTTCCATAATTCTTCTCTTCAGGCCCTGCAGAAACTAACTTCTGCTTAAATGTCATTCAAATTAGTGAGATCTCGAAGGGAAAAATAAGAAAAAAAACTACGTGGTTGTTGTCGAGAAGGACAGTTTTCTTTCTCCCAGGAGGCTCAAAGCTGTGGATGTCCCTTTTGGGACATACCACATTATTCCATAGACCTTTATGTGTGAATTTAATTGTATACCATATCTAAGATTTTAATTTCTCCAGAGCAGACTTTTTTGGGATCCCTCAGTGCTGTTTTGGTGTTTTGGATGTCCAAGCAGAGAGGATGTCCTTTGCTGTTTTGGATGGCCAAGCAGAGAGAATAAAGGTGCTGCTTTTTGCCTGCAGAATTGATGTCTCCCCAGCTTCTAAATGTCCTGAAACCAGGATCAACTTCTCCTCTGACACAGGGCAGGGTGTAGTTCAGGGTCAATGTTTGGAACTTACTGTTTCTCAGACTGATCTACATGTAAGATAGTTTTTGCTGGAAGAGTTCTGAGTCTTAGGGTTTGCATACTCTTACAACAGCATAAGATGGCACAAATAATGATAAAAAGTTTTAGTAAGAAAACATTTGATGGCAGTGGGTACAGTGATGCTGAGGTTGTAAAACCCTGTGTGGTGCTGAAGATGGTTTCTTGTAAGGGGAGCAAGGTCTCAGTTGCTGCACGTGGTTTTACATCGATTCTGCACACGCGGGTTACCAGCAAGGGAAGATCACAGAAATAGCAATAAATGGAGGATGAATAACTAATGAGCCTTTCTGTCAAGCATAGTAAGGAATTAAATGAGAGTTTCATTCAAAGCATGATCCTCAAAGAGGAATCAGACCTTGGTTGCGCTCAGGAGGTTTTGCTGGCAAACCTGTGCATGCTTATCCTCCTCAGGGGAAACATGTAGCTGTTACCTACTCTGGGACGACTTCTGGGCAGCTTGTACTGACTGAATTCGTTTTTTACATGTACAGGCTTTATTAAACCAGACTCCAAGAGAAATCCATTTTCTTTTTTGACTTGTATTCCTGTTAACTTTTTGATCAAAGTTTTCGATCTTTGTTTCTTTGCCAGAATCATAGCTGTTCAGTGCCTGCTGTAACCAAATTAAGGCAGCTTGCTAAGGTGTGATCTCGCAGGAGGTATGCTTTTAGGGTAGAAGTCACCACTGTGCTCACTGGAAGGTATTTTAGTTTAAGCTGGGTAGACAAGACACCTGGCTTTTTAAGGCTCAATTGTGAAGGCTCACAGATCCTAGATTAACTTCACACAGGGAGAATTACATATTTAACTTCTGGATGCAGACAAGGCCTTGAGCAGCCCAGCTGTCTCCTGTTTCAGAATTTAGGGAGCAAGAGAGAATAGCCGGGGAGGAAACATGTGAGTGTGTGTGGGATGAGATGAGGATTAATGCATCATTGAGCATTGGCAAATAAACTGAATCACTGAATCTTTAATGTAGATTAATGTCAGATTTCATTAGTCTTTGTTCTTTGCAGAGGCTGGCATGCTCGAGTGGATTCATAAAGGTGCAAATATTTTATGTATTTCTCTGTAGGTTTTCCTCATCTATATACAGTCACAGCAGAAGTTGTATCCATCATGATTTGATAAGCATAATGAAGATTATTGTTTTGGTTGAGGCTCCTTTGGTCATTTATATTCTGCTGCTCCTTCCAGCTCTAAGGCAGATAATCGCATATGTCTGGTGTTGCACCTGAGGAAGAGACAAGCCTAGGTTGGTAGGAAATGTAGCAGATTTGGTGGTTACTGTACCTCTCTTTTCCCTGCAGTCCTGTGTGGGCATCTGGAGTCTTCCTTGAAGCTCTTGTAATTGCTCATTACAATGCGAATTTGTGTGCATTCCTTCCAGTTAACAGCAACATAAGTACTGCATGTCAGAGTGGGTTGGTGTACTTGAAAGTTGGTGTTTCTGAAACTTGTGGGAGAATATGGGGTGATTGCAGCCTCTTCTATCACATTAAAAGTAAAGCCTTGTTGGACATGTCTCAATCTAAGCAGACTTGATTTTCGAAGCTGACAAACTGCTGGCATGTGATCCACAGCACAAGTCGAATCTGGACTCATATTGTGAGTCAGCATCATCCCACAAAAATATTAAAACTTCTGGTTCATACAGCTAAACCATTAAAAATTAGCAAGATGCAGAATGTGCCCCCACACCTCAGAACCAGTGGCTGCTTTTCTTTCATATTCTGGTAACTCCAGGTATCCTGCTCCTGGGAAAGGTTAAGGCTACTATAGGTGTTTTAGACACATTTCAGAACTTCAGCTTCCTTTTCCTTTTCTTTTTCCTTTTCCTTTCCTTTTCCTTTCCTCCCCTTTCCTCCCCTTTCCTCTTCCCTTCCCAGAACTTCCCATTCTTGGCAAACCAGTGTTCTCTCTTTCAGAACCTCAACTTTTTTGTTCTTTCCTTACACCAGTTTAGAGCAAAAATAACTTATGAGAAATTTTGACTTGCTTTCTAGTGTGGGATCTACATTTGCCATCTGTAAAGTATTTAGTATTGCTGATGTAGGAAACTGCTTTTTAAGGATTTCCTAGAAGCACCAAAGATTTCTTAGAACTACCAAACTTGGAAAAATTCTTTTTTACTAAATCCAGAAGAATGTGGCTGTGACAGGACAGCTAGGAGGTTGAAGAATAGCCACTTGCTAGTAAAAAATTTGTCTCTTTTCAACTTCTTCCACCTGCTTCTGCTTTCTGGCCCAGTTTTTCCACCAAAAAAAGCCTGTCTCTCCCATAGAAATTGCAGTCTTACTCTCCAGAAGTCAGTATAAAATGTGTGCTTGTGTGTGTAAATATATACACATTGTGCAAGTCACCCAAGACAGTCCCAATTTTATGTGTAAGCAGTGAATTATATACTGTATTCATAACATACCCTTCACACTACAGATTTATGCTAAAAGTATCCTAATGTTTCTGACAGCTCATGTGTGACATGAATGCAATCCATATTTCTTGGAGGAGCTAATCTAAGTGGTTTATTTTCCAATACTGCTGATAGGGCTATATCTCTAGGTGTCACTGCAGTTGAGATTCTGATGGTAACATATTGTTTATGGGTCACTGCCTTTGTCTAAAAGAATAGGTTGGAACAGAATAGCAAAGGTTAATTAAGTTTGTCTATCAAGAAGGGACAGATATAGATGTGTCTTGTATTTTCTGTGCTAGAATCAAAGTAAGTCAAGGCAGGGTATCATAGACTCATTTTTTCTTTTTTCTGGAAAACATGCTTAGCTGGTTTTAGGAATGAAACACCTTGGCAGTATGAGTGCAAGAGTAGTTGTGAGTGGTCAGCACATGAGCAGTAACATTGCAAGATGGGAGAGCAGCAACAAACCTGGTTTATAACTGCAGAAGCTGAGGCAGGGAAGTGTCAAATAACTTGGCACAGTCACACAGCTCACAAATGACAGAGGAGAGATTACTGATGCCTGAATTTCCGTTTCATTGCCCAGTGGCTGCCTTCTTCCCCATGCCAAAACCCAACCTGTGAATTCTGTTGTTTGCAAGCAATGACACAAATGCAATTTTATGCCCACTAAAATTGACCTTAAGACCAAGACAAAAGGAGAAGGCTATGTTAAACTTTCAAGTTTCTTTGGTGTTTCCATAATTACTGAGTGTGGTACATTTGTTGCTGAGTCATGGGTGAAATAAAAGGATGGAAATCCTGGGCAAAGTGATTTGGCCAAGATCATATGGCACACCAGGGGCAGAGCTGAAGGATTGCACTTTGGTCTCCTGTGTTGCTTATGAATTTTTGCAGCCCTTGTCACGCAGGAATAGCATTCATGACCTCCTTCTGTTTGTCTTTCTTGGAAACAAGCTCCATAGTTGGGCTCACAAAGAGATTGTGTCTGGCAGCTTCTGCAAATAAAAGAATTACACAGGTGATGTTTTGGCTAAACTAATATCTGGGAAGGGCAGGATCATTTTCTAATCTCTGAGGCTAGAGAGGTGAATCACCACTTGGTGCCTGCTTTGACACCATCCTATTTCTGGCTTGGCTACCTTCTCTCCTTGGCTCTTTTTCCATGAAGAAGATATGTAGAGATAATGCAGATGCTGCCAGCTGGGGAAGAGTCACTGGGCCTTATGTGCTCTTCCACCAGCTGTTGAGAAAGGCTTTTTACAGGAATGGTCTGATGCAAGAGCATTTTCCTCACGTTTCCCTGGATTTTGCTATGTATGCTGTCATGTTGGACATAGCTGGAGGGCTGCACTGACCATTTTGTTCAGTGATGAATAAGTCCTGTGTCCAGCTTATCTGTGCAAGGGCAAACTGTAGCTGCCTCTCATTTCCTCACAGTGGCTTTTCAAGGCAAGGGAAAGAATTTCCAATGTACTCATGGCCTTCCAATCAGGCCATATTTATTTGTTCATGAATTGTAAGCATCTCACCATTGCTTGCAGTACATCTTTTAAAACATTACTGAGTGTGTGCTGTGTTGTACAATTTAGGGGAACCTGTAAATGTTGCATAGGCCAACTGCTGCTCTGATGATATGTGTCTCCCACTAAAGTCTTTGAGGTACTTGGTGAATCCTGCAGCTGGAGCAAGGCACTGTGTGGGCACTGTATGGGCACTGTGTGGCTGGAAGAGAAGCAACTTAGGAGTTCAGGATGCCCTCTGCAAAGGCTAATGCATGGCTTTCCCGTCCACAGCTCTTGCTCACCTAAAATACGCTTTGTTCTTTTGGCATTGCAGCCTGCAGTGATACAAACCAGAGTGGTTTGTGGGACTGTCCCAGCTCATGCCTGTCTCAGCTTTGTTGTAGGGGTGGAAGGGGCAAGGGAGGCAGGAGACACCAGAAGGCATTCTCCTGTGGTCCAGGCATGACCCCAGCATTCCCCCTGGACAGACCTACCACAGGGTCCCAAACCTGGTACCTGACTGTAGCATTTGGAAAGCTGAACTGCCCCAGGTTGAAAATAATCTGAATATTCAAGGGCCTCCCCCAGGCTGTCTTGATCTCCCTTTTTGGCACCCAAAAACCTGCAAGGATTCCACAGAGCTGCAGGAGTTAATACAGACCAAATGTCCCTTCTCATGAGGTAGTGGTCTCCTAAGCCCCCTTTTTAATGCAGCACAAAGGTCAAGAATTTTTACAACTGGTTGGTTTTTTTATTGTTACTGTAAAATAGGATTGCTAAGCACTATAAAAAGGAAACCTTATGGTTCAGATTTACTGTGGTGTAGATTCTAAATAGTTTAATAAAAGAAAACCAGAAGCTTTTGGATTTTCTTCAGTGGTTAATACACAGCATATTCTTTGCAGAACCGAGCCTCTGGCTGTCGGTCGAACTGTGGTTCATAGACTTGGTGTGAGTAATAAGATTATAAAACATGTCTCTTGCTAGCCAGCTACCACACACTGATAATAATAGTAGTAATAATTCATTGCATCTAGGGATTTTAGGTGAGTTGGTTTTTTAAGAAATGGAGAAAACCCCTAAAAGAGGCGTTGAAAGGAGGTAGATCACTGCATCCACTCTACAGGCAGACAAAATGTGGGCATGATCGAGTTTGTGCCAGGGAGTGATGCTGGCATACCTAGGATTTTGCTACAGCTGAAATAATCTGTCTCCTGCAGGCAGCCTTTTCTTGGTTGTACATGTGCACACATGGCCTTGCACAAGGGAGAGGTGGAGATGTGAGGTCTGTGGATGCTGCCCTGCTCCATCAGGGGAACGGGAACTATGTGCAAGACAGCAGATGAAGAACATTTGGCTAACTTTTTTTATTTCCCAGTACTTCCAGAGCTGTTGAGCTTTGCAGATGTGCAGATTCAAAATGCCCTATGGACTGTGCTTTTGGGCGATGTTTTGTTGGGGGAATCTTGTTTCCAAAAAGGAGAGTGCCCTTTGTCAGAAGAGGAGAAGCAATGTCAGTGGTTGAGTTCAGACTTCCTCAGGATGACTCATTAAATTTTTGAAGAGCAATTTGCTATTTACTCCAGGTGAAACTTCAGTGCTTGTTGAACTTTTTCTGCATGTGAAGGTAGAAAAACAAAAATTTTAAGTATTGCTTTAATTTATCGGAGAAAAACTCTTAACTTTCACAGGCTAAAAGCAAGTCCCTCAGTACATGTGTAAGTATATGCAACTCTGCTGCTGTCAGAAGTCAGGCAGAAGTGCACTTTGCTTCCTGTAAACAGCCACCATTCTCTCTCTGTGCACCTAATCTCACTGAAAACATGCCTCAGAGAGCACCAAGAGGATTTTATGTGGCTTGGGCCACATTATTTGCAGCTAGGCATATGAAAATGAAATATGGAATTCTTATAGGGAATTCCCCTTGGAAAACAAGGGGTGACGGCATTGTGGAGTGGTTCTGGGAAGTGCTGGTGGCTCCTACTGCCAGGACCACACCCTGTAGGTGTGCTGGCATGGGTCTGCTGTCTGGGACAGCAGGTGCATGCCCAGCCTCCCCTGCTCCCTGGCTCTGAGCTTTGCAGTCTGGGGAGGGCTGAGGGGCAGGGCTCCAGGGACTACAGTGGAGCAGGCAGGCCTAGCTGAAAAAGCTTTCAGGCATGTGTAATGGCGTGGCTGGATGTGCATTATTGTTGGCACTGCTACTGACTACAAAACTCTGACAGTTTGTCTCTGCCCAGAAACTTTCTGTCTTTCAGTCATTCACTTCCCAGAGTAACTTAGATAAGCCAACTAGTCTTATCTTTCATGTTTCGGCTGCATTTTTGGAGCACGGAGGGCATGTTGCGTTGGGCTTTGTTGCAGTGGGCTTTGTAGGTCTTTGTAAAAACTAATGTTAAGTTGTTAGTTCTCTCATAAAACACAAATCTTAGAAACCATTACCACTCCTCTGAGGAGATCAGTTTGGATGATATCAGGGCACTGTAGTAGAAAAGCTTTGATTTCTGAGTGTTGCCACTTTGCTGCAGGCTGTGGAAGGGAAAAGGGTTATCCAGTTGGTTCTGTGCTGACATGGCAGACCTGCTCACTAGTGTCCAGTTGTGGCTTCACAGCCAGCTTCTTGTGTAGTCTAAACACAACTTGCTTTTTTTTCAGTAACTCCAGAAAATATTTTTCCCATCTTATGGTATTGTAAGAAAAACAGTGTGCTTGTGTTTGGGCACAGCACTGTTCAGTGCCATGGAGCAGATCCTGTGAGAGCTGGTCAATAGGACTGTCCTCCTTAGCCACCCAGTAGGTCCCTGGCAGAGCAGTTACCAGCAGTCTGAGATGGGTTAGTCTTTGTGGAGGTGTAGAAGCTGGATGGACACTTCACCTCTGACATTGGTCAGGTGTATACACTTGAATGTGCCATAAGCTGGGGACTTGGCAGGAAGTTGCTTGCAGTAAAGGGTACTTTCTTGTGTTCCAAATGCATCTCCATCTGCAGTAAGGTAAAACAGCCAAAGGTCTGCTGCTGCTGGGTCACATCTCACACCACACCACCTGTAACTGGTCAATGTGGGCAGACTGTGAAGCCACCAAATCAAAACCCCAAGGCTAGCATGTCAGAATTTTACTTCTCATGCACCCACTGTGACCTCCTTCAAAGCCATGGAGGGGTGGGGGCGAGGAGTAGCAGGGTGCCCCCATGGCACTGGAGCTTCACTTTCACAGGCTGCTGTTGCATTTCTCTGTCCTGACAGGTGAAGGGCATGGAGAGACACCACGCCGTCAGCTCCCAGTACCGCATGTGTTCCTACTACCCACCTGCTTCCTACCTGGGACAGGGGGTTGGCGCTCCCATGTGCCTCCCCCAAATCCTGACCTCTGAGGACATGCCCTCCTCCTCAGAGTCAAAATCGAGAGGTAAGTGCACCCACTGGTCGCATGTCACCACCTTGCCTTGGACCTACACCCAGGAGGCGTGGATTGCTGCTGGGAAGGAAGCTAAGCATCATCAGGCAGCTGTTTTAAAGATAGTGGCTGACTTCTGGAAGGCTTGTAGTGGTGGTGTGCAGTCATGTAGTCTTGCACTTAGAAGCCTCATTGTTCAGGAGTCAAATCAGTTGTACCTTCTGCACTTAGGTATGTCTCTTAAAACTGTACAGCATTTGAGGTGCTTCTTTGGTGCTTACCACCTGGCTCACTCACAGGAGTAAATAACAATTTGTGCTCCAACTTCAGAATTACCTTTCTTCTCGAAATGCTGTGATTTTTTTCACAGGCCTCCCACTGAGCCTTTGCCATCCTTTCTGAACCGCAGGTGGGAACTACTCCTGCATCCCAACCATATAATGAAGCTGTTTGCAGACTTGCTTCTGGGTTTTTTTTTTTCAAACTCATCATACCATGTTACTTAATTTAAAACTGCTGCAGATAAATCTTTCTTTCCATATTGTGTTTCAGGCTCTCCTAAGGATTACTGTAATCCTCAATAATTTCCAGCGCTGGTGGATTTACCCTGTGGTTATGCCACTGTTTCTTGCACTTCCTTGTTCCCTTGCTCCCATAGCAGACAGTGCTAACACAGGTGTTAACATGGCTCTGCTGGAGTAATCCAACTCCACTGAGCTGCCTCTCCATTGCTGAATCAGGTTAGTAGTTGATGCTGGAGAAATAAGAGAAACAGATTAAAAAATCTTGACACTCTCCAGCATTCAAAGGTATCCTGAGCCAAGACAATAAGCTTTTCATTTCTCTGTACCACTCAGTGAACTTGGCAGTTTAATTTTATATGCTCTGTGGGAAGTATTTTTTGTCATTCACTTTACACCTACCAAGTTTTCATGGGTTAGTTTTGTTTGGTTTTTTTATTTCACTGAGTCACAGCACTGATAATATCCATCCTCATTTGCTTCTGTTTCCTTCTTCATTGAAATTAGTCTTCTCTTTCTTTCTGGTGGAGGGATGTATGTTGTGTAGGTTCCATAATAGTTCTCAGTCTTTCTGTGGATGAAGTCCTGGTGTCTCTTTCAGTTGTGTCATGTGGTTATGTCATGACAGGATCTTAGAGATCCAAGTGATGTTTTGGAAGGTGAAGTGTGTATAAAGTCATACCTGTGGCTTGTGTAAGTCAGCACTGAACCCTTGTATTCACTAACTCCAGAATCATTTCTGTTGATGAGGTGCTGTTCTTTCATAGTGGCTGTTTCTCAAAGTCTTCCAACTAACTGTGGCATGTTAGATAGATGAAGAAACAACATATGGTGTGATGAAACCTTAGACTTTTCCTCCTTCTCCAGTAGTTTTAAATGGCTTAGAGAAATCAGTGATCCTTGGTTCATTTTCCTTCTCTTTTCTTCAACTTTATTTTATTCCTTCTTTTCTAACCACCAGTGAACAGTGACGTCTTCCTTTATGCCCATTGGTTGGAGAAGCAGTTGGTTTTATGCTCAACTGCGGTTGACACTTTTTCTTGCATCCATCACTACTAACTCACTAAGAGGTCTTACCAGCCAAGTGTTTTTAAAAATAGACAAAAGACCTTATACCCTTTGTTCCCAAATGCACTTCAGTAATTTTTCATCACTCTAGAAAAAAATTGTACGTAATGTTCCACTGATTTTTAAACTGCATAAATACTGTATTTTCAATAATCCCTGACTGCTTCTCCAGACACTATTCCACACACAGATATTGTTCCCTAAGTTACACCATCAATCAGAAACCGACAAGCAGTGAGATGTAATTTACTGAGATCAAGCAGCATTTTCCAGACTCTGAAGAAGTGTTTTTCCATAGCAGGGAGCTAGTGGGTGAAAGAGGCACCAATGTTTTTGGAAGAAATTTGAACCTGTGAGCAGGATCATAGCCAGCAGGTTTCTTAGAAGCATCTTCTTTTTTCTTAGGCATGTTCTTGGAGGAGTTGTTTTTACTTTTTCTGTCTCCAGACAAAAGAATATCCTCAGCACAATATATTATTTACTCTTCCGTGACATTTTTCTTCTGGTGCTTTTCACGGAACTGAGAGGGTTAGAGGGTTGTTGCCTCTGTATTGTCACCTTTGTGAGTGCTGGGTGATCGTGTGTATTAAAGAGGGTGGGTCATTTCCCCAAAGTATTGACCTTCCCATGTTGCAGTTGCTGTCTCCTACAAAAGATACATTCTTAAGTATTTCTCTGTTGATCGTTGGCTGAGCTTTCTGTCTTGTCCTTGCAGTGCCTGACTCCTTTGTTATGAAGCTTAAGTGACATGTTTCTGCAGGGTTAGGGATTGCTACTTGCTAAAGACAACTCTAGTGCTTTTTAAAAAAAGCAAATCATACTTTATTCATTCCTTTTATATGTTTGAAGTGATAATCATGCTCAGAGTCTTCCTTTCTTTTTAAAGTATGTATTGATGGATTTTAGATCCAGAAGGGAACATTAGGATCATCTAATTTAATTTGTTACATAATGTAGACTGTAAAACTTCACCTAAACTCCTGCAGCAAACCTGTGATTATATTTTTAAGACTACTGTGAAGACTTATGTATTGCTAAGCCAGAAATTTTGCAGAAGAGTGACAGTGTGCTTGGAAGAGCTGCAAGTCAAAATAAAAAACTGAGGTTTTAGCCACATTTTCAAAACATCCGAAATGTGCATCATTAGCAAAAATTGCTGTTAAATTTCCAGGCACAAAATCTGCAGTGGTCTTACTGCACACATGTACAGTCTGTTACCTGCACTTCAGCTGCAGCTTCAGCATTTTAGAGGCTTTGACAGTTCATGTGTTGTCGTGGTGTTTGAGTGAGACCATTAACTAATTTTGTTCTGGTAAGTTAACTGCCTGCTTAGACCAGTTACAGTAAAAGGGATGAGAAATGAACTGGCTACACTTTCTTTCTTTCAACGAAGTGAAGACCTCTGGAAGCTTCTAGCATGTGTACAGGACCATCATGGCAGGTTACAGTGTCTTGCACATAGTAATGGGCTGGTGTTTTCTGAGTGGCAAAATACCATCAAGTCACTCTCCTTGCAGTCTGAAGTGTTTCCAAGTAACATGTTTTGCTTCCAGCTAAGCACAGCTGCTGCCATTTCAGCAGAAAGTGGGAAAAAAAGGGAGAAAAAGTTGATAAACCAGTGACAAACAGCAAAAGATGTTTTTAGAGGGCTTCCTTAGGTCACCAAGTTTTAAGTTTTAGGCAGTAATTTCTAGGTGGGAGGGGGATTTCATACTCAGTACTGCAAAATATTTCCTTCTCTTTTTTCTGCAGAAGCAATGGGAGGAAAATACATATGAGAAGGTTGTCAAATCTTATGCATTTAAATGGAAAAGTGTAGTTTTGGAAGACAAATTGAGAACTGGGGAAGTGAGAGTGGGACACAACAGGGTGTTTAGTCTCCAAAAGCCAAATACTTTGTTCCCATTGATTCCTGTAGGACAGCTGCATGCTTGTTTGTTTGTTTGTTTTGGTTGGTTTGTTTTGGGTTTGGTTTTTTGTTGGTTTTTTGGGTGGTTTTGTTGATTTTTTTTTTTTTAATGAAGCTTCTTAGGTTTGGCACACTACCCAGAATAGTCTTAACTCCATCCACTGATTTTCAGTAAGCCTCTCCAGCATTTATGAAGTAACCTGTGCAAAACCTTGGTTTGAGAGAGTAAGAAGGCACATGCAAGGCATGTGCCTGACTCTGGGTCCTGTTTACACTGCATGAAAGTGCAGCATTTGCTTATCTGTATGAAAGTGTTTACCAGGTTTGGGAAAGTGGCAGAAAAATTTACCATTCAATTAGAAAAATGCAAAGGATAAACATCCCTCTATCTGCAGGCACTTCAGATTTTAGAGCAGTTGCCTGGTCTTAAGGTTGGCATGGAGTGAAACCTCCTCTCTGTCGTCATTGTGTGAAATGTTGAGATAATTACACCATAACTATGGTGTAATTATCTATGGTGAAAAAAATGTCTTGCATTTAAAATTGCATTCCAGCTGCTGGACAGTTTTGAATTTTTTATTTTCATGTCCTAAGTGTCCTGAGTGTTGGAAATACAAGGAATGAAGCACTGGAGCAGTGTTGTGTTTGCATCCTAAACATGAAGCAGGAGTGTGAGAGTTCTGCTAAAGACATGTAAAAAAAGACTGTTTTAATGCAGAAAATATCAGCAGTTTTGTGTAAATAAGCAAACATCATTTTCTGAAGAACATTTCTGGTGACAGGTTTTCTGTGTCAGCATAACTACTTCAGCACTAAAACACCTTTTCACAGTCTTTTCTAGAATTCATCTAGTAGGTATACCCAGTTTTACAGTTGTGGAAATGAAAGCGACGCAGACGTTTCCGGAATCTGCATTTAGAGACTCAGCCTTGCTTCTGTGCCTGGATGCTGTATCAACAACAGTACTGACCATGGGAGAAGCCCAGCCAAACTGGAGCAGCTCTGTAAAGAGCCTCTTCCAGTAGTTCTGCAAGAAAGGGCATGTTAGAAGCAATCTCCCTGCTTAAGATAAAAAGTTTCACTTTGACAAAAGCATTGCTGGAATGCAAGGAATGCTATGTGCCCCAGAAACATGCTTGAGAGATGCAAAGATTGGATGTTTTCTTTCCAGCTGGGTTTTTGTATACCAAAACTTTTTGCAGCCTCCTATATATCTTAATTTTGCCTGAATGTATGTCCTAGAAGTTAATGCCATGACAAACAAGTAAGTAACTTCAGAGCCACAGGTGGCACCTGGCTGTAGGTTCAGAGAGGTTAAGAAGTCCTGGTAAGCAAAAGGTCACTGAGACCATTTCCCTGAATCTGAGCTGCTTTCTGCAAGAATTGAAGTTAGAAAGATGGAACTGCAGACAAAGCAGGCTGGTTTGATATGGCTGAGAAATTACCCTAAAGAACAGCAAAAAGCCTTGCCTCCGTCCACTCTTTAATTTGCAGCCAGCTGGGAAGATGCACTGATAAAGCTATACTAATAAAGTGCTTAGGAAGTGGGAAACAGCTATAGCAAATAGCCCAACTTATCTTTTGTCAGTGGGCTAGCCAAGTTGACCAAATTGAAGAGTAACTCTTTCCGTTCCAGGCGGTCCAGGTGTTCTCAGGTGTGAGACAGACTTCTACTCCTTTTCTGTGCACCTCTTCAGAGACCATACCAGAAATTGTCTTGAATTTGGAAGGCTTTCAGCAGCAGAATATATGGGGAGGATAAAATTTTGCTCCCAGAAATTTGTCAGTATTTAGCTTGTGTGTTATGTATGTGTGTCTGTCTGTGCATCTTTTGCTTAAAAAGTGACCTCTACTCAAGAATATCTGTCCTTAATGATGAAGGAGCAAGTAGTGTTTGCTGAAAAGTCAAGACTAGTTTCCACTATCATTTTACGTCAAACTCTTAGCAATAGATTTTGAGATAACACCAAATAAGAAGAAAGGGGTAAGGATCTAAATCTGTAGATGTTCAACAGTTTGTTCAAGTGGATCACTTGAACTTGGGGCAGCTGTTTAATTTTTTGTGCATTCTCATTTCTGCTTCTTACAGTCTTCAGTAGCTATGCTGCATGCAGCTTCCCTTTGGCACTGATTACAGTGAGAGGATTTTCTGTTATATTTCTGCATGCCTTAATTATTTTGCATGCACATTGCAATGTTTTATGGATCTCTTTAGGCAGATGACTTTTTAACATGTAATTTTCATTAAAAATTGGAATTTTGGGTGTAGCTGAACAGACAGTTGTTGTGCATGGCCTTTTTTTATCTTTTAAACTAATAGGGTTTCTAATCCTGATTCATGACGGTATTAATCATACTTGATAATTTCAATGATTGTAACGGCAGCTGTCAAAATATATTTGATAATGTAAGATGTATTCAGTATAAGCTCATTTTTCTGTGTATGGAAGTCTTTTTATAAATTACTGGCCTGTGTTAGAAATGAGGTTGTATTAGTGAAGATTAGAGCAATCTTAAATCAGTTTATAAGGTCTGATAGGAATTCCTAGAAATAAAGTAATAAGAACTTTTTTTTTGCATTCTTCTTTAATTCAGTCCTGATTAAAAGACTCATTTTAGTAGTTTCTTGTCTAAATGCAACATTTATATTATGCTCACTCAAAAGCACAAAGAGCAGCTTTGCATTGAATGGCTGCAGGCTTCTTTCATTATTTTTTTCTGATTCGCGGCTTTTGCTGATTCATGTCAGGGCGACTGACAAACCCTTGCTGTTTGATCTGGGAGCAGCCCCTGTCCCTGCCTCCAGAGTAGTAGGAAAAAACTGTATTTTTAAAGGCTTTTCACCTGTATTTGTGGAAACATAGGTATTTCTGGACTGAGGCTTTAGCATCCCCTAGCAGGAATTTTAAGCTCTCGTGGAGACTGTGTGGGAATGCTTTCATTTTTTATCATCCTAGCAAGGGGAAGTGGGACAGCCTGAACCCTCAGCAGTTGCCCATGGTATCCTGTCCCCCCACACCTGCAAAACCACATGCGCATGCATAGTTGTCAGAGAAACTGAGTTTTTCTTCATTGGATGTATTTTTCCATTGTTTAGTATGTTGTGTGGATCGAAGGATGCAGCGTTTTTGAAATTGAAGCCTGCATTTTGTTATGAGTTTCAGGCTTTGAGTTGGTAAAACAAAGGTTTGAAAAAAGTCCTTCTATTCTGAAGAAACTTAAATCAGTGATACACTTGGCCCAGGCATGTGCCAGATCCAGAGCAATAATTTTATGTGTACTGCCAAAATCTCTACTTCTTCAGTTTTCCTTCTGTGAAAAGAAGTTTGCGATGTCCCATCAATCCCCATTGGGAAAGCCTTGCTGAGCGGGCAGCAGAGAGCCAGCAGTGGGAGAGCGGTGCCACCCTGGCAGCACTGGATCCTGCACAGTGCATCAGCATCTCTCTGTGTGCCTGCCAGGGTGCTATCCTGGAATACATAATGGCTCTGTTAGCTTTCCTTCAACACCTTCCCTCTTCTGCTTCACATTCTCTTGGCAGGGGAAGGTTTCTCAGTGCCTTCTGCAGTTACAAGCATTTTAGAGCCATATGTTGTGAGACCAGTGGCTTATACCCACTGCACCCCTGGACTTTGTGCATGTATGAGCTGCTCTCTATGTTACATGTTGGATGTTACTATAGCTGATGAGGCTGTGTGGGATTTTTCTTCATGCTTCAAAGGATGTTGGGTCCTTCACTGAAAAAAATCAACACTGTCAGTTGAGCTGCTTTCTTTTACGGCTGGTATGGCTTTGGTGCTCTAAATTTATTACCTCTGGATACAAAAATTTTCCCACTGTGACAGAAATTGGTAGAAATCAACTATCAGGCTTTTCCATAAAGTGATAGAACAAATGAAGATGTCTTGTCAGGACAATAGTGATTATCTAGGCATGATTTGTAATTGTAACAGTGATACCACTCACCTATTTGCTTTGCTTTAATGTGCAATTGCATCCTTGTAACTTGTCTGGTTAAGAGAAGAGAGAACTCTGTATTTAGCCATAATTTTTCAGTGTGGGAGAGCCTCTCAAGAGCACCTTGCAGTTCATGCCTG
Source organism: Fringilla coelebs (assembly GCF_963513975.1). Classification (NCBI taxonomy): domain Eukaryota; kingdom Metazoa; phylum Chordata; class Aves; order Passeriformes; family Fringillidae; genus Fringilla; species Fringilla coelebs. The sequence goes on from NC_140031.1 coordinate 26,824,406, forward strand.
TTTTGCAGTTCAGGTGAGAGTCTCCATCTGAGCTAGTTCTTCTGCAGCTTTTTCTGCTTATAAAAAGCAGATTGTGAGAGACTCTAGCAGAAGAGCTCTAAAGGAAAAGGGAAAAGAAAAGGAATTATTCTAAGGTTCTGTAGTGTAGACTGGGCTTTCCCCTTGCAGGGAGCTGAACTGTGACTCTTGGCAACTGGTTGTTGCAGTCCATGGTGCTGCTCCCTGAATGATCTCAGGGGAACAGAGAAGGGTTGCATCTGTTCCCATTGCCATGCTTGCATGCTATGAGTGGTTTTCTGTCTTTTCCTTTCCCCTGTCACTTCTGACAGAGGAGAATTAGCTTTCCTACAAGCAATGGGCAAAGTTGCTGGAGGATGTTGCAGCGCTACGTGTAACTGCACAGGATAACAGGGAATCATCATGTGGGAGCAGGACCAGACAGCCCATAATTAATTCTGCCTGCTTATAAATATACGTATTTATATTGCATGTGTAAATAATAGTGATGTACGTTCCCTGCACTTGATGCATGCGATACTGCAGGGCAGGGTAGGGGACAGATACCAAGGCTACTTAACTGGCTTTCTTAATTTGGCAACCGTCAGTGTGCCTGCTCATCAGACGCTTTTAATTCTATGATTCAGTGTAGCCAACGAGTTTATTTCCAGTGCTCCTCACAGGCATAGCTCAGGCCAAGTACAAGTTGAATAACCTTCAGGAAAGCTGTGCTGTCCTTCTGTCGGCCGCTGTCTTTGAAAATTGCCTGCAGAGTTAGTGAGCAGGAACAGTTAAGATTTACAAACAATGATGAAGCTTGTCATGCATCTTTCACCATTCATCATCTGGGTGCCGTGGCTGGGCGGTGAAGTGTTCTTCATAAAAACCAGCTCAGTGTGAAATACACCTCGCAGCAATGTTTACTGCTCTGAAACTCGTCAGCAGCCCTTTATAGTAAATCCAGATTGCGATGTGACATTACAGTATATCATTGCAGAGCGCGCTGGGGTTTACACTAGGAATGAGTGCAGTTCACACCAGATGAGATGTCGAAATTGAGTTATGTAGGAATTTGGCTGTTATATGGGGATAGCTTTTGTTTTCTGAGGACTGAAAGTTAGCTTTATATATATAATATATATAATCTACACATACCTGCACTTGTGTGTGGGTGCCTAGATCGATATACATGGATATGTAGATACACATATGCGCACATTCAGTATACAAAGACTGCATATGCTCACAGATTTCTCTGACAGGACCCTGTCTTATGATTATGCTGTTTGCTGTTTCTTACTAAGTATTTCAGTATTTTGTTAAAGTGCTGCATTTTAGTGTTACCTCTTCAGTGAAGTAGCCATTTCCTTTCAAAAAATTCTTTTTTCAAAGAGTTTTCTATCTACAGTAGAGATGATGCAGTTGGCTGGTAACCACTGAACAGAGCTGAAGAGGTTTGGTTTTTGTGGGTTTTTTATTTGTGAATGTCTCCTAGAGCTTGGAAGGTGAAGCTTTGAGCAGAAGATTTGGGGAAAACTTAGGCAGAAGCTTTAAAATACAGAAACTACAGAAGTTACTGTACACCTGGCTGTGTGCCGGGATTGGTCATGTTCTCCTTGCTTGTGTTAGTCCTTTCACTTTGCAGTGTGGACGCAAGAGAATAGGATAAAATAGTAGGTGCCTTTGTCTAATTACCTAAGTGGGAAGTTAGTGCAAAATACAACCAAGATACTTTATGTATCAGTAAGTTGAGACTGAGTCTTTGGAGATAAATGTGCTGTCTTGGGCAGCTGGTGGTCTGAGAAACACCTCTGGAGTTAAGCAGTAATAACTGTATAAAGTGGAAAGCACGCTGTGCTGGTTGGCCTTACAGACAAGGATAATAACTTGCTTCAGTAAAAGTTAGGTACTTTGGTGGTAGTTAACAGATTAAAAAGAAAGAAAATACTTGAGACAGACAGTGAAGTTTTTACATGCTTCCTATGATTTTGTGGGGTTTTATTTCAGTGCTGTTCTGCAAAGCCTGTGAATTAAGTTATATTTCACTGTCTTCAGTGCTGTGACTGCTTTATCTTCTGAGGTTGAAACAAAGATGTTGTTTTCTGGAATCTTCACTGAAGTCTTTTGGTTTTATTATTGCCTGACTTTTCAACCAGAGGGGGAGATATATCTGAAATACTGTTAAATTTAATTTTAGATTTCTGAGACCTGTGCTCAGGTATTAAATATAGTTCAGAAGTGGAAAAAGGAGTGGGACTGCAGTTCTTACTACCAGACAGGAGAGATAGCTACACTTAATTTGTCCTCACCTATTTTCAGTTTCTACACTTTTTTTTTGTTTTAAGTGCTAATACTGCAGTGAAACTGTACTTTTCTAGCTCAGAACAGTTTTCACAAGTGTGTTTTTTAGTTCTAATTTCATTTCATTTATTTGTTACATTTATCTGAAAAAGCCAACACTGTGAAATTGATCTTCTAGTCTGCCACAGCCAAAACAAAGGTAAAGCTTCAGATTCACTAATCATGTTAAGTATAGAGGCTTCCAGGTTTACCAGTAGCATTCTAGCCTTATTTGTATTCATAATTAGCTTAATGATACAGTATTAATCCCACCTACTTCTTTAGCAGAGGCTTTAACAAATCTGTTGAGGTTTCTTAGGGAGGAGGAAGTGTAGAGGATAGGGAGGAGATGACAGCAGTGGTAGTAAAAGTGTTAAGTATTATTTCTGTAGGTTTTTTTACTCCTTTTATTTTGAGGGGGGAAAGTTTGGACACCATTACTTTTGTGGCTTGAATTAGTGGGATAGATAGTAAAGCTGTCATGTATATCATAGTGGTTTTAGGCAGCACAATGTTGCATATAAAATCAAAGGGGTGTATTTCTTCACAACCTTGACTGCTTTATGTATCTGCTTAATTTCTGGTAACTTTACTAAGTTGCAGCCTTCAGATATTAGTAAGTGGTGCCCTGCCATTGGGGTGTTCTAATGGCATCAGGAAGCTTGAGGTCTTTATGAGTATTTACTCAGAACACTTCTGTAGAGCTTATAATTTAATTTCCCATTCTGCCAGGTGATTCCTTCCTCTTGCAGTGTCTGCTTACATAGACCAAAGAAATCTCCATGACTTAGGGTAGGAATTAGAAAAAATATTCTAGATGCCACAGTAACAGTATTTACTGCAGTGTTAGCATCTAACTGTTGCTGTCCAGACATCTCCAAATTTGAGTTAAATGGGTAAGTGTGGGCCAGGACTAAGAGAAAAAAATGTTACATTGTAGACCAGGTCAAGTCACTTAATTTTATTTTATTTTGTCACACAAAGGTCTCATGGTGGCAATGACCTTTTATTATGGTGACCCTTCAAAAAGCCAAAGCAGATGTTATCTAAGGGGCGCTGTAAAAATAGTCCAAGAGAACTGGCTCAGGATATGGGGGAAAAACTGTGCTACAAATTAGCTAACAGTACCTTATAGCATCCAAGAATTGTCAATCATACCTTAATGTTTATAGAAGTGAAAAGTCAATGTGTAGTTGTTTAATTTGACATGACTCTCAGTTGAGCAAGTGTAATCGCTGGAGGGGACAGTTAAGTAGCTGTGCTCCGTGTCAGCCTGTCTCGCTCTGACTACTGCACTAAACGCTTTCCTGATGAGCGATAGATTTGTTTAAATACCAGGATAATTGCTAGCTACAGCATCCAACACTCTTAATGCCTTGTACTACATCTGTATTGGCTCTTGCCTGAGGCTGTTTGAGGTTTCTGCAGGGAAGAAGGCATGTACCTTCAATTACATTGTTCTCCTTCGGGTTTTGAAGGGTAATTGTTGCAGACATAAATAGGCTATAATATATTACATTTCATTTCTTCCAAACTTGTTGAAGTAGATCAGACATGCCAGTGTTACAGCTGCTTTCTGCTTGTGACATTTTGGTAGTCTGCAGTACTGAGAACACACAAAGAGCAAGACAAAATGTTCCTGCACCAGAAAAATGGAAAAATACCAGACTTGTAATGCTATACTGGTGCCAAACCAGTGAACTTGTTTTGTGTACATAAAAGTATTTACTTCCCCTCGCTGCTTCCACATGTGTAAATTATGATAATATATAAATATTAATGCCAATTGTGAATAATCATAATAGGAGAGAGACTCAGCTCTGCTCTCTATAGTTAGGAGAGTGACCATGTTTAATGCTATTGGTGTTCTAAGGAGAAGACCAAAGAGACCTGGTGGTTTCCGCTAGGGTGGTTGTCCACTGATTGCCTTTTGCTGAGCACATTTCCTGTTGTGTCAAGGCACACACACACTGGTGCAGCAGCAGCAAATGCCAGCACCTCCCTATCCTTCCCTACAGTGTGCCCCCACCTCTGCTACTAAAGGTTCTGCACTTGGTACCCACAGGCTGATGGAAGAAAAGCTCACGGCCTCTGTGTGTGGATTGCAGCTCCCTTAAAAAATGTTTGATGGGACTGGGGGGAGTGTTTATTTTTGAAATACACTTTTCTTTAAAGTCTGACAAAATCTTGAGATTGCTTTTGAATTATGTTGGGAATTGAAGACTTAATTCTTGGGAGGATTCATTTTACTAAGTGATGAGGGAAAAATGGGAGCCAGGTTATAGAGTATTCACTGTAGTTTATATTGAAATAAACCAAACAATTTTGATTTTGTTTCTTCTTTAACATTGGCATTTGCATATTTGCACTTTTATTGCCTGCTTTTTCATAATTTTACAGTGCCAGTTTCAAAGCTCTGTGCCTGATGTGTGACTCACAGTATCTGTTAAATCAATTAGATTTCTCAAGTTGAAGATTTGTCTGAAGTCTAAATCACACCCTCTAGGCTGTGTGCAGGTTGGTTATTTATTCCAAGCATAGTATTAATCATGTATTAGACTGCTGAAAGTAAAAGAACATTCTAAGTCCAGTTGGCCAGTAGTTTTGTTTCCTTTCTGGACATAAAAGGAAAAGAAAAATCAATGAGAGCTCTCTCCCATTTGTTTATAAATCATTTTGCCTTTCAAGTTCTGTCTCCAAGCAATCGCAGTCCCTGCAAGGAGGGTTCTGTTTTCCCACCCTGGAGCACCTGTTTACACTGTTTTAGTGACTGTTTTTGTATTGGATTTTGGGTTTATGAAACACATTTTGATAAATTTCATTTTTGAGGCAGATTTGAGATAGCTGTATATCTGTAACTACAGTAAGCATTTTTCGTATTATTCTAAATCCAAGACTTCACTCATGTTAGTTTTTGCTGTTTCCTCCCTTGGATAAATATGAACTTCTAGTTTGTAAAGCTATCTTTACCAACACATCTTGCCCCAGTGCTTCCCTGAATCACAAGTGCTTTCAGGATGTTTAATTTTGTGGATTGAATCTCTAATCTTTTCAAAGGCATGAACACTGCACGAGGGTTTGTGCAAAGAGTCCACATCAGAGTAAAATGACACTGGCTTGTTAAGAGGAACCTGGTGTGTTCCTGTTAGGTGGGTACATTAGTTCTGTGGGACTACCCGAAATGAATATGCCACTGCCTAATTGTAGTTTAAAAGGCTCACAGGAGGGTTTGAAAATAACTGCCCCTTCTCAGCTGTGGAGCTGACCTCTGTAACTGTGACTCTGAACTTTCCAGCTTGGACCATTTAATCTGCTTTTCTTTCTGCCTTCAACTGCTGTGTATGTGGGGAGTAGGACTGCCTTCTCTGTCTTTCAAGAGTGGGAGAAACCCCTGCTTTGACCCTGAACAGCACCACGTATGGAGTTACTCTGTTGTGCAAGTTTCTTGCAGCCCATGCCCTTGACTCCCTTCACTGCCCCATGTGCGTGGTGGGTTGCCTCAGGGCTGTATGATGCAGGAGAGATGAGCTGGGGTTTTCACTTACCTTCATCCTCCCTTGCCCTTAGAGTGTCAAACCACCTTCTTACTAACCAGAGCTGCATTCAGCACTATTGAAATCAAGTGAGATGGAGTGTTGGAGTGTTTTCCTTGTAGGTGGGCAGTCTTTGATACAGCCAGCAGGGTCTGGATTGGGCCCAGAGGCCTGTCTTAAAATGTTCTCTACAACAGATGACAACAATAAAATGATGAATTTCTGTTTATCTATTTCAGTTATTTTAGGACTTTCCTGCCACTGTCACTATCTGGACTTCAGTGAGTGCCAGGCAAGGGCAGGGAAGTGTGTGTTGAAACTTGTTGGCTCGCCTTGGTCCCATTCCAGTGTTAGTAAGGAAAGATGGCACAAGAGGACCTAGTACCCTCGAAGGAAGCTAACACAACCAAGGCTTTTGGGCCTTACTGGCAGGCTCTACAGCATGTACACTGTAACCAGTGTGATCTCAGAGGAGTTTTGGTCCCTCTTAGCAAGGCTTCTGCTGTCAGGATCTGGAAGAACACGCTGGCTGGTGGGTTGACCTTCCCACCAGGTGGGCATCACCAGGTGAGCTGTAGGACATCATTGGGCCTGTGGAGATGCAGCTAGCAGCCCCAGTAGCATCATTAGACACGGCCCATGTCCTCCAGCTGATGGCACACAACTCAGCATTACTTGTATTGTGTTCATGGAAATGAATATAAATACAACACAACAGATCTGTCTTAAGCCTAATGTTGTGTGAAACTTCATTTAACTTACTTGACTACCTCAAAAATGTTTTGTGTTCTGTTTTTGTCCCTATTTACTCAAGTATTGTGACTTACTGCAGCAAGGTTCCTAAACTTTGGGGGGAATCAATCTCACTTTAAAACAAGTAGCAACATTTTTACTCTGCACGTACCTGTCTTGTGTTGTGTATTTCATCAATACTTGTCGAACCATTTTACTGCAGATCTGCTGAACTTGCAGATTGAAGTTAATATTAAAAATGGTAATGCCATGGTAATACTAGGTCACTTTAAGCTTTCTGGGCTTTTTTAATTGCATATTCATTTAAATTGTAAGATGTAAGTGATAAGGCTTTTTCTTTCCTCTTACTCAATTTTGGGCCCAGTCAAAGGTGAATATTGTGTTGCTCATGCTGAAGTCTGTGACAAACCTCCTGTTCTTTTGAAAGTGTGTTACAAGTTGCAGGTCTTTGTCTTCTCCCTTCCTAGCAGAGACAGTTGAATCATAAGAGAATTTTAAAAGTAAATAAACCTATTTGCAAGTTGAAGATATATTGTATTTACCATAACAGGTCACTTGCATTAGACAGATTGTTTGGTAACAACAATTGACAGATTGTTTGGTAACCTCTTGACTTCCAAAAGCTCGCAAGTTATGTCCAAAAAAAAGTTTTAAGCTGTGTAATACAGCACTGTTGCACTGAGACAGTGCTTTTAAAAATGAAATTATTAAACCTGAAAGAGCTGAGTTTATTATTATTAACTATGTGATTATGTTTTGAGCGTTAGGAGTGATGATCCCAGGCATGGATTTCATCCTTGTTTAATAAATTGACATTGGCAATCATGATATATGAGGAAAAGTGACCAGAATTAACATTTACATTTACATGGCAAGTCTTGGTGTGGTACAAACTATTTTTTTGTTCATGATACACTAGTGAACATTAACAGCCTTTCTGACCCAAGAGTGGAGAGACATTCAGCCAAAATAATGTTGTATTTGGATTTCTGTGCTGAACACTGAAAGGTTTTATTTGATTATTAAAGCTTTTGGAATCGTGTTTCTTTTGTTTAGCACAGCTACACAAGGGAGAAACTTTGTGCCTTTTGTGTCTCCACATACTCTGCTACTTGGTAACATTATCCTGAGCCTTGAGTGTACTCTTTGCTTTAAAATTACCCATGTTTTTCAAAAAACTTTTTGTTGCCTCAGCTGTTGCAGATGGCTGTGCATTTTTAGGTAGGACAAGTGATGCTTCTAAGGTAATTATTTACAAGGAACTTCTTGTATAGACAGGTTTGAAACACATGTATCTTCAAAAACAAGGGCAGCTATATTGTAGTGATGCCCAGATGCATATGCCCCAGGAGTTGGGACTCCCTGGTTGTCTCCTGTGTTGGTCCAGGAGACAGATGTAGAAGGGAACCTCTAAAGTCTTCCCTTGAAACAGGAAGCAGTTCCTATGTCCATCTGCACCCTCAGTGTCAGCAGTCGTCCCACAAAAAAAGCCTTTTGCGTGTTCAATCACCTCAGTGTGGCATTATTTGCTGGTTAGGTGGTGTTTGGAATGAATGGAAAAGCCTGTGTCATCAGCATAGGAGAAGATGCAGAACCCAGAGGAGATGGACAGTAATCAGTCTCCACAAAATTAGCATGAATTCACCTAATTGTGTCTGAGGGAACTCAAGGGTGCCAAGAGAAAATACCATATTTTCTTCTTTAGAGCTGGCTGGAAATTTTTCTGATAGAAACTTGCTTTGGAAAAATCTAGCACACTTACTATTTTTGCTGAAATCAAGTATTTCTGCAAACTTAGAACAGAACAAACAGAGGATTCAGCTGGCTTTCTTTCCTCAACAGTCTCACAAGGATGATGAGTCCATTTTGAGCCTGGAGAAGAGACTCCAGGGAGGCATTACTGGGGCCTTTCAGTAGTTAGAGGGGGGCTGATAAGGACATGACTAGCTTTTTAGTAGATAAGAAAAGGAATGATGATTTTAAACTAAAGGAGGGCAAGTTCAGACTAGATACTGGGAGAAATTTTTTACAATGATGGTAATAAAATACTGGCACAGGTTGTCCAGGGAGTTCCCAAGTGGGAACATTTCACGGGAACATTCAAGGTCAGGTTGAATGGACTCTGAGCTACCTGATCTGGTTTGAGATGTCTCTTCTCACTGCAAGGGAGTTGAACTGGATAGCATAAAGATCCCTTCCAACCAAACTATTTTATGATTCCTGTCTAAGATTTGGAGTTGTAGGCAGTCCATTGCTGTTCTTGCCTTGCTTTCAAGGGTTGCTGACCATTCACATGGTTGTGTGGCCTCTTGTGGCTCTGATTTGTGGAATGGTTTGTTCTCTTTTCATGGGGGGGAAAAAAAAGCCCAAACTAAACAAACCTCTATAAAAAACAATTCATTTCATGGATCTGGCTTCAGAAAGTCACCACACAGGAGAGGCATATGGGGTGCTAAGACCTGCCTCGCTACTGTGCCCAGTAGTGAGACACTCTAGAGATTTCCAAAACTCTGGCCCCCATAACACAGCAATTTAATGAAAAACCAGTTCTGGCAGGATAAAATGCTCAAAATAGAAACTTAGGCCTGTGCACCAACAGCTGATAAGATAGTTATATATTTCTCATGAGAAATGATTGATATGTTTGTATTTTAATCTTGTTAGAATTTGATTACTATAAGAGTAAGAAAAGCAATCAAAGAGTGGATTTGAAGTTCATTTTTTTCTCAGTGCTGCCTGTCTTTTGTCAGTCTTCTGAGTATAACACACCAGGAACATCTTTTTTTGATGGAGAATCAGTCTCAGTGTTGTGTGTGGAATAGAGAAGTAGTGTCTGTCTTCCAGGAATAGAGAGATTGAAGGTCCCAACTTTGTCACAGTTTTGTTACATGATGAAGCAAATAACTTCATTCCTCTGAGATTCCTTGGTGCTCCTCAGTTAGTGACAGATATCCAAATACCCCCTGTACTTCGCAGCCACTTTTTAAATCTTCCTTTGCTGGATATCAGTGCCGCCTCCTATGTTTCTGTGGCTGTTTTCTAATCTTGAATCTTTAAATGGTTTGCTAGTGGCCTGGTTTCTGTTTTTCAAAAATTCCTTTTTGACTCTGATGCAGTGTACGCAGTGCAAACCATTGGGTTCTCTGCTAGAGCCTGAATATCTGAGGGAAGTAAGGATCTCCAAAAGTAGGTCTGCTAGTCAAGAGTTACAGCCTGAAGGAAAAGCATGTGTATTTCTGCAGTACTGGCAATACAACCCCTATTCTTCATTATAATTCCCCGTGTTGCCGCACAGCATTTTGCCCAGGACAACACAGGGGATGAAATAAAGGACTGGTGTAGGCAAGGGAGGGAAAAGGGAGATACTTTCTGCATTAAATCATTATGCCTTTCTTTGTAGTTTTGCTACCAGTTGAAAATAGGTCAAGTCTGTGACTTCATCCCAGCTCTTCTGTGGCTGAGGTTGCCATGCTTTATGTGCGATCGTACAGAATGTTTTCATGTACAGATGACTCAAAAACAATCTACAGAAATGCCTGTTTTACCTTGTTACCCAAACAATGGGACATACCTTCTTTATGTTGAGATGCTGGAGAACATTTTGCTTCACGTCTTCCAGCACAAAATCTTTCAGAAATTATTAAAATGGTGCTTTCTTTTTGAGAGGACTAGCCATTAGGGGTCCTGGGGCAGTGGAATGTAAACTGGGGACATTTCTATGAAGGTGTACCTGGCTGGGACCTGACTCAGTAGAGTGGGCACTTGGGGTGAGTACATCCACAAGAGGCAAGTAGCCATTCATGTCTGCCGTACAAAGAGAGCTTCTATCAGCTGAATTCTGCGTGTCGCCTTTCAGTCATTCAGAGCAAGGGTACTCACCTCAGCACACCTGAAGTTTTCTGAGATCCTATGCCTTTCCTTGCCTGCTGCAGTGGCTTAATGACATCAAGTTAGCCCACCATCACAGCTGGTGATAAGAGAGAGTGTTGGTCCATCAGTACTGCTCTGCTCCAGTTTGTGCATGCAAGCATGAAGGGCATTTGCTTTATAGAAGATTGGTATAGTTCCAGGCTATGTTTTGGAATTTGAGTAAAAAGCCTAAGCTTCCCAAGTACCATTTTAGCAATCTGTTTGTCTAGCTGGTAGTGGGCGAGAAGTGGAAATTCTTATTTGATTGTTTCACGTATTACTGTAAGAGAATTTGAAACCAGAGTTGAGGGAGTCAACAGGAGAATATTTTCTCCGGTTTCTGGTTTCTAATTACATCAGTTATAGCCCTACCTTCTTAGTTCCTAAAACTGCAAGCATGAACTGGAAAAGAATTGAGATAATCCATGGTAAAGCATACTGAATAAAGATCTCTATTCAGATCTTTACCTTTTATCCTGAGTTCCAAATGCCAAAAATTAATGCTAAATGAAAATACACAATAAATGTGTTCTTCTGTGGGCATCCAGGATAATCCTAATTGCCTTAAATGTTAGTGACAAGAGTTGGTGTTTAAGAAGGGGAGAAGGGCAGTGCAGTGAAATACTACACCTGTGTTTAAGAGACACAGATGGAGTATGCATTTGTTTCAAGGTCCTTAGGCTTGTTTTTTATTTTTGCATCAAAAAGCAGCTCTGTTTGTTGTTCTTGTAACTTCTTTTCAGCAGGAAAGTATCCACAGACACATATTTCTAGAACTGGACAAATTTCCATAGTGTTAATAGTTTGCAAAGCAGAAAAGGATCATCACTCCTGTGTTCTTGCAAGTCAATTTGCATTGTGGTCAGCACAGAAGAGTCCATTACAGATTGATCACAGGAACAATCACAAAGACATTTCAGCTGATCAAAGTAATATGTGGAGTTTATTTTTAAGAAAACCATAGCTGAGTTTTCTTTTTCCCCTTGTAAACTGCTTAGTATCAGCCTCCTCATCTTACACACTGGTGCGCATCATACTGCTGCAAAGAAGTCTGCACTCGCACTACGTTGTGACCAGGTGCAGCAAGCAGAAACCCTTGCCTTCAAGTGGGCTTCCAGGATTTATCCCCATGGAAGCTATTCCCTGGTGCAGATCTGTGGTGAGGCCCGAAGGACAGAGGAGAAGGACAGTCAATACAGAAATGCATAGCGCATTTATGCACTTGTGGATGTTGGTGGGAATTTTCAGTAAGAACCATTTCATCCTGGCAGTCATCCTGTGCAAGAGAGATGTAATGAAGAAGATAACAATTTGGAGGTTTTTAAATTTAGTTCATACAGAGTAGAAGCAAAAGAAATAATATATATTTGGGATTCGCCAAGTGTAAAGGACTTCCAGGAACATGCATTGCTGAGGGTTTGCAAATTGGAATCTTTGTGTTCAAAGAAAAATTTTAAAACACAGCTGATTCAAGTTCATCTCTTCTTGAAGCTTCTCTATGGCCTAATAGGAACCCACAGACCCATAGGCTCTTGTCTGTTGGTGTCTTAGATCTGCGCAGGGCCAAATACCAGGATATGAGACTGAACACGTTGCATGACTGACTTATGAGTAGTTTTTGCACCCTGGTGTAAGTCAATAGTCCTCCATCTTTTTAAATGGAGCATTCACACAGGAATAGCGCTCACACAGGAATACCGCTCACATGAGTAGGATCACCAAGGTAGGTTTTCTTTTTGACCATTTCTTAGTTAACTCTGCTTAAGGAGTTGAGCCCTTGTTCAAGAACACAGGGTTAGGTACTCCCAAAGGTGAGAGGCAGCTATTAGGAAAATTTACTTGACCTTCCTGCATGCATTTACTTGGAGGCCACATGCTGCCCCCTTATCATCTACAGCGATGTCAGGACAGACCTTGACACTCTTGCTGCCATTCTAACGTTTTCTCCGTAACAGGAAAATTGTGCTTTCTCCCATTCTCATTTGTTTGTATGTCTTCCCAGTTGCTGAAACAGCAGGTGAGGATTCTGATAGTTCTCTGGTTTCTAGTGGCTGGTTTTGCAGCGCTGACTGTTTTGGGGGTTTGTTTGGTTGATTTGGGGCTTTTGACCTAATGCTTTGTCAGGCAGTATCCATAGTGTTACCTTAGTTGCTATAGCCTGCCAGTCTGATGCTGGGAGGTAAAGTCAGCCCTTTTGGCAACAGGAGAGTAACAGGGTACCTTTGACTTGGGTGGAAATGGGACGGTGTTTTCAAACTGAATTTGACCTGTGGTTATTTCCAAGCCACCAAATCGGCCAGCATGGCCAGCCACCCTTTATGTCTTCTAGTGGTTTGAATTGGCATCCTGAGGAGATGCCAATTTTCTCTTATTCTGCCAGTGCCATTTTCTCTTATTCTGCCCTGTGTGCAGGTATCATGACTTGCTTCTTGGCTTGACTGCCAGTGGTTTCCCAGGCCAGTCTGGTTTTCAGGAGCCTTTATGTGGGATCTGTGTAGCCTGGAGTGAAAGCACTGCTTGCAACAGCAGTAGTATTTGCAGTAGGAAAGTGTTTTGGAGGAGAAGGTACTACGAAGAGCAGTTCCTGTCCACTCTCATGCCAAAAACTTAGGCATGCTTTAGTGATGTTCCCATGCCATCAAACTGCCAATGGCATCTAGCTCTCCATCCTACACACAAATGTGTAGGATGTGCTGATGCACAAGTATGCGCACTAGGAAGAAGTGAATGACCCTTAGCAGTGTGTGGGCCTGACATGCTTGCTCACTTTCCTTTCCCTAAGAAAGGTGAAAGAGTTTAAAAAAATTAATTGTACCACTCAGTTTTAAATTCTTACCAATTTATCCTTATTTAGAGTTTGATCATTTTTTAAATGTATACACAAGAAAATACATACTTTCCAAGCATGAATGTCCTTCTGATTTCTCACATCACTGAAAGTGTATTAGTCTTTTCAATCCACTGAATTTTGGGGATCACTCAAGTTAAAAGTCAATGCAGTTACCAGTGTCAGAAGACATAAGGTTTTGTGTCTGTGGTTGGGATCCCTTCTCAGTGCTTTTCCTGTGTGATATTAGCTGATGTTTTTTCAGATTCATATGGCTCAAAAGTATTCAGGTGCTTTCCCAAGGGTAAAAGTTAATTAGATTAAGGAATGGTCTTTAAAAACTGTCATAGACCCAATTCTGGTACTGTTATTTACACAGATAAGGGCTGTGTAACAACTGTGGGAGGATCAGCCTCAAGCCTCAAACAGATGAAACTCATATACTTAAGTCAAAAAGAACATGGCTTTTGTTTCTTTGAACTTGGAATATCTACATTTTATTGCTGTATGATTAAAAACATTGGAACAGAATGGCTTATTTCCTTTTTGCTGCCTTTTTATAGCTACAAGTCCCAGTCTGAGTATCTTGTACTTTTTATCAGCATTGCACCTACTCACTGCGCCTTGCTTGACTTCAGTGACTGTTGACTGCAGTGGAGGTCTGTTCAATAACGCAGTCCAGGTCTGGATACAGAAGTAGCAGTCTTACCTGCTCAAGGTAAATCTTGGTAGTGCCAGATTGTTTTTAAAGCCTTTGTGGCTCTTATTACATGCACGTACACATATTCAGAGAGCAGGGTATATAGCCCAAATTGCCTAATAAGTAAAATTTTGATTAATTTGGAAGTCAGTGGAAAAACTGGTGGAGCTTCACTTGGCCAGGACACTTAGGAGCCACCACTTGAGATGCTAAGAAGCAGATTTGGTTGTCTGTTTACCAAAAAAAGTTGTCCTCTGTGTTATTCCACAGGTCTATACTAAACTAGCATAGAGTTGCTCAAAAGTAGACCACAAAAACAAAGTGGCAGTTTTGCTGTGGTAGGATTTTAACATCTGTACTGTAGCGTGTTGAATCTGTTGGATTCTTAGTGTTTGGAAAATTTAAAAAAAAAAAAAAAAAAAAAGACCCAAAGAAACCCCAAAAAACCAACACTTTCTGAACTTTGCCACAGAGATCAAAGATTTATAGATCTCAGTATTTAAAAGTGGGCCTTTACATCACTTCAGGCACATGCGTGCTTAGAAGTATTAACAAATCCTTTAAAATAAATAAACCTCTTGCCCATTGGCTACTTGGGATTAAACAAAAAGTTATCCCCTTTTAACCTCAGTCACTTCCCTCATACTTTTGTCCTGGAGTCCAGGAACAGACAGAATCTTTACAGCATGTCCTAATCCTTCACACACCTTGGGCTTTGCTAAATCAGAGCAGAATGAGGTTCTGAGGATTGGAGAGCTGAGCCCTTGAGCCAGCAGCCCTATTGAGTTGATGCCAGCTGCAGTACTACATAAAGCAAGGCACCTTACGGAGAGGGAGATGATTCCTGGTGCTAGACTTGGCCATATCCTACCAAAGCTGCAATTGTTGGCAGGCACAACCTAAAGCTGTGAATTACCATTGAGGAGCTAGTCTGTAGGACACATCAGGAGAGGTGATAATTCTGCATTTTTTGTTAGTGATTTCCCCTTAGACATTGGCATGTGGATCTACAGAGCTCTCTACTGTGTCGTTGTGAAACAGTGAAAGCATGAACCACTCCCAACGAGATACTCCCCTGAAATAGTGCACGATGTGTGTTTCAGATCATGGGAGTGTGGTGCAGACTGGGCCAT